>NC_067289.1:17598576-17901607 GCF_020740795.1 Apus apus
TGCAAGGGCTGGCCTTGGGCAGGGAGCTTTGTGCCAAATGGGCAAAAACAGTGCTGGGGGGGTTGGGGCAGCTTGGCAGCCACCCTCACCCCTTGCTCCCATGCTGACAGCCTTTCTTTCCTCCAGGAGCCCGTGGGTCCCAGAGCTCCCTTCCTCCTTCTCCGCACAGATATATGGTCTAATTTGGAGCAGCAACTCCTTGGAGCAGAGGCTGCATCGGTCTCCGCCTGGAACCGCCAGACACGTCGGCGCGGTGGCATCAGCACGAGAGAGTAGCAATAATCATTAGTGCTGGGACCGAGGGGACTCGGTGGTGGCAGTGATGTAGCATTTCCATTAGGAGCCTCACCCCGCTCCGTTGCGACAGCATCAGCAGGAGCATCGCTGAGGCCGCGGCAGCCGCGGGAGCGGGAGAGGATGTGGCACTGCTGGGGCAGCAGCTCCCACCTTCCCTCCCTGCTCTGCTCCCAGCCAGGGTGCAGCACACAGCATCACCTGGGGGTGGGAGGCCTGTCCCCCATCACCAGTGGGTCACTCCATCACACTGAGGGCATGTGGTTTTGTTTTTTCTCTCTTTTTTTTTTTTTTTTACCCCCAGCTCTCTGGTTTTTATTGTAAAGCTCCAAACTTTCCCCTCCGCTTCCCTGCGTGCAACAACATTTCCAACCCTCCCCTCCTCAGAGACTTCCAAAGGCTCCAGGAAGAGGGAGGTTTGCGATAAACAGATGGGAAATAGGGAAAATAGTCAAACAAAGAGAGGAATGAGAAGGAGAAGAGAACAAGGTGCAGATTCCTGGCCGCTGGGGTGGGAGGGGGAAGCAGGAGGATTATTACGTTAGGAGCAGCTTCAAACTCCCAATTCTCAGGGCACGAAACCTGCACAATTTAAAGTAGTCAAAACAAACCCTTTGCCGCTATTTATACTTGAGCTGCCTGCAGGCGGCAAAACCTTGACTCCATATTCCAGGCCTAATAGATTCCAGGTGTTTTCCAATAAACTCCCCTCCTCCTGCGAGAAGCCTGAATAAGCTCCCAGCACCTTTTGGTCCCTCGTCCCCTTTGGAGAGGCCAGAGGGGAGGAGATGGCCTTTGGGACAGCGGGCACTGCAGTCTGCACAGTGCAGCATCTCCTGATCCCAGCTTCTGCTGCTGGGGTTGGAAACGTGGGCAGCAAGCCAGGGCTGATGCTGCAAGGGGGGGTTTCCCATTTGGGGGGTGTGGGACAGCTGTGGGGGTACCTCTCTGGAGCCAGGCTGGCTTCCAGGGGTGATGCCTGCAAGTGCAGGTGAGGAGGGGGAGTTGTATTGGACCAGCTTGGGGTGGGGGATGGGGCTTGTAGGGGCAGCTGTTCGTGCCTGTTACACCTCCATCTCCCCCTCCCCATGTTGTTATGGATGACTGCAGCAAGTCTCTGGCTGCGGAGGGGGTCCAGTCCTTCTGCAATGCTGCAGGGTGCAGCCCTTGAGGGCAGCCCTGAGGGAGAGGGAAACCCTTCATCCCCAAGTGTGCTGGGGCAAAGGCTCTGCCCTGGCAATGCCCCACCGTGGTGCTGAGCAGGGAGCAGCCCAGGGAGCACGAGGGTGGCATGGGGAAGGGGTGCCTGCATGCAGCCCTGCTCCTGAAGGATACTTAGCTCCTACAGAGATGGCAACCCCCTTTTTTAAAGCAGCTGAGTAAATCAGGCAGCAAAGCTGGTGACAGGGTCTGGTGAAGGCTGCACGTTCCCCTCTGCTTTCCTGCTGCTCTCCAAAGGGTGGTGGGCACAGCCAGGATGTCACCCCCACCCCGCACCCTCCCAGCCCACCACGGAGCTCCACTAACATGTTTCATGGATCAGCTTCTATTCCCTGCTAGCTGAGTGAGGTTCGTTTTCAGCTCCCCAGGGAAAGGAGCCAGTTTGGCTAAAAACAAGGCATGCTTCAGAAATGACTCAAGTGGGATCAAGTCTAACCCCAGTGCCTTATCAGATCTACCCAGCTCTAGGGCAGGAGGGTGCTGAGGTATGAGCAAGCTGAGCCATGGAGACGCACTGCAAACCCTGCTCCTACCCCCTCCATCTCCAAAGAGGTGTGCGTGAAAGAGCTGGGAGTTGGTTTTGTTTTATTCATGTCTCAGAGCCAGAGGAGGCCACAGACATTAGCACTGCATTGCACGTGGCACAGAAAACTCCCCATCATTTCCCTGAGTGGGTGCAGAAAATCAGACCTCTGCATCTGAACAACACCCACAGACTTATAGGCCCCATAGCCGAAGGACTCACAGCATCCACTTGCTGCAGCAGTTAATTCCTCTCCCAAACAAGTATTTGTGCCTGAATTCAGGCTTTTTTTCCTCCTTTGAAACCTCCAGCTGTGGCATCCTGCTTTACCTGCTAAGCTGGAGAAGCCTCTGCTATCAGATATCTCCCCCTGGTGCAGCTCAGGTCTCCTCTCCTTTGATCAACTGATTGAGAGCCTTAAATTTCTCACGGTAAGCAGGTCTCGCAGCTCAGCCCTGCCGCATCTCTCAGCCTGTTTCCAACCTCGTTGCTGCTTTCCAATATCCTTTGCAGGAATGAGGTCACCTAAACAGAACTGCTCACCCGCACCTCCAAAGCAGCACCCACTGTGTCCGCTTTGCACGCCAGCACACAGGGGCTGCCTGGAGGCAGGACCCCACGCTGTGCAGCATCCCCCATGCTTGGAGAACAGCGAAACACAAGCCAGGGCTGCAGCAGAAGCCTTGGCACCCTCTGGCAGAACTCCAACTGGTCAGGGTGTGTGCCCGCTCCCAGAACAACATCCTGTTGTTGCATTTATGGTCAGGTTTGACTTTCCTTTCTTTACATGCTCTTTACAGAGCAACTTTGCAGCTCTGCAGAGCCAGCAGCATCCAAGGCTGCTTGTAAGGGATAGGAGAGGGCACCTGGGGCTGGTGCTCTTGGTAGTGAAAACCACTCCCTCTCCCCAGGAGGACAAGGGGAAGAGCCGAGCCCTTTGGACTGATTTTAAATGAAACAAACAAAAAGAAAGTGTGGCAGTAAAGACAAATAGTTTGCAGGCACTGTGTTGGCATTTTGGCCTAATGACTGATTAATCTAAAGTGGAGTCTCGTTACGGATTCACGGATGTCGATTGGATCAGATCGTTAATTCCAGCATCCACTGGCTGTGATTAGCAATCCAAAGTGGCAGAGCCTGCAGGGGAAGGATTAAAGGCTCCCGCCAGGAGGAAGGAGTGAAGCAGTGGGAAATGGGAGGGGGCACCATCAGGGAAGCCGTCACCTCTGTGATGAGGGGAACACAGCCTGGTGACAGAAACAGCTGCTGCCATGGCCCTAGGACTGATTTGCTCTGCGGCAGTGGGAAAGCCCCTTCCCATTTGAAGACTGGCAAACACAACCTTGAGGAAATTTCCACTGTATCCCAGCCATGCTCACAGTGACCACACTGAAAGACAGACCCCAATGATGGGACCAGAAGGAAAACATCACCTGTTGCCACCAGCAGACCAATTGGAGTCCCTGAAGAGACATTCAATAGGTTTCAGCTGCCACCTAACCAAAATGCTGCCAAGACCACACTTCTTCCATCTGCCAGACGAGGAGGGTCCTGGAAAGAGCAAGCTCAACCCTACACCATCTTGTCTGTGAGCAAATCAAGATGCATGGTGTAAATTACTGCCCTCCACATGCACTGGAGCCATTTTGCTGTCACCTTTCTTGGTAGCTTAACCCATGGCATAGCACTCTTTGCTGCACATCACCTCCCACTCAAGCATTCCTCTGAGCAACAGGGCAGCCCCTGGGACACCTACAGAGGCATTGCTTCCACTTCTTGTGGGCTGGCAGCAAGTGGAAGAGAAAGCAGCAGACCTGTGTCCTGGCCAGGCTGTGTGACAGCAGCACCATGCAGACCCAGCACAGCCCCTGGCTCGAAAACTAGGGGCAGAAGCACTTGGACAGACCCAACGCTGCTGGTTTGACACAGCCCCAGAGCGATTGCCATCCGTTCTTCAGCTGTCGGATGTCAACTGATTAATTTTGCCTGGGATTAATTAAGGAGCAGCCAGTGACTGCTGTGCTGCTGGGGGGGGGCTGTGGTGACCTCCCTGCGGCAGGCAGCAGTGGGAAGCTGGGGTCAGTGACCTCCTCTGCGGACACAGCCACCACCAGGTCAGGCTCTGACCCCGGCGGGGTGACATGGCGTTGGCCTGGCGGCTGCCTGGGGTCACATTTCATCCTGCAGAGATGCGGTGACAGGACCACTGTGTGGAACTACGGCCATGCATTGCCCCCACACTGCACTCACCTCTTACTGGCTTTTCCCTGCCTCGGTACTGGCTTTGTGGCAAGTATCTCGCAAGGCTCCACTCCTCAGCCAGGGTGGCTGTGGGGACACAGACGGGTCCCACCAGCCAAGCTGATCTCACCGCATGGCTGGCTGTAAGGCAGGGACTCGCTGGCAGACTGGTTGCCAAGTGATCTGGTCGAGGAGCTGTGAGCACTGAATGGAGGTGTTCTGCGGAATAAAAGCTCTGAGGTTTAGCTAGGTTTGGTGAAAACCTGAAGATAGAGGAGGCGGGAAGCGACTGGTTGAGCAAAAGCTGTAGCAAGATGCACTCTGCCAGCATAAGTGTCCCCATGGGAGAAGCGCAGGTGAAATCTCATATGCTCAGTGCTTTCATACCAGCTTGCCATACCCAGCCATTCCCCTCCTGGTCCCTGTGGGAGGTTGCATCCCCCCTGTGAGGAGCAGAGGGTCCCAGGGGGATGGGGTGACTGTGCCACATGGCGTGGCTGGAGCTGCTCTCCCTGCGGGTGCAGCCAACTCAGCCAGCAGCTCGCCCAGCCTGCTCCTCTGCCTCAGCACCCCGGCTGTAAGGGGGTGGATAATGACAGCCTTCTGTTTCATGTGTCCGTGAACACCTGAGAGCTGCTCCGGGATGGTGGCTGGAAGATGAATAATCACAAAAGCCAGTCCTGCCATCCCCAGGAGAAGGTAAACACCCAGGCGGTGTTTCATATGCACAGGGAATTTGGGTGACCAATAAAGTGTGAGTCCAAGATGTCCCTCCGCTGTGATCCTGGCAAATACATCCTCTCACCTACAGACAGCAAACCCCTGCCTGCCCCTCCACCAGAGCTAGAAAGCTCGAGGGGCTCTGCTCTCCCCAGCACAAGGACTGGAGGTTACAGCAGCAAACCCAGGCTGCCAGATCCCAATCCCCTGCGGGCCCCCTGCAGCCCCGTATCTCCCAGAATCATCCTGCAGAGCAGCCTGCCTCACCACTCACAGTGATCCCTGGTGAGACCCTTCTCCCTCTGGGAAAACCTCTCAGCAGACAGACTCTGAGCAAAGGCAGAGCGGGGAGACTCTCCTAGACTGCCAGTACGTGGTGTCGAGGGATGTGCATTTAAAAGCATTCACAGGAAAATAAATTTCATGGTGCCATCCAAGCTGCAGATGTTTAGGGACCAGGCTGGCAGCATCATGCATGGGAGACGGAGTCAGTGGGAACCCTCAGTCCTGTGGAAGCAGCTCTGGTGAACTGCAACACTTCTGCAGTGCTTCCAGTGCCAGAAGCAGGATCTGGTCCCCCTTCCCCTCCCTGGGTGCTCCGCGCAGGGACTCCAGCCACCCGGCATCAGCCTCTGGGCTGTTAACAGATCAGGTAAGGGGACAGAGGGTCCACGCTGCTGGTGGTCCCCGGGCTGGTGGGCAGAGCCTGTATGGGGTGACAGCGAGGGGTATTGCTTACAGGAGGCAGGCGCATAGGGCGGCGCAGGGCTCACTGCTCCTCTGCAGAACCACTCCTGGATGGAAGGGAAAAAAGGGAAAAGAAAAGAAAAAAATCCCCACTATAGGGAAGATTTGCTCCAACTCCCCAGCTGGGGCATTACCTCCGCTATTGCAAGAGATCCCTGTCAGAGTTTTACAAAGAAAAACTACCAGGAGAAATACATAACCTTTTCTTAACATCAGCAGCTCAATTAACTAATGACAGCAAAGCATTCTCCAGTGTCACCAGCCCCGTTCACTGCGAGGAGGTGGGGGCAAGGGGGGCCGTCAAGTATTTATACAGCTGCGCTGGCCTTTGGCTGGGCCTGGCTACTTACTTTTTATCTCTGGCAGGATCTCTCCTGCCTTTCGCACGCGTGCGCGCACACATGCTTTCTAGAAGTGAGCTCCACTCTGCTTGAGAAGGTTAACAAATACCAGACTGCCTCTAAAAATACCTCCCCAATCGATGCCGAGTAGAAGCGAGCCCAGAGTGCCAAGACCTGTGAGAAAGACCATTTGTTTCCTGCAGGATCACCCCTTCCCACCTCCCCTCCATGCCACCGGCAGCTCTGGGTCTGTCCCAGCCACCCATCCCCTTCTCCCCACCTGGCTGTCTCTAAAAGGATGGTCGCTCTCCTTCCACTCAGGAAAATGCCTCCATATTAAATAATTTGTCTGCATGGATTGATTAAATATTGAGACGCGACTTGTAGCCACTTGTATCTAAATAGAATCTAAATGGTTATTATGGCTCCATAGTCGCAGCTTCTTCAGCGCTGCCCCTCATCTCACCAGCTCCGCTCTAATTGCCTTCAGTGCGCTGAAAACATGAACGTGTACAATTTGCAGGGAAGAAATTATCATCACATCTCCTTTCAGATCTCGCTAAATGCTGTTGTGTTTATTCATTCACCCTGCGATTGCTCCCGGGGCAGATAGCAGCAGGCAGGCTAGTAACAGGCAGATAACGCGCACTTCTGATCAGAGGCCAAAAGGAACATTAAAGAAGAGGGAAACCCTGTGGCCGCACGTGCCGCAGGGATGGCCCCCACCTCCTGGTGGCTGTCGTGACCCTGGAGCGCTGGCTGGCTCCATCCCAACTGCTCTACACCAGGGACAGCTGCGGTGGCAGGGGAGCCCTGCCCAGCGTCAGGCTGGGCATTGCACCAGATATGATGAGCACCAGGTCCTGCAAGGCCAGACAGGATGCAACTTGTCTAGTGATGGGGAAACTGAGGCAGGGAGGGCAGTGGAAGTGGCTGGGGCGAGAGCTTCAGTGCAGGGAGTCGTGCTCCTCTGGCGCCTCTGCAAGGCAAATTGTTCCCTGGGGCCGAGCCAGGGTGGCAGCAGCACTGGTCACAGCCAGAGTGGCCCTTCTGGAGGAAGGCAGCAGAAATGCTGGAGGTGTCACCTTGGGGGAGCAGCTTGCTGACACACTGTCTGTCCTGCCAGCTCTTGCCAAGTGCCTGCAGTGCTGGGCAGCTCTGGCAGCAGCCCTGGGAAGGGGGCACGGGCCCAGACTGGCCATAAATCACCCACTGTGTGTGTCCCTCGGCTCTGACCTCGGTGGGGCTGAGATTAATGGACTATCCTTTTAACCCCACTAGCCCTTAACTAGCCGTGAAGAGCAGGACCAGCTCACCAACGACACCGGTGGGAACAGCCCCACTCTGTGGGTGGCTGGGGTGGAGAGCATGAAGAGCCCCTCTTTTTCAGAGGAAAGCTGCCTGGGAAAGTAATTCTCTCTGAGCAGGGGGAACAGCCCAGCCACTTCTCCCCTGTGCAGGACATTTTTCATAATTAGAAGGAAGAGCTTGGTCACAGTAGCTCAACACAGCTGCAATGAGTACCTAGCCTGCTGCTGGCTTTAACATCCCATCCCTGCTCCACATTCCCTTAGGGAGATGAACAGAGATGAGGGCATCCCACACTGGGAGCACCAGGAGCCCAGGCAGTCGGGTGATGCCAGCCCCTCTGGGGGGTCCCATGCATGGTTCCACGCAGCTGGGGTAAAGGCTCCCAGTTTTTGTCGGGCCAACGGAAAGAAAATAGACACAGCTTCATCCCCATGCTCCAGGAGGGAGGGGCAGTCTCCCTGCCCGTCACCCATCCTCTCTGCTGATGGCTGCATCAGAGCAAGTGGGTGTGGGGTTTCTCACGGATTTCCCTCCCAGCTCAGCCTGGCACTGGTCCCAGCCATAGGGTGCCTGTGCATCTCAGGAGGAGGCTTTGCAGCAGAATAAAGCCCTCGAGGCAAAGCCAAGATGTCTCTGCAGATGCTGGTGCTAACAGCAGTGGGTCAGAGCCTCAGTTGCCAGTGTTCAGACCCTTCCAGCTGGACCTGCCACCTAGCTCCTTCCACCTTCAGTCCACCCTGCACACCTATGGCATTAGCCCACCCACGAGGGGCACCACAAACCCCATGGCAGGCTACCAAGGCCTTCTCCAGCACATTTTCAGCCTGCCCTGGCTCAGCTCACAGCCTTCTTACACCATCTGAAATCTTTTTGGGGTTTTTGAGACAACTGCTTTTTGGCTGCAAACACCACAGAAGACAGTGGCCTCAACAGTGGCAGGACACAGGTCCTGCTCCTAGAGAAGAGGAAGGCAGAGGTGCTTTGTGCTCTGCTCCAGCTTCTTCCCCAGCCTCAGGGTGCTGGTCACCCAGCAAGCACAGCATCACACAGGCATCAGCTCCCCTCTCATGAGCAGGGCTGAGAACAGGCACTGGAGTCCAATGTACCCAAAACCACATTGCTCACTCTTTCCGTATTGTTATATGGGAAAATGGAGAGTAAATATGAATGAATTCAATATTAACTGTGTGAGATAGGATGCCATATATTCACACAGTTAAGTAAAAGAAAGTAAATGGAAATCTTTATCACTATAGACTGCTGAATATTAATAGTTATTGTTTGAGTTGCTGCAGTGTGGAAAAGTCAATTATAACCTAAGTGTAAAACCGTCCTGAATTATAGATAAACTAGGCAAGGAAAGAGACGAATCTTCACCACACAATAGAAAAACCACAATAAAAGAAGAAATAAATGTGATAAGAACTTTAAAACAGTAGCTGTCCAAAATGTACTGAATGGTTCTTTATATTAGTGAATGCTATGTATAAACTGGAATCCTGAAAGGGTTAAATACCTGCATGTTAAACACTTGCTTTATTTCTGCAGCCTACACCAAGACATGGGCAGTGGAGGGTGAACTAACATGTTTGCATCTTCAGCAACAAAGCCTGATTTTTCCCCATAGCTAAGCCCCCACACTGGGGCTGGGGCTTTCCAGCACCCTTTCAAGGATCAAAAAAAATGGCCAAGTTTCCCAGTCTAGAGTTGTAAATGTGAGGGCACGTGCCTTGGCAGTGGTTGCTGGGTGCAGAGCACCTGGGTGACCTTGCCCTTGATCTCTGTCTGAGAGTGGACCATCATCTGTCCGCTCTTGCTAAGGCAGAAGCTGCCTTTGGGATACTGCAGATCACTGAGCTCCAGCCTGGGAAGTGACACAGAGCTGCTGCAGCCCCAGTCCCTCCTCCACACTAGTGACATTGCTTCTGGCAGCGAAAAATTAGGATCCATGGCATTAAATTATTTCCAAAGACCCTGTGGAGGTCCAGAGTGGGCTCAGTGCCCCCCATCTCCCTTCTGGACCAGGAAACAACACACATTTCTTGCATTTAATTCCAGAAAAGAGGGAAGTAACATCCCTGGCAGGTGACTCTGCTCCTTTGGGAACAGACTAAAGCTGGCTGAGGTCTGGCAAGAGGACGGTGTGACATGGAGCTCTGCACAGTGTGCTAGGGGAGAGGATTTGCTGTTCTCCACCTACCCTGGCACCACTGCAGATGTGAAGGAGAGTGATCCCTTGCAAGATGTCACCACCATTTTCCATGACCGTTCCTGGCACTGTGCAGGAACAGAAAGGAAGTCATATCTTCTTCAAGTCCCCCCGGTTCTTCCATCATCTCAGTCTGCCCTGCTGTCAGCAGTGATCTTGGCTGGTGTTCTCCAGCCCCGCAGGTATGTTACTCAACCACTCATCCCACCTGAATTTCCATAGTCACAAACAAGTCTTTTACTCGACCCATGGCCTGAGGAGCTCAGATGCCTTTTGGCAGGAAAGGAGATGAGCCAGGTGATCTCTGGCCCCTTTGAGGGCTAGCATCCACTTGCTGCCCCAAATGGAGATTTCTAAATCACATTAGCTCTACACATCATTACTGCAGGTGGTGCCAAGTGACCCGTTATAACAGGAATAATAACAGCAGATTTCCAGAGTGGGGAGGTTTGACCTGACACCAAAGGTGATGTACTTCCTTGTCAGTAATTAATTCATCCCGCTCCCATTCCTGGCTAATGCCGTGTCATTATTTTGCAATCTGGATCCTTCCAATGAGTACCTCTGCAGGTCGGCAGTTCTCATCGGCATCATTTATCCCTGGAGAGCAGCGCTGGAGTTTATTGTATTGCCATTCACAGCCAGAAGTGCTTCCCTGGAGCAGAGGAGAGAGGCAGGCTGCCAGCCGGCTCCTCCCTGCCTCTGCCTGGGGTGGGAACCAAGCTGCTTTCATGCTAGTACTTGCTGTGCTGATCCCAGCAGGAAATTACAGGCTCTCCCCACTCCTCCATCCGGAGGTGCTGGGTGCCCGGCTGCACATCCCAATGGAAGTGATGAGGGACTCGAGGCCACTCATTTTCTTGTCTGACGCAGAAATGAGGCGAAGCCTTAGCTCCGGATGGAGCAAGCCAGAGCTGTGGCCAGTGGAAATGAGAAACATTCCCCCCACTGGCCTCAGCCCTGATCTCCGAGGGCCTTCTGCAAGCCAGCAGCCAAGGCCACTGAGCCGTTGCTGTCCTCCTTACACCATCCTCGGCTCAGATCTGCCTGCACATAACAAACTCCACCGCTGAGGTTGCACAACTATTTCCATTAGAAGCCATAATTAAGGTCAAAAACTATTTCTATTATAACCTTGCTTTACTCACTCAGAGCTTCTTGAAAAAGTCTCTTTTTGCTCTATTTTTTTCCATGCCCTGAGCCCAGAGGCAAATTGGGAGTTAAAGTTTAAATTAAGCCTATTGAGGAGCATCCAAGAGACATGAGAAGTACACTGTCCTGCTCTTGCCACCGCTCTGAAACCAGCCAACGTCCCCAAACTGGCACCACATTCTGCTCCAGAGCCGGGGCTTTGCTAGATCTGAGCAGAGGAGAAAGCTGATTAATATTAAGCTGATTAATATGGGACCATTGTTTAGAGATACCCCACAGAGTATTTATATTAATTCCACACTAGCACCGCGCTGTGACCCCGCATGCGGATATTAGTGTAGCCTGAATATTAAAACCATTTCAAAATAGTGAAATCTTGGCCACAACCAAGATCAGAGCAGCAGCTGATAGACCAAGTACCCTGCCCGGGCAGTGAGCTGACGTCTTTGCTCAGCCTGGTTAACCATCCACAGCCAAAAGATGAACCGGCGCAGAAACAATTTGGTCTCAAAGCAGCTGTAAGGGTTTTGGTCTGGCAGATGACCCTTTGCACGTCCTTCAGTGCTGTGGGGCAGAAGAAGAGCTGCAGGAAGGTTACTGTCATCAGCAGCAGTCATTTGGGGAGATCCTATCACATCTGCTCTCTGCAGGGACATGGGGGTTGTTGCAATTAGTGTAATTTCCTTTAGGAATCTAAGAAAACACCAGTTCTCCAAATCTGCTGAAATTCCTACCCTTCCCGAAAGGCAGGTTAGCAGCAGCCAGCCGGCACCTCCAAACCACCTCTGCTGCAGACAGAATTTGTGACTCATTAAGGCAACAAATATGAACAAGATCAATATCACCATCTTGAACAACTCCAGGTACTATTGGCCCAGAAAGAAACACCCAATCCGAGCAGTGGGAGAAGAGAGACATGCTCTGGGGCAAGACCCTGCAGGTATTCTGCCAGTACCGGGCAGAAAGGCAAAGATGAGCTGGTGTAAAGGTGTATGGGTGCTTTTTGGAGGAGGTCTCTATTTCAAGGGTAGTTTCTCCTCACAGAGAGGCTGCTCAGGGGTGTCAGGCTGTGCACAAGGACCAGGAGCAGGGCAGCCTGGTCTTGTGTGCGTTAATCGCCTCCGTCTGCTCGCCATACGGGCTGCTGGGGCTGGCCCCGGAGGGGAGAGGAATGCTTTTGTTAGCCCAAAGCTTGGCAGCCGGGAGGGATCGCTGGAAAGCAAAGCGGGCACTTAACGAGCCGCGTCCTTCCATTATAATTAAAGCGAGACCAAGAAATCAAAGCTGTTATCTGCCTCCTCACACAACAGGCGAGATGCTGCCCTCGGTCACCGCCAAGCTGGGGTCTGAGCCGAACCGTGGGCTTTCTGCCTGGGGAAGGGCTGTGGATGTGGGCCAGGGCTGCTGGCGAGCCCCCAGCCCCAGCACCAGCTGGTTTAATTTACAGGTAGCCCATCTCCAGAGGGGCTGGGGGGTGGAGAGAGACCTTGGCTGTCAGAGATCAATGGTGAGAAGCTCTCCCCTTTTTCCTCCCAAGACTTTGGATGCCAGGTCACCTTCAGCAGGGGGGGAAGTCATGGGTTTTGGCAGCAGTTCCCAGAATAGGAGGTGCGAGCCTGGCTGCTCCGTGCTGCCTCATCACCACTCGCAACAGGGCAACGGGATGAGCACGGAGAATGTAGCTGAGCTTTCCCTGCTCTGTATGGACAGCATTGGTCCAGCGGCTCCAGGGCAGCCCTGAAAACACGTTTTCATAGAATCATAGAATGGTTAAGGTTGGAAGGAACCTTAAAGATCATCAGGTTCCAACCCCCCTGCCATAAGCAGGGACAGCTCACACTAGACCAGGTTGCACAAAGCCTCATCCAACCTGGTCTTAAACACCTCCAGGGAGGGGGCATCCACAAACTCCCTAGGGAACCTATTCCAGCACCTTACTACCCTCATGGGCCAGAAAGTCACTCCCATTGCCCCGCAAGTTGTGTGCACAAGCATAGGGTGAGAAGAGGGGGTATTTTGCAGGGAGGACAGCCCCACCCCCAGCATCCCAGGCCATCAGCACAGCAACCCACTCTGTCAGGCTGGAATAGCTCCTTGCACTGAGCCGGCATCTCTGCAGCTGCCACAGAGGAGACCAGACTCGGCAGGACCCTTCGTGTTGGATCAACTTCTAATGGCCGCGCTGGGGGGAGCAGCCAAGCTGGGGACGGAGAGGTGAAAGGGCAATGACTGATTCACAAACCACCCAGTCACCAGAACAAAATTCCCCTTCTAACAAGGCATGGAGCAAACAAATTATCTTTGTTGTTAGGAAATCTGTAAGCACTTATCGTTATAATTACCATCTGTGGTTTTGCCATTCAGGTAAAGTAGCAGCAGCAGCTCTGATATGGGTTAGGCTCAGCCCCACAGGCTGCTAATCAAAACCAACCCGTTTGCCTTCAGGTTGGAGATGATGTCAAACTTGATTGAACGTCCACCTTTGATGGCTTTACCTGAGACCTAACAACATCTGTGTCCTACTCACAGTAGCTCTGAAAGTTGATATGTGTGGAAGAGCGAAGCCGCCTGCCATCGGTGCCCAGAAAGGGAGCAGTGAGCTCTGACCAAAACATCACAGCTTCAGGAATCAATAAACCACAATTTAAAAAAAAAGAAAAAAAAGAAAAAAAAATATGTGTAAACAACAAAGACCAAAGCCCAAAGAGCCAGTCAGAAGATTTATATGCAGCTTAGTTCAAATTTCTGTAATCTATTTAAATTAATAGCCACGTCCCATGCTAAATTGCTTCCAGAGACCAACAGCTTCTAGGTTATTTCATTCTTTGCAAGGGAAGCATAGGGGGGGACCTCACCGTGGGCTCAGCAACATGGCAACTCATCCTTTGAGGGCTGAAGCCAAGGTGTGCAAGGAGCCTAAACACGGCAGTGAGCTAGACAGTTTCCCCTTAGCCACTGTCCAGCATCTCCCTGCAGAGAAATGCACTGGGCAGCAGGTTTGGGGTTGCTATACCCCAGTATTTGTTGTGCTGGGCCGGAGCAGGAACAGGAGCATCCTCCCATCCCCAGACCCCATCTGCACCATGCCCAGCTGAGCGCTGCAGCTGGCAGCACGAGAGAGCCGGTCCCTGCTGAGGAGCCTCTCCACACCATGCCACATGCTCCAACGCTACCCAGGCTTGCCCAACATTTTCCATTTTAAGATTCCTTATAAACATGCCAGCCCTTAGCTGGAGTTTTCAAAAACAAGAGAATCCCCTGGAGCTGGGGGCACAACCCTGGCCAAGAAGATTTCAGCCCATGTGCCAGATGAGATCCTGGAAAATGAAGATGGCCACATTGAGAAACTCTTGCCACCGCTTCAAGGAGAAGCTTGAATGCCTCTGCATTTGTGGCAAAGAGCTGAATTTCCCCGGGGTGCTGCAGCAATTTTCCCAGTGATAATTCTTTCAAGTTGTGCAATATTTTAAGCTTCTGAAACTCCCGGGTCGCCTGTGCTGAGTGAGGAGCTCATGTTTGCTGACTGGCAACTCTGGGGATTTAATCTGAGCCCCAAACTAGGGATGTGGGGGGAAGCTGTGCTCCTCTGCCCTTGCACCTTGCAGCAGGCTAGGGGACTCACATTGCCTGGTGCAAACCCTCCCATCCCAGGCAGGGAGTGAAGGGAGAGGAAAAATACATAGGAGCAAAGGAAAAGGGACGAATGTGCCAAGATCAGGCCTGAGAAGGACTCAGTGGGAGAAGGGAGGTGGGGGCAGGAGGGGTGCTGCAGAAGTGCTTGGGCTGGATCATGGGATCCTCAGCCTCCTGTGGCAAGAAGGCAAAGCCTTTTGTCAAATACCACCTCTTATTTGGGCTAGAAAGAAATATTTAACGCCTCGTGGATGAAATGCCTGGTGTCAGGGTGTGTGACTTGCACAAAATGGACTAGCACCAGACTACCAAAACTGGAAATGGTACCTGGTGCTCCCTCCATGCCTGTGAGCTCTCTAGAAGGAAGGTGCTCACAAAATAAACAATTTAGAAAGAGACAAGTCTTCTCCTCCCTGTCTTCATCACACACTTGGTATCTCCACGCAAAGCCCCACCTGAGCAGGGTTTGATTTTAACTCATTCTCTCTACCACATCCCACCTCTGGCAGAAACCAAACCCTGGGAATGAGAGCCCCAAAAGCTGAAAACAGGAAAATCTCCTGGAAACCATTACACAACCCAGAGCTGTTGCGACATGTCTGAGGTATAATAAACAAGGTGCTCGACATACCAGCAATACCATCGCTCTGCCCTGCGTCACCGCCACCCACTTGCAGGAGACTTTTCTTGTCTGTCCCCAAACCTCTTCTGAGCCTCAAGAGCCAGACTGAGATCCTTGTCCCACTGTTATCCTGGTCACCCAGCCCTGAGGAACCACTGTTCTCGGAAGGAGGTAACAGCCCCCAGGGAAAATGGTGTTGCTTGGATGTGTTATAGCACAACCAGCTCATCTGGGTGAGACGTCTGCTGAGGTTTCATTGATATCGTTCCTGTCTCCAACTGTGGTAACTGCTCTTATTGCAAATGGCAAAAGACCCTTCCCTGCACCTCACCAGCTTTGCGGAGTGAGGAACCACCACAGCACCTGCAAAACCCCATGTCCAACAGCATCCCTCTCCCCATGGCCCGGGAGCCAGCACCATGAGTCCAAATTAGCTTCTCACTGAAGACAAAGAGGTTACCCCCTCCCAGCACAGCTGCTCTAAATAAACCATGTCCCACAGATTATCATCTGAGAGTAATATTTTAACCACAAACTATTATTATTTATCCTTTATGGAGGCAGGCAGGTGCGGGAGGCACTTTACACTGAGTCATGACCGTGTAAGTTATGGCCAGGGGGATCAAGAAGCTCACTGGCACTGAGAACTGTTGTTACTCTTCAGCATTTCCTGGAGATCTCCCGTAGAGAGACCGCCCAGTTTCTCCATGTTCACAAGGCACTCCTTTTCCCCCCACTTCTCACCAGTAGCTCCCAGAAGGAGCCCTCTGGCCCCAGCTATTCCAAAAGTGCATGGCAGGGGGGGAAGGTGGTAGGCAGCCCATCCCCACCATACCAGGATGGAGAAGGAAAGCAGTCTTTGGTCACCTCAACTGAGGAGAAGCAGGGTGAGGAGGTGCTTCAGTACTCTGGCCCATTGCTGTTGGCCATTCACTGGGGGACAGTAAGTTTTAGGGACAATTGATGGATGGAGAGCATGGTCTGGCAGGCAGCCTCGTGCCAATCAGCATCACTCTCCCTCCTTCCACAATCCCGGACACCAGTTTGTTCCTGGAAATATTTGTAAAATGTAGGCAACTCTTCCAATAACTCCCAAGAACATGTTTTTTTAAAAAATCTGCAACCACAGAGTGTCAATGTTCTCTCAAACTAATGTCATGCTGACACCAAGCAGCAGCGAGTGGCAGAGGAAGGTGGATTTACATCAGAGGCACAAAGTGAAACCCCAAATCCCTGGATTTTGGTCCCTGCTCTGCTGCGGACTCACCTGTGCTGGAGGAGGCATCTGTGCTTACATCCCCACCACCTCGTGCCTCAGTTTCCCCAACAAACACAAGAGGAGAAGAGAGGCCAGGAAATATGTCCAAACCAATGCATATTACTGATGAATGCACCAGGGATGTCTGCAAGCCCAAGCAAAAGCCCTGCTGGCAGTGAGGTGTCCGGGAGAGAGCCAGCCCTGCCACGCCTGGGCCTGCGATGGGTCAGGGTCTGGTGCCTCACAGGGCAGAGGTGAAGGCTGCAGAAAGCTATCTTGAGGGATAATTCCTAGTGCCTGTACCTAGCCAGGGAACCAGCAAAAGCTACTATTTCAATCTCCTTTATCAGCCTGAAGAAATAACACCAGCAGCAGGGTCCTCTTCACTGCTTCCCCACCCTCCTCACTGCTGTCTCTCCTGCAGCCCCAGGAGGATCTGCTCTGCCTGGCATGTACCCAGCACCCGCAGAGACCTCCCTGCCCTGAAGGATGGGAAGAATGAGGGCAGGGGAAGCAGATGCTCAGCCAAGGTCACCCCAAGGGGCTCAGCCCCTCTCGCAGATGTTTGCTCTGCCGAGCAGCCTGGGGAATAAGATTTGATCCCCAAATAAGCCCTCCAGGGACAATCAGAAAAGGCTTACGTGCTCTGAAAGACCCTCTCCATGCCACAGAGCAACTCTCCACTCAGCCTCCAACACCAGTGTAAAAAAATCCCACAGTGCAAACACTGCTGGTCCCTGTCCCCACCTGAGCCTTTTCATGCCACATTATTGCACTGACACAAGCTGCTTCACCCCCTGGCCTGCTAAAAGCACCCAGACGACAGGTCAGTGGAGCTGACAGCTCTGGGATGCAGTGAGATGGACTCATGCCTTTCACATCACCAGGTCACCACTGTGCAGCCCCGGGAAGGTGCAGTCACACCCTGTCACAACAGCTTTCACCAGCCCAGGGAGTGTTTGCTGTGGGTAACACGATGGCTCTGCTGGGCTTCCAGATCCCAAGATTTGCAGGTCTGACAATTCATATTCAGGAACGCTAACACCTTGATACCTCTCCAATATTTTTGTTCTGTAAAGCAAACACATCCGATGTGGAGGCATTAATCTGTAGCAAATGCAAGCCCACCACTGTGTTTTGACAGTCACAGTTTTTCAGGAGAGAGTGGCTCTTCTGAACAGATTTGAAACCCAAAAAAGCTTTTTCCAGGCAGCTGCCAGAGACTGAGATTTTAGGGGGTTTCATCAGCTCACAAGAATTCAGGGGTGCCTTCACCACTGAGCCAACTGCCTTCAAACCTCTATGTAGGCACAAACAAGTCCTGCAGGGCTCTGAGGACACAACTGGGGTGGTGGCAACATGGTGGCTGCATGCAGGTGGGTGAGCTGGGAATGGGGGATTCACCTCCCAGCCCCCACAGAGGGCCATAGCCTTGCAGAAAGGGGTTCTATAGCCCTAACCCAGTGGTGGCGCCACACAACAGCCTGGGAATCCCGCGGGATTGTGGTCAGGAGGATGTTGCAGGGTTGGATTTTTATTCCTTGTTTGCTTTTTTATAATTCCAGAGACCTGGTTTTAGTCTACAGGCTGACACCAGCTCCGGACGCAGACATCAGGCAGCAGCGCAGCTCTTCCCGCATCAGCTCACACCTGCTTGGCAAAGCTGTGCTCCATCCAGCACACACGGCCTGTTTGGAAGCTCTGCGGCTGTTTGTGTAACCTCAGGGCTTTTTTGGCCGGAAACCAGGCTTTGGGGAGGATTTCTCAGGCTTTCAAAACCCATCGTGGTGCTGGGGCCGTGAGTGTGTGCACTCTAACCGCACAGTGTGACGGGCAGGGGGAAGGATCGGCAGCCGTGGGAGGGAAGGATGGGTCCATCCAAGCTGTGAAAGCAGACTTTTTGGGATCACACCTATGTTTTTACCCCCTTCCAGGAGACATTTTCTTTCAAACGTCATAAAAAGGTATTGGATATTCTTTCAAAGATGCCCAGGAGAGTGAGCAGAAGGAAAGCCAGCCTGCACTGTGGCTCTGTGGATAACTGATTGCTTTGCTCATATTGGTCTGACTCAGAACAAATATGTTTCATTTTTCCAACGAGCTGGTAAAAAAATATAGTCCCCTTATTTCTAGTTTACTTAGGGCTTGGTTTATTTTTTCTTTCTTTCTTTTATTCTCTTTCTAATGCAGGGCAATTTCAGAACAAAAAGCCAAAATAGCGACTTGAAAAATCACTTTTTAGGGTTTTCTTATTCTTGTCAATACAATTTGCCCCGTTCACTCCAA
This sequence comes from Apus apus, assembly GCF_020740795.1. Lineage (NCBI taxonomy): Eukaryota > Metazoa > Chordata > Aves > Apodiformes > Apodidae > Apus > Apus apus. The sequence goes on from NC_067289.1 coordinate 17,617,135, forward strand.
TTTCACAACTCATTTCAGTCACCTTGAAACACTTTTTTTTCCAGCTCTTTCCTTGCTAGCTGCAGTCCCCCTGCCCATCTGCAATCCCCAGTGCACCCCAGCCAGGATGCACCAGCATCCCAGTCCCAGCACTTCCCAGGCAGGATGCGGCCAGCGGTGCAGCTCTCCCCTCTGCACCAGGACTGCACCGGCTGCTCGGATTGATGCCGTTTCCCTGGTGAAAGACGCTTCAGACTGAAGCCGAGACGTGGTTTGCCAAAATATTTGACAACACGAAGGGCTGCTTGGCCAGGTGCCAGGAGCCCCATTTTGAAAAGTGCAATTCGGCATGCTCCAGCGCTGGAAGCCGTTCCCACGCAGCCGGGGAAGACGACAGCAGTGCCCGAGGATGGGGACGGGGATAAGGATGTCGCAGAGGGCCCATCGCCTCCTTGTTTCAACCCTGGTAGTCGGTGAGCATCCCTGCAAGCCCCAGAGCCAGGCTGCACCCCTCCTGCCCAGACAACGGGGTCGGGTGCTGTGAGCACCCTCTGGCAGGGCACTGAGAACTTGCCCGAGATGGGGCATGGCTCTGGGGCAGCCTCTCCTCCCCCAGTGCAGCTCCTGGCTGCAAACCTGCCTTGACACTGGTGCTGCTGGCTGCCAGGTCCTGCCAGCTCCAGCACAGCCTGCAGCTGAGACCCAGGGCTGGGCAAACAAGCCCTCACTGGATGCCAGCATTTTTTTCCCCCAGCTTGCAGGTGGCTTGGGAGGGCTGAGCCAGGCTGTTGGACAGCCCTGGCACCACACTGTTTGCTGGTCCCTGTCTGGGAGCTGTGCACCATATGTGCTCCTCGCTGCCACTTTCACAGGACACCTGCCTTCCAAAACCCAGGCCTTGGGGGCAAGGAGCCAACTGGCTCCAGATAGGAGGGATGGATGCAGAGAGGAGGTGGTACCCATTTCCCATGGGGAGGGACGGTCTCTCTGCTCTGTCGAGCCCACTCCAGCACCATCCCTGCCCTGGCTCCCGGCAGGGCAGCCCCACTTGCCGCTTCATCCATAGGGATTGCTGCAGTGCAAATGCCACGCTGTGCTTTGGGAGTGGGTCTGGGGAGGGTGCCAGACCAGAACAGCTGGAGCCACATGTGCGGCTGGCAGCTGGGACCAAGCTGTGCAAAGGGTTGACCCAGCCAGTGAGCTGAAAAACATGTATTTTAGAAGCAAAACGGACGGCTCTTCCTTGCAGCTTGTGCCCATTGGCATCCAAATGGCTAAAGCAGGGGGAAACATGAGGAATGGAGTGCTGGGGGTGGTTAGGCTGCCATGGGGCAGCAAAACCTCCTTACTTTGCTAAAAAGGAAGCAGTGGTTCAAAAGTCCCGTGGCAGCAAGGCCAGGACACAGTCACACCACTTCTTTCATTTGCAATTCGGTCAGGATTTAACGCCGGGTAAATCTGTCGCACGGACCTCGTCTTTCTCCCCGCACTGTACAGGGCTGAGCACACATCAGGGAGCTGCAAAACCATCTTGTCATAAAATATAAGGTCTTCCAGACCAACGTTCTTGGTGCTTGCCTGCCTCTGCCCAGGCTGTTGTCCCTCTATCAGAGCCTTCATGGGATGCCTGGAGCTGCAGCAGCCACACAGAGAGATGCTGCCCATCGCCCTCCCGCCCCCTCTAGGGACAGCCAAGGTTTGCTTGTCTGCAACCCAAACGATCCAGCCTTCATTTGCATCACTTCACCTTTGTGTCAGAAAGAGAACAACAACATTAAAGAGCAAAGCACTGCAGTAAATACAAATATAAAAGTGGTGAACAGCAGCCCCGACAGCAGTAACACATGTCCAAGAACTCCAAATCCCGGCGCAGAAAGACAGGGCTTCTGGAAAGAGGTAGCAGAAAGCAGGAAAGTCTTCTCTGAGATCCCCAAAGTATAAATCCCGGATTTGAGCTATGAAGTAGAGTATTAGGATGGAAAAAAAATAATAAAATAAATATAAGTCCAACCCCTTGCCAGTATGCTGATGTTCATGAAAAGAATAAATATCTGGAAGGAGAGCGGCTGTTACTGCTGGAATAACACAATCACAAAGGAACACACCACAAACAATTACACTGGAACTAAGAGGGATGGACGCTTGCTCTGTACGCAATTAGGCACAGCTATGAGTCAGGGAAACACACATTTTTCTAGAAACATTGTGCTGTGCCTTAGCACAGAAACCACAGAAACTGTGGCAGGATAAAGTTTAGAGAAAAAAGAAATGGGGGGGTTGGGGGGAGGAAAACTGAAATCTGCAGTATCATAACAGAAATCACAGATCAATGTGTTTGCCCTAGGAAATGAACAGATACAGATCAGGACTTGGCAGCTAAGGGAGTCTCCCAAACAAAGCAGAAACAGCTCAAAAGGGAAGAAACAAAACCAGGAGGGAGAGGGAGAGGAAGGGAAGAGGGAGCGGGCTCTGGAGCTGACACCATCAATCTGCACATGTGGAGAAGGAGTCAGCAGTGGTACCTGCCTCCCAACCAGCAAAGGCTGCACACGTAAAGAGGGAGGACAAACAGCCCTGAGAAAACACAGATGACTTGCTTCCAAGGGCTTTTCCTTGCCAAAATTTACAGGCCTGCAGTTCTCAGTTAATAGATGGAGCTCCCCTTAGAGCTTCTAATGGAAGCGGCTGAAATGAAAACCACCCGCTCCTGAGGGAGAGGGGGGTCAGATCCAACAGCCTGTGTGAATGTGTTCTGCATCATCTCTGCTGGGACAGACCCCTGGACACCTCATCACACGCCCTGAGATAACGAGCTATGTAGAAACGGGAACGTTGATTTTTAAATCAAAAAAGAAGAATAAACCACCTAGCACTAAGGGAACATCACTAGAAGAGTGCAAAGGAAATCCTGGAGTGCCCCAGGCATGCCAGGGGTTCACCTCTTCCCCCTGGGACACCTCCTGCCTGACTGCTGGTGAATCCCGTGGGATTTCTGTGCCTCATCTGCCTGCAGGGTGGAGAGGATAAATCCATTAAAACCATGGAGTTTGGACTGTGCAGGGGCTGCCTCACCACAACACAGAGCAGCGCATGCTGCAATTCACCCGAGGTCTGCTCCCCAGCAAAGAGGTTTCACTGACTATATTAAAAGAAGGAGAGAGGAAGGGGGAAAGAAAATAAATCTATTAGCAGAGAGAGCTGCCCACATTTCACTTAGTTCCTGTTGTAATGAAGCAAGGGGGGCTGATTCCTTCCCCACCAGCCAAGACAATGCTGTGCATGGGGACACGGGGATGGTGACCAGGGGGACATGGGGACAGTGGCCAGCAAGCACCATGGATACCACAGCTCAGCACGTGCTGACCATCCGGAGGAGGCACCCACAGCCCCCCAGCTACCCCAACCATGCTGTCATCAATAACTGGCTGGACAGAGATGTGCTCCTGGACCTGCACGGGCTGACAGGCAGCAAATGACACGATGGTACAAAGCAGGACCCCAACAGCTATTAAACACAATAGGCAGCAAACTCCTCCATCGATATTCTGGACACACAAGGTAACTCTCGCCATAAATCACTCCTGATAACATGGAGAATACAACCTTTGCAGGATTGGTGAGGTGTCGCACGGCTCCATGGGCAGTGTTAAATGCAAACTGTTTAATTAAGGGGACAGCCTGAGCTCAGACTCCAAAGGCAGGATGCAGCAGAGCCCCAGCACTGAGCCGGGCTCTGATGGATGCCAAGACGTGATGGAAAAGGGAAGCAGCACAGAGGAGTGAAGGGACTGGAAGGAGAGCAAAGCCCAGCTAGCCCATTGGCCTGGCTGCAACACCAGCTTAAAGAGTCTGAAAACAGGGTGTGAAGGGACTGATCCTGCCCCTTGCACACTCCCCATCTGCACATTCAGCCCTTCCTGTTGCCTGCAGCCCTTCTGAACCCCATGGCCAGTCCTCTCTCCCCTGGCACCCCATGGGCAGCCAGGCAAGGAAAGGGAACCAGGACAGAGTAGTCCCCATACTCAGCTCCCAGGGGACAAAGCGGCCATAAAGAAGCCTTATCCATCAGGCCAAAGGCAGGTGTGTGAGCTCCCATTGACTCAGGAATACACAGCACAGTGCCACAGGGAAAGACCAAGCGTAACCTGGGAGCAAAACTGGGATGCAGGGCCCGAGGGCACGCTGTGCAGGAGAAAAGCACATGCAACCTGTAGACAGCATGGCCTGTGAATATTTAAGGTATTTGCTTGGCAGATGGAATAACTTTGTTAACAGACTATGTAAATTCCTGCGGGGGTACCTGTAACTATTAGAAATTGATTTTATGAGCCTGTTATACAAACATTACTCTTCAAGGTCTAAAGCATATTGAAATTCTTCCTGTTCTCTCACAAACAGATGGTGCTAGGAATTTTTCTGAACCTACTCATATCCATAAATACTACCCGCCAATCCCTCTTGCAAGACAGAAACAATCCTAATTAGAATGGTGAGCCCTCACCATCTTTTCCTCATCACACAGATACTATAAAAACACTCCAGAATAGGACTATTTTGGCAAACCCCTGCCCAGGCAAGCAACTGTGAGTATTCCTCTATGTTTGTCGTCATTAGAGAGAATAAAAAGGGCTTTGGTGCCGTTTGTAAGCCCTGGAAAGAAGGCAGAGTGAGTGTGCGGGATGGCAGCAGGAGCAGGCAGTATCATCCTGGGATGTGAGCAACAGGGGGTTGGAGCTGGGTAGGAATGGGGATGTGATGCCAGCAGGATCATACCTCCAAGCCCAGGTTCGGTAACACACACAGATCTTCGGATCACACAAAATTAAAGAGAAATTTGTGTGTGAGAGAGAGAAATTCCCTACAATGATTAAAGGGCTTGAGGGATTGATTTCTAAGGAAAAATTAAAAGAGCTCAATCTGTCAAGCTTGACTAGGCATCAGCCAGGAGCAGGTATGGGGGTAGGGGAGCTGGACAGGGAGCTGCGGGTGCCCAGGGTATTCACACATCTTGAGGAGTTGCCCTCCAGGGTGATATAAGCAGGAGTGAAGGGATCAGAGGCAGGTTACCAGGGCAAACACAGCTTTGAGCTCCTTCAGGTACCACCCACTTGTGTCCATGACTGGGTGGGTGTTCAACCAGAAATGAAATTTTGCTCACTGGGAGATCTTTCAGAGCTGGCAACAGATTTATTTAATCAAGCAGCCAGATTTGTTGCAGGATGAAATTAATTTTGTTCTGGGTAGAGTGGAGGTAGTTGAGGGAGACGAGGGCTCCTATTCAGAGGAGAGAAACAATATATGGTGTGATAAGGTGCCCAGCACAAATAGCAAACTCTGCAGCTCAGATAGGCCACCGGATATTTTTTTTACTGTATTGCCATTCATGAACAACCCCGAGCTCAAATACGGTCATAAAGTGCATTCACTGAATGGAAAAAAATCATTAAAAATTGTGGTCTCTTCCTGGACAACTCAGTAACAGAAAGTGCCAGCTACATTTGTTGAATAAATTGCTTGCAGGGAATAGTTTTTACTAGCTCTAAATGGGATGAAATTAAGCGTAGGGGAATGAATGCCAAGTACCACAAAACTGTTCCTGGGTGTGAGAGGTACGAGGCGGGGAACAGCCTCTCCAGGCAGACCTCAACAAAAACCCGTGTTCAGACCCGAGTACCCTGCTCTGCCGGTCACCCTGCAGCTTTGGGGCTGCTTGGGCTGAATTTGGCACTTCCAGGTCTCATCAGCAGAGGGCAGGGGCTGGCCATGGAGCCAGGGATTGGGGCCACCGGGCTGGGCAAGTCGGCAGGAGATTTGGGGGGCCCCTTGGTATTCCTCAACAGCCCAGCAGCAGGCTTTGCCCGGTATCTCCCTGCCGGTTCCAGCCCAGCGTGGAGGCTGCAGTGGATTGCTTGGATTTGGGAAGATGGAGGATCATGCGCACATGGGAGAGGAGCAGAGCTCGCTTCTTCCTTGAAAGGGACAAGACCCTGCAAGCAGCATGTTCCTACCTGTGGCCACCTTCAGATGCCTCTGAGCCAGGATCACCCAAACCTGGGGTAAAGAACAGCTCTGGATCCCCCCCAAAATTTCCAGAAACTGGGATGGGTGGCAGAGGACATGCCCTGCAGGAGGTCACAGAGCTGAGGAGAGCACCCAGGCACATTCTTGTCAGCCCTGTGGCACGAGGAGGCAAGTGCTGAGCATTTCCATCACACTGCTACAGCAATTATAGAATCAGCCAAACGGTTAAAGAGGCTGGAGGATTTGATTTAAATAAATAATAATAATTTAGCTTCCAAATTGCTCCCACATTGAGGTGCTTCAGGCTTTGCGCAATGCAATAAAAGCCATCTCTAAAAAAAATCCACAACAACAAAAAGCACACTAAAATGTTATCAGAAAACCACTACTCATTAAAATTAACAATTAAAACAAATTAGAAAGCTCTACTGACACAGAGGGGGAGGAAGAGCATCCAAACGAGGAAAAATGCCTGGTAATTTTTAGTCACTGATAAGTAAAATAATGGTCTCATTTAGTACTGATTACCTAGAATTATTTAATTTTACTTCAAATTATTCAATTTTTGGTTGAAGTTACCTAGTAATTTTTAATTACAGATACATAATGCAATGACAAATGGCTCTTATTTACCTCTGTCTGCACAGAAGCGTGCGAGAAATCAATAGGCATTTCTGGTAAATTATTAAGTGACTTGATGAAATGATGGGAATGTTTTCCCATTAGTGGGAATTGCTGAGCCCCAGCTCAGGACCGGGGCCAGGCCCAGGGTAAGTGAGACAAAACCAGAGCAGCTCTAAGGCAGGGAGATCCAGAGCACTGGCCTGGAGAGGTGGCTTTTGGGAAGCAATGGGGTGGGAGCTGGGAAAGGATGAACCCACCCCACTGTGCTCAAGAGAGCAGCATTGGGTCCATTTTTAGCAGAGAGCAGGCTCAGCCACAGACTCTTGGCTGCCTCATTGATTTTTCCTCCTAATGGAAACAACCTGCAGGACTGAAAATATTTGCAAACTGCTCAGGTCAAAAGAGGGAGCAGCAATAACAACAGGGGTGGAGGGAAAGCTCTTCCAGGGCAGAGTCATGCTGTGCCCCTTTCCCAGCATCTCTAGGATGTTTTCTTTTCCCTAGGCATGCTGCCTATCCTTTTTTTGTTATCCTCAAGCAAGAAAATTCCCTGAGTATTTGCCGCACGTGGACCAGCCTTGTTAAAGAGATGAGAATAGAAAGAGTCAGAGGAAGAGGAATCAGCTCTGTCCTTAACCTGTACATGTTTCTAAATGACCAAAATCCACCCCATTCCCTGACAGAGAGCTCATGCCTCGTGTCAGAGCCAGGACTCTTCAGGCAAGGTGGCGAGGCAAGATTAGAGCTCAAAGCAATAAATTGGAGATAGAGCCAGGAAAAACAGGAGGGTGTTCACTAAGACAAGGGTGAGGGTCAGCTGAGCAAATCCAGGGTTGGGGGAGGAAAGCCTAAATAAATACAGGGAGAAGCTGGCAAGGTGGCTGCTCTGTGCAAAGGGCTGGGGGACGTAACGGATGGCAGGCTGAACGCAAGGCAGAAGAGTTGTACTGCAGCAAAAAAAAAAAAAAATCACAAGATTAAAAAAGGAGCATTGTTGGGAAATATAAAAAGAGAATCTCACCTCCAGCACCCTCCCCAGCCTTGCTACAGTCTTGCCTGTGAATATGCCCCATTCTGGGTGCCACTGCCTAACGGAGGTGCAAAATTAACAATGGGAGCATGACCAAGGACAGTGAGACCTGTCAGAGGTCTGGAAAGCCATTCAGAGCATCTGCCTGGCTGGGGTTGGTCACCCCTGAGGGAAGGAGGTAGGAGGCAGATATCTGGGCCCCTCGCTGGAGATGCTGCAGGGAGTATAAGACACCTCTGCATTGAGTGAGAAACAACAGGCTGAAGCTGCAGAGAGAAAAATCTCAATTTAGATGCAATGCCTTCAGCTGCAAAGCCTATTGGGAACCCCATTTCCATCCCAGAGGAGCTGAAGAACCTTCAGCAAACACAGTGGGGCTGAGCTAATCCTGCCTTGGTGCTGGGCAGGAGCCCTGGCAGCTGCTGGGCTGGGCAGGGGACAGGGAGCTTTCACCTCTCCCCATCCTAGGGTCACATCCAGACCCATCTCACCCTGCCCAATGCCACCAGGAAAGCTCGGCCACTGGAGGGCTTTCAGCAGTCAATCCTATTTTATTTATTTTAAAATGAAAGGAATAGCTGTGAAACACATGATAAAAATCTATAGCTCTCCCCGCCGGCTCACAGATAGAGTCCCAGGACTGTTCATATTGGAAATTCAATTCCAATCAGTGTATTGGCAGGAAAGGATTAAGGTCAGTGCCAAATTATGTTCATCCCAGCCAGCACTTTCCTGAGCCTCCACGTGCTCTACCAGCCACTCCAGTACCTGCTGAGGGCCCATAATGGGAGCTTCCTGCTGGAACAGCTCCATATGGGGCTCAGCTCATGCCAGCACCCAGTGATGTGCATAGTGGAGGGTGCAGGCACATTCCTTGGTGATGCCTCCACATGCCTGGGCTGTGCCTGCCTCTTTCCTTCCCTGCAATGCTCTCATGCTTGGCTGCCCAGGAGGTCAGTGAGCCCCGAGACTGCTGCTCTGCTCCTCTGCTGCAAAAGCAATGGGGGCTGGAGAGAAAAACCTTCAATATTCCTTCCAACACTGTTTGCCTCCTCCCTCAATGCCTTCTTCAAGGAGCAGTCCCTATATTAAGATCCATATGGACCATCTAGGACCCAGTAACCAGGATTTTGCACACAGCTGGGGTCTCCAGGACCCTCTTCCAGCAGCTCTGGAGCACTGTCCCACTGAGTCTCCTAGCTGCAGTCCAAGCTGCTCAAGACATCACGGCACACGGCTTGGTGTTCAGCAATGGCCAGGGCACCAAACTGCCCTTGGGCATGTGATGGTAGGGCTGGGAAGCACTGTGCCAATACAGCAGCACATGTCCCATCAGGTTCAGGTGCCCCACTGCTAAGGAGATACTGGAAATAGGGTCAGGAATGGAGGATTTTGAGCCATGGGGTTTTTTAGGAGTCTGAAGATAAAGCTGGATAAAAATGAGTAAGGTAGAGGCATTACCCACAGGGTCTTATCTGATCTGGCACTCAAACCTGCTGTTGCCTCCACTTCCCTATCTTGAGGGGTTTTTTTAATGCACACAGCTACAAATCACCCCCTTCCAGTTTAAGTGTCAAATTAAATCAAGACAAACGTTCCCCTGTTCCACATTTCCTTTGGTCCTTGGCTAAGCCCTACAGCCCTTTCCCAAACCTCCACCTCCCACAACCTGGCACAACCCCAAGCCTTTGCTTTGGGAGACATCTTCAGCCTGAACTTCCCATCCCTCTGGCATGCAGAGCTGCTCCACCACCAGACCCTCTTTTTGACAACAAGAAAGTTGCTGAAGACTTTTTGCAAAAGGAGGTTTGCTGTCAAGCTACTCCAGCCACCATTACCAGAAAATTACCAAAAAATGTCAGACAAAACCAGAGCTTGTCTTGGCATCCAGCTCACTCTGAATCAGGGATGGACACTCACAGATGCAACAGACAAAGCTCTACCAGGACAGATGGCCAAACCCAAAGAGAAAGCTAAAATGTGATAAGAAACCCATTTTTACACCAACAGATGATTAATGTGTGGAACTCATTGCTGTAAGATACAATGAGGCAGAAAGTTTTGTAAGATTTTAGAGAAGATCTGACATTTATGCGGCTAATAAAAGTTTCTGTAGCTCCATGAGTCAAGGTAGATAAAAGGAAGATGCCTGGAGGGGAGATAAGGCCATGTGCTTCAGAGCATAAGCTAATGACTAATAGCAAAAGACAAAGAAGAAAGCACCCCTGGGAGGCTGGGTTTTTCCTGTGTACCAGGTGTTTGCTTGTGCCTTCTCTGAAGGTCCTGGCACATGTTTCTGCAAGACTGGAGAGGCGACGAGCTGCATCCCAAGCTTGCCCCAGGACAGCAACTCCCCTGCTCTGAAATTTCTACATTTTGTTTTGGTTTTAAATTAGACCCAGATTTCTTAAAGCCCCGAGAAGCCTCTATCATTAATCCTCCTGACACACAACCTGGCCACATGCACTGGAGATCGTTGCTTAAGGCTTGGCGGGGCTCCAGGCAGAGGGGACCAAGTGCTGATTCACAGGGGCCCCAAGAGGCCAGCTCAGCAGTACCAGCTCTGCCCACCCTTAGCCCCAGGTACACATTGCACAGAAAGGTTTTATCTGAGCAAGGGTGTGGTGCTGCCTGCACTCTGCCAGCTGCTGGAAGGACACTGGTGATGGTGGCACTGGTGATGGGCGTGTTGCTGGTTTGGCTGGACCCTGTCTGCATGGAGGAGAACACAGACCGTGTGCACTCATTTTGCTGGTAGCTGCAAAGCACAAGGCCAAAATGCCACAGTTCAGGAGCACAGTGGTGACTCACAAGCCTCTCCTCCATACCAGAGTTAGGAAAAGTATCCCTTATCCCGGGCTGGGCTGAATCACAGGCACAGCTACAGAAATACGCTCGTGCTGGGTATGGCAGTGCAGGGGCTTTGTGTGCACTCACAGCCATGTGCTCCTGCATCCCATCACCCTGCCCTTCCACCACAGAGGAATGCTGCTGCACATCTGCATCCCCCCTCCGCCCAGTCTGCTGTTTCACCGCCTTCTCCTTTCAAGCCCCTTTTCTCTGTGTACAGACATCCAGAATTGCTGTTGGCCACCTGCCAGCATGTGCTTCATGCCTTGGTCGAACACCTCTCACCTTTGCAGAGTTTAAATTATCTCAGCCTAATCCTCCCCTGTCTGTGGGCTCTGTTCTGCCTCCTGGCACACAGAGCTATCTTTGTACAGGTACATCCTCCAGCACATGCACATTTAGGTCCCAGGACCCATTCCCTTCCTCTCACCATCTGTCCAACCACCACAGAACATGCATCTCTGGGACCATTAACACTGCCCAGGGGTCTTACCTTGAGGTTTGGGGGTCCACATGCTTCTCATCTCCATACCACCACTTGCCTGCAGCAGTGGACTCCATCTCCAGGGCCAGTCCATTGCTCACTGCCTAGTTTGCCTCTGCAGGAGCCTGGGTGTTGCTGGCCACAGGGAAGGTCCCTTGGCTGCAAGGTGGACATAGAATAATCAAAGCCAAAAAAGACCTTCAGGATCAACAAGTCCAACTGTCTGCCCTACAACCCCTAACCACTAAACCATCTCCCAAAACACCACGTCCACCCATTTTTTTTTAACACCTCCAGGGATTGTGCCTCCACCATCTCTCTGGGCAGCCTGTTCCAATGCCTCACCACTCTTTCTGTGAATAAATTTTTCCTAATATCCAATCTGAACCTCCCCTGGCACAACTTGACCCCATTTCCTCTTGTTCTATCACTGGTCACTACGGAGAAGAGGCCAACACCCACCTCACTACAGCCTCCTTTCAGGTAGTTGTAGAAAGCAATGAGGTCTCCCCTCAGCCTCCTCTTCTCCAGGCTGAACAGCCCCAGCTCCCTCAGCCTCTCCTCATAAGACCTGTTCTCCAGACCCCTAATCAGCCTAACTGCCCTTCTCTGCACCCTCTCCATCACCTCAATGTCATTCCTAGACTGCAGTACTCAAAACAGAAAGTGCTCAAGGTACAGTCTCACCTCAAGGTGAGGCCAAGTATAGGGGCAGGATCACCTCCATCATCCTGCTGGTCACACTATTCCTGGTGCAGGCCAGGATGGTGTTGGCCTTCTTGGCCATCTGGGCACACTGCTGGCTCTTGTTCAGCCAGCTGTCAATCAGCACCCCCAGGTCCCTCTCTGCTGGGCAGCTCTCCAGCCACTCCTCCCCAGTCCTGTAGTGCTGCTGGGGATTGTTGTTGCAGGAACCAACATTTGGCCCTATTGAAACTCATACAATTGGCCTTGGCCCATCGGTCAAGCCTGTCCAGGTACCTCTGCAGAGCCTCCCTACCCTCAAGCAGATCAATACTCCCACCCAACTTAGTGTCACCTGCAAACTTACTGAGGGTGCATTCTATCCCATCATCCAAATAAACAACAAAGATACTAAACAGGAGCAGAAACACAGAAATCAGAGCACTGAAGGCAGCTAATTTCTTGCATTTTGACTCATAAATGCCTCCCCTGGAGGCTTATTCCTCCTCAAAGGCATTGAAGTAATTGTGTTTCTTCAAGCTGAGTTAGGAAGGACCTACCAGACCTTTCTATTTCCCCCCAAAATACTCATAGCTGAGCCTCCCAGCTGGCAGACCTCCACCCAGCTCCACTCATTACTCCCCCAACTCCTCAAAAACACCTGTGGAAAGTCTGAGCTTTGGCCCAACAAAGGCCCTTCCACATCCTGCCCCAACTGCCCCACAATCCTGAACCTGGGCTGGCCCTTTCCCACAGCAAATCTGCCAAAGCCTGTGCTGGCCTCATTGCACCCTCCCGTCTGCCTCTCTTCATGTGTATCAAAAAACCCTGCTGCCATCTTTGCTCAGGCCCACTGTGTTCCTTACCCTCGTTGCAGTCACCTCCCTGCACCCACTTTTCCACTGCGGTGGGTTAAACCCCCCCATCCCCCTGCAACCTCATGGCTGAGGCTGACACCTGCCAATGGGTGCTGCCTCTCTCCTCCTGCCCAGCTTCACCAGCCCAGCCCCAGTCCCAGCCCCTCCACCTACCAGCCCGTCCAGGGGAGCTGCTCCCCCCTCACATACCCCCATGCCCTGGCAGGGCTGGCCTCCCCTGAGCCCCCACCCTGGGCAGGAGGCAAGTTCAGCTGCGGCACTTCTAGTCTAGACAAAACCCCGCATGCAGCGCCCCGACCTCCTCCTGGTGCTCCCTCCTCACGCTTCTTTGTGCCTCCCCCGGCGATACTGTCATTTACTGACAATGCTTCAGCCTCCCTAGTTTGAGGCTGGAAGAACTCCGGGGAAAGATCGTTCTTCCTTTTAATTGCATATTTACACGGCACCCAGCCGCCCTGGCCAGGGCGCCCGAGCACCCGCAGCCCCGTTCGGGGCCAAGGGGACCGGCCCCGGCTCACACTTGCCTTGGTGCCATCAGCTGAGCAGCCACAGACCAGCACTGAGCCCGCCTTGCCCAGGGCTCCGAGCACAACACAAAGCTGAAATCCCAAAATAACTCCCCCTGCAAGAAGCTGCCTGTGCTTAGAGCCGTCGGGGAAACCCAGCCCGCCCTTCATCCGTCTTTAAAAAGGCTCAGCTGCGGCTCGGGGGGGCTCGGCTGCAGGGAGGGACCAAGCGCTGAGGGCTGAGGAGCCCTTCAGCATCCCGGCAAGTCTGCAGCCGGTGGGTGTGATGTGCTCCATCCTGATTTAGCAGAAATTTCCAGCCACGGGTCATGCTCCGGCATTTGTTACAAAACAACTCTCTGCTCCTTCCAACCCCCGCTCCCTCCGCCTTTTCTTTTTTTTCTTTTCTTTTTCCCCCTTAAAAGCCAAACACGTGCTTCAGACAGTAGTTAGCATTTGGTACCAGCTGTCCCTGTTGCCGCCAGTCCCGGCTGCCTGGTGCCCTTGGCCTTGCTGCCATCTTCAGGGCATCTCCCACCGCCTCCCGCTTGCCCGGGGTTACGGCCGGCTCTGCGGGAGAGCATTCCTTGCCTGGGCTCCTCCGAGACCAAAGGAGCAGGGAAAAAAGCCAACAGGCAAGTTCTGGAGGTCTTTCCACAGCACGATCCAAGAATTAAAAAAGCTGAACAGATTTTACATATTAAGGCTACAATCCTTTAGTGCAACATTAAAGACTATTTACTTAAGAGGCTGTGGATGTTACGCTGGGAAGTTTTCCCTTCCACAGATGCTCTAAGCAGCAACAGCAGAAGCCTGCAACCAGCAGAAGCTGCAACCAGCAGCTCGTGGCATTTTATTGCATTGCTGCTGCAGCCAAAAATGCTCATTATCCTCCAAAAGTGGAGGCTTGCCAGCATTGTCACCATGGGCAGCTGGTCCCTGCATGCCAGCTGTGAGTGCTTTGCTGCTCTGAAACGGTGGGACTGTAACCAGCAAGTCACTGCCCTTGTAGTTATTTAGAGTAAGGGCCAAGAGGGGACCTGGAAGAGCATCCATAAGTCCTATCATGTGCCGTTTTCCCAATGTGGCATCACCTGATCCTTCCCTCCTCCCCCCCATCTTCTCTCCTCTGGGTAACTCTTGAGAAAACTGGAGGAATTAGGGATTAACAGAGAAAAATATTTCAGCTAATAAATATATATATCTCTAATCAGAAGTGCTCATTGCAAGTCCAGAAACCTGATGGGCTTTAAAGCTTCTAATTCAGCCTCCCAACCACAGAGAGCCATTCCACTGGAGGGGAAAAGAGAGCTGACGCCTTCTGCTAAATCCAGATAACCCCGTTCATCTTCCGTGGCGGATCTTTAAAGTTTTTACTGGAGAGATTTCAAATGTTGGGAAATCCAGTCCTCACCTCCAGCTCACTCTCGGGCCACCTGTACTCAGGCCGGCGCAGCCAGGCCGGCCCCGCGCTGCTTCCAGAGCCGTCCTGTGGTTTCCTCCCACCCCAGACAGTGCTCCTGGAGCTCTATCTCTGATTCATTACGCTAATTGGGAGGAACCGGAAAGCCAGACTCAGGGTCAGCAGATTTTTGCTGGGGAAAAAAAAAAGAGCTGGTTTGGCTCTCTCTAGAGCTTCCCGCTACAAGAAAATGTGAGGAACCCCAGTGGGGCTAAAAGAGCCATTTTTGTCCCAATTTTTAGACTGCTCTTCCCTGTACAGGTCTGTACCCGCTGTGGACCTGGTGATGTCTCCCATGGTTCTCAAAGTTACGACCACCTGAAATTGTGTTTAGACGAGAATAGCAGCTTTCATTAACGTGTAACACGTCCCCTGTGTGCCCAAAAACCTCAGAAAGCAGGAGAAAAATTAAAAGCCATAATGTATTTTTTTATTCTTATTGATTTTCAAGCCTATCTCATTTTGGTGACTGGACTCATAATTTTGGAGTGCTTGTGGGATAGTCTAAGTTCCTAAGGCCTCACGGTAGGATTGTACAAAGACTTGTCCTTATGTTTTATTTTTCAATAACCTCAATAGCTAAATCCAGTCTTGTGGAGAAGAGGTTTTAATATTCAGGCTGACAAAAATAATTACTTTTCAGTATTATATGGTAAACCACCTGATGGGGTCACAGCACTGGAGCTCATGTGGACAAGCTGGCCAGGACAGATCTCCAGCCAGATGTGGGACCAGCCACTCAACCCAAGGATTTCTCTGCTTTTCCCTGGCTTTTATTGCACCATCCTGGACTAAACACAAGAAAATTGGAAGCCCCAGGATGCCCTCCTGGTCACACAGAGGCTGGGCTGGCTGTGCAGGGCACAGGGTGAGCCTGGCAGCTCCACCTGCACATCCTTGCTCAGGAAGCTGTGCTTTAATCAAGGCTCCAAGATCCTTCCTTCGGCCGCCCGGGGCTGGGGGGATTTTAACTCTAAACACATTAGTGTGCGAGATTGAAAGGTAACGTGTCCTCCCGGGGCCGCCCAGCAACGGAAAGGAGCCTGGGTTTCATTTGCACAAAGTGCACAGTGGGAATTTCCCTAATCAAATAAAAAGAAAATGAAAAACTCGTTCTCTCCAAAAGTTTAATTCTCTTAATTACATTAATTGGAGAAACAGAGGAGCGTCCTTTGCGTGCATTTCTTCTCTGCAGAGGAGAGGAGCCACAGGAAGGGATGTTTTTTTCCATGAGGGTGTGGGCTGGACCCCCACCCCTTTGCAGGGTGGGATGGGGACAGAGGAGGCACAGCAGGGATGCCCTGTGGTCATCTTCACCACCAAAAAAAAAGCACCAATAAAGAAGGTTTCCTCTATTTAGGTCCTGGCCTGGGTGAGCCCTGTGCCATGGAATGATCTGTTCATGCCTGAAAAATGTAACAGGGAGTTTCTCTGATTATTGCCTGCTTTAGATTCCCATTAGGTGTCAGGAGGTGGGAGCAGACTGAAAGTTGGGTTGCAGAGTTCTTGCCTCTCCCACTGATGACTCCAAGGTGTTTGGGTGTCCAGGAGGTGGCACATGACCCTGGTGGGGGCTGGGGCCCTGCACTGGCCCCTGCCATGGGCAGCCCCAGCCGGGTGCTGCCCACTTGCGTGGCCTGGCCTCACCACCCTGTTAGCACACAGCCTTGTTTAATGTCTCTGCAGGGAGAGCAGGGAGGTGACATCATGGTGAGCAGCGGTGGAGAGGGGGGAGCTGTTTCCTTCTGCTCTGCTCTGCACAGCCATGGGCCTCCAACAGCCCCCTGGGATTCAACCCCATCCACTTTAACCCCTTTGCTACCAGAAGGAAGGGAGGAGCTTGCAAAGTGGTCTGCCGCAGCATGGAATGCATGTGTGGCTTGTTCCCACTGCTGGCCAGCCTGAGACAAGTGGGGGTGCTCACAAGATGCCTTCACTGGTGGGGATCAGTCCCCCGGTCCTTCACAGCAGGGACAAGACAAGGGGCAACAGTGTAAATGCATCAAAAATAACTGCAAATGCATATTTACCAGCTCTGCCTGGAAGTCAGGGCCTTTGAGAAATCTGGGGGGGAAAAGGGGTTTTGAACTTGCACCAACAGGAGGCTTAAGCCTGCCCTCTGCCCAGCCTGCTTTAAGAAAACAAATACTAACATAGAAACATACATTGCTCTGTCCTTGGACAAAGTGCCTTCCTCAAAGGGTCGTAATTCAGGTTTCCCGGGGCACTCGAAGGGCCCTGGGGAGGGTCAGTCTTTGGGTGAGCTGGAGAAAACCAAGCTTGGCTGGACGGCAGCAGCCCCCACTGCACAGCAGCTGCCCGGCAGTCAGCCAGAGGCCTTCTCCCCACTGACACCACAGCAGGAAAGGTGACTCTATATTTTTTATATATAATGGGAAAAGTCTGTGTTTGCTGTATGCTCACTAAAAAAAAGAAAAAAGAAAAAAAGAAGAAAAAAGGAAAGAGCCACCTTTGTAGGGAGCTCATGTCTGGAAATTTCCAGCCCAAATAACACAAGTTATGAGCAACTGAAAGTTTGGATTAGAAAGCAACTGAGCACGAAACCTCAAGTATGAGCATCAGCATCCTGCTCATGGGTCCCCACTGCCCGAGCAGAGGTCAGCAGGGGGGCAGCTCCTCTAGCTCCCGGCCGCATTAGGGCCCAGGGAGGGGAGAAGGGGAAACCCTTGGGTCACAGCATCCTCCTGGTCCTGGGTGCTGGAGGGGAAGGGGGGAGCCAGGCAGCTCCAGAGCCTCCCGTGTGCTGTGGCTAGCAGCAAAGAGCTGCTCAAAGGCCACATAAATTACCTGCAGCAAAGCCCTTCACTCCAAACACCTCCCATTCGCTTCCGCCTTCCTGCGAGGCAGGGCTGAAGCCACGGGCTGCACGCAACACTGAACCTGCTGAACTCTCCTCGTTTCACGCTGGCTCAGCTCAGCCAGGGCAGCTTTGTGCCAGAAGTCTCCTAAGTGAATTTACTCCTGGCTTCCCATGGGCCGAGCTGTGCCAAGAAATGCACAGGTGCAAATTAAATCAATATACCTGGAGCGGGGTGGCGGGGGGGCTCTGCAGGAGGGTTTGCACGGTTCTCACCAGATTGGCTTTAGAGCCAAGTGAAGCTGAAACTCTGCAGCTTCCCTTTCAAACAAGCAGGGACTCTATGGGACTTCCCCAGGACAGCGCAGCTGCACCTACAGCTGATGAGGGCTGGAGACACAGCATGAGCAGGAACCCTCAGTGTTCCTTCTCCCAGGGGATGGAGATGTGCCCATCTCATTTTGCAAAGCTCTCTTGGCCATGGGTAGGACATCAGGCACCCTGGCAGGTCCCCTCCATCCCTCCAGTGCTGCCTGAGGTTGGATGAAGCAGGATCTCCATCTGGCTAAGGTCCCTGTGGTGTCACAGCATCCGAGATGTCACTCAGTGGGAACAGCATGAAGGAAAATGGTCCTTTTGCTGGGCAGGATACAGCCTCTCTGCCGCGGCTCCACCTCCATGATGTTCCTTCCCTGGTAGCTGCTGGTGCAGGAGAAGCTCCTTCCTTGGGCTGCCATCCATGCCCCTCACTTGATTGGTGTCCTGATCAGCTCTGCATTGCCGCATCATCAAGAGGAAGAAGACAAGAGCTCACTACCTGCCTTGAAAACTCCCATGGTGGAAGGCCACCTTGCAAACTCCCATGCAATGAAACCACCTTGCAGGTCCCCACAGTAGGAGGTTAAGTTGCAAGGCCCATTACACAGCTGCCCCATCCCAAGCTCCAGAGCTCTCTAGATGAGGTAGAGATGGGCCCATGGTTTTATTCCCACTCATGACAGGCTGAGAGAGTTGGGTCTGTTCAGCCTGGAGAAGAGAAGGTTCCAGGGAGACCTTATACTGGCCTTCCAGTACCTGAAGGGGCTACAGGAAAGCTGGGGAGGAGCTCTTCACCAGAGAGGTGAGTGATAGAACAAGGGGTAATGGTTTTAAACTGAAAGATGGGAGATTTAGGTTACACATCAGGAAGAAATTCTTTACCATGAGGGTAGTAAGGTGCTGGAACAGGTTGCCAGGGAGGTTGTGGAAGCCCCCTCCCTGGAGGTGTTCAAGGCCAAGTTGGATGAGGCTTTGTACAGCCTGGTCTAGTGATGAGGGATGAGCCTGCCCGTGGCACTGTGCCCTACAGCAGATACCCATTGTAGGACCACCCTGTTCCCAGGCCCCAGCACAAAGACAACTGGAGACACCCTTTGTCAAATGAGGGTGCAGTGACCTCAGCTGGCAGGCAGCTCTTGGGCTGGGAGTCAATGAACCCAGGCACAGCCTGTCCCCAGCTTCTTTTATTATTATCTGTGCTTCTTATGGGCACCCAGACATGGCCCCGACAGCAGGGTGGGACATTGCACTGTCAGGCAGCTCTGTGCACCCCTTGCATCAGCCCCAAGAAGCCAGCAGAGGAGGGGATCCATGGACAGCATCACACTCCTCAGCGAGGGCTGGAAGAAAGGCAGGATTGGTGGTGTTATTTTACCTAATTTATGACTAAATGCCCCCAGAAGAGTCGAGCCCTTATTACTGAGATATAATGGCCTATTAAGGGAGCAGCATTCCCTGGAAAGCAGCCCAGTGTCAGTGACTTCTTATTGCGATAAGAACTTAATAATCACACGTGGGGTGAGGAAGGGAGGAAGCCCAAAGCCTGCCCATGGCTGCAGCCTGGGGAGGTCCAGCTGTGTGGGGAGGGGGCAGTGGGAAGCCCCCCTGGGGGCTCTGCTGATTGAGGAGGAAACCCCGCGCTTGTAAATCTGTAATTCCTCACTAAATGCTTTGTAATGACAACAGATTTAAATAAGTGTCAGAAACCTCTAGTTTTCTTTTATGGTAAAGTCATGTCCTGAAGCCAAAAAAAGGAACCAGAGAAAAAATAATTGCTCACTCACTTAAAACATGGCCATCTTCAGCATCTTCACAGTCTCTTCTGTTTTCCATGTCGTCCTATGGGCAGGGTGGAGAGCTTGAGCCCTGAGCGCCTCCTAAACTTGCAATCAATTCATTTCAAAGGGAGCTTTCAGAAGAAGGGACACCCACCCACCCATCACCACCCCAGTTTCTCAGCATATCTTTCTTCATTGTGATGGTGTCTTTTGCTTCTGGGTTTGTTATTGAACAGGGAACATTTTCTCAGCAAAATGTAAGGCTGAGTGATAAGGACAGGGCAGGAACTGATAGAGACTTTGCAGATCGAATATGATGTTGTTTATTTGACTATGATGTATATTTAAAGGTCTCAGTTACAATTGGCCCCAGGCAGTCTCTAATGAGCTGCAGCTGCCTGGACTCTCATTAGCTTTAATGACATCTTCTCAGTACATTTTTCTTGGGGTAAGACCTTGTCCTCTCTATGGTTGTGCACACACTAAAACCAAGAGACATCTCACCCTAAAAGGGCAGCCAACTCAAAACAGTGGAGCAATGATAAATGATGCAAGTGCCCAGAAGAGACAAACCTTTCCTGGAAGAGTCATTGTTTATTTAAGGCAAACTAAATGTAATTTACTTTGGCACGCCTTAGAATTAGACCAGGAGGTATTTGAGCGGAGCCTAAAAAAATAGGTAACAAAGTCACTGTGTGTGTTAGGCAAAGATCAATTTGCAATTTCCCTGATTTTTTGCCATTCGTCTTACTCAATGGACAACCATCTGCTTTCCGAGGCAGAAAAGCTGTGAGAGAAAAGTCTGGATTAGCAAAGGAGGTGAGAGCAGGGAACACAAGCCCCAGTGTTGGGCAGCACCTCCCAGCCAGCGAGCTGCCGGCACTCTGGCCGGCTGCTGCCTATTGATCCTGCCCCTCTGCCCCGAGCCCTGGCCTTGTTTTGAAAAAATTTCTTGCTCTGGGTATGTCTTCTGGTGCTCTGCCCCTACCGCCAGCAGAGGCCTTATCCGACTTCCATCTCTTCTTCGGAGAATTGAGGGAGCAGTCATTAATCATCCGAGCTGTCCCCTCCGTGGGAGCACAATGGCCTTCTTTATCCCGCACTTCAACAGCCCTGACATGTACAATAACAATCAGCCTTGACGTATCTGTATTGCACCAAAGAGACTTACTCAAAAGGTTCTTTTGCAACATTTCAGGTCGTAGTTAAAATATATTGGTGTATTGTGAGGCGAGTGGTACAGATCATAGCAGAGATGGATATAGGTTTCTAGGTAGCGGGGCAGCATCTCGCAAACATTCTTCTTGCCGCTTTGCCAACCCAGCCAGCTGAGGTATAGCTGGCTCTTGCAGGGAAGGTGATACGTGCTTCCATAGGCTGGCTTTCCATCCTGACTGTTTTCTTAGGGAATCTTTCTAACGGGGAAGTTTGGCTGCTTCTTACTGAGACATGCAGAGCTTAGGAAATTCCTCTTGCAAAAAGAGTGTAGTAAAATGCCAGCAGACACGAGAGAAATCAGATGAAAGCTTAATCTCCAAACTCACATCTTCGATCCAGTCCTGAAGTCAGGAATTTCATCCCTACAGCAAAGAATTGTGCAAATTTGCCCCCAGAACTGCCAACAGAGACACAGAGTCTGCAGGAGCTGCTGACAGGGCTTGCCTGAGGGAGCGTTTGGACCTTGCTGCTGACACCACCAAATGTCCGTGCTACCCCCATGGGCATGGGACAGGAAAGGGACAAGCCAGGTATCACATGCTCTGGGCATGGGGGGGCTAAGGGGATCAGAAGAAGGGAAAGGAGAAATAAATTATAGCAGAAATGCTAACTAAAAAGCAGCAAACTACTTACACCCGCATCTAACCAGCTGAAAGCTGGGTTAGGAATTTTTAAGTCCTCCTTAAATTCCTGGACTCCAAAATGCCACTGAACTAGCAGAGGTATTTCTGGACAAGTTGCAGGAGCTCCCAAATAACCAGGGAACACTAGAAAAATAAAGAAGGGTGGGGGTGGGGGAAATAAAAACAGGAAACAGGTGGGGTTTACTTTTCCCTTTCCCCCCCCTAGTTGTTTCACTGCTTTTCACGGGGGCAAGCTGGACCTCCGAAGCTCGGATTAAACAGTTTGCTACAAAATAAAAATGCAACCAAGTTCTCAAGCTCTGAGATAGATGGAGAAGCCACTTCGGGAGATACACAAGTAGGTCAGCAGGACATTTCTCAGCTGTCTGGACCCCATGGCTAACTGCTCTGCCCCTTCCAACACTGGTGAAACCGAAGCCTGAAGTTAATTCGCAGCCAGACCAGCTGCTTGTGCTCAGCCTTGATTCAGCTTTGCCAGCTGTGGACCTGCCTGGGAGGGGCCAGGTCTCAAAAAGCAGCAGTTTTAAAGGGTGAATATTTGGATTATTTCAGGAAATCAATGGCCTTTCTTGAAATAACAAACTGGTTTCAGTCCCATGTATTGGATAAATTGGGTAAGAGGGGAGTTGCCATGGGGTGAAGCTGTCGCAGGCCTGCACTCTCTCCCTGCAGAGCTGCTGACCTGCTCCTGGTGTGGGCAGACAGAGTCCTCAGCACCAAGCACACCACGCTGAGCACAGCATGCACACCTTGCCCTTGTGCTCTGTTCCAGAAGCCTGTATTTTTAAAACACATCTTTTCTGATGGCTGCCTGCCACAGACTTTTTACATATATATATATATATGTAATTTTTTTTCTTTCTTGCCAAATTTATGACATTACTAAGAAAAAATGGAAGGAGGGGGGGAACCTGACCCAAACCAGCCTGTTTGCACCACTCACAGCACAGAGTGACCTGGCAAGTGCTCCGGTGCTGGTGCTGGCAGAGGCAGCTGGACCTGCTACAGACAGAGCTGTCCAGTGGCCGTGGTTCAGGAGCAACACTGGGTGCTGGGAGACCGGTGCTGGGTGGCACCAGCCCCTTGGCAGCTTCAGCAGCAGAAGCAGCTTTTCCCTCTGACATAAACCATGCTCAGACCTAGCCTCTCATCCTCTCTCCTCAGTTCTCCCCAACCCCTCCATGGAGGAGTGATGGGCACCTGTGAGGCTGTTGCCATGGGTGGACACAGGTGATGCCACTGGCTATGTGGTGCAAGGCTAAGCCAGGGACCTGACAGATGCTGTTTGCCCATTTTTTTTGCTGCAGTGATTCAACAAATAATTAGAAATATTAGCTATAAATTTAGCCCATTCTCCCTCCCCAGCCACAAATTATCTCCGATCTTCTTGCCATGTTTGCATCATTTGCAAATGTTTGTGGGGAGTGACTGAATTTGAGGTGGGGAGAGCTGTTTACTCCTGGCCACATGGCATCATCCCATCACCTCAACTGGGAGAAGCATTTCAAACTCAGGCATGGCATGCCACCAGCAGCTGGCAGAGGGGAGGAAGATGGTTTGGGCAAAGAGCCCTGGGAGCACCAGGTTGAAAGGACTAATTAGCTCTTTCCCTCTTCTGCTGCAAGCCATGGACCCGAGTGTAGATATTTCAGCTGGTGGGGACTTGCACATCGACATAACCATCCCTCCCTCCAGGTTTTGCTTTCCAGCCTTTCCCCAAATAAAGGCTCGTGCTGCTTTGCAATGTGCTTGGGCCCCAGGCTTTTTATTATTTCCAAGGTCATTCGCTCTGCAGCAGGGCTGAAAAGCAGAATTGCCTTTCTTGTGCTGTTTATGTCTACCAGATACACACTACTTGCTTTTTCATTTGGATTCATTTTCTGTGCTGTCCTGAGAGAAAGGAGCAAAGCAATTTTCTATTTACTGCAAAATTCCAAGTGAGCAATTTTGTGGATCTGGAGATTGTCAGGAAGAGGTTACTGGACTGTGTACGGGGAGGAGGAGGAGAGCAGAAGTGATAGGAGAAGCGCACAGAGCAGGAGAGGTGATGGCTAAAGCTTCTGCAATCCCGTTGCTGTCTCGAGAAACCTTTGCCTAAACACCCCAGACTGGTAACTATTATTGGATGTGTGAGTAATTCCTAGATAATTAAGTATTTGGAGAAAACAATGCATAATGAAAACATTACGTTATTGTCGTGCCGCTGACACTGTTGGCCAGATCCTCAGCTGCTGCGAATCACGCTCTCGCCTTTGACTCCTGCAGAATTATGCCTTATTTATCCCAGCTGAGAATCAAATGCATCGCCCAGTGCTGGTACCACCTCGCAGGTCAGAGTAAAGCTCTGCCTAAACACCTGGCCCGCTCAGTGCTGCCTGCCCACGGCCGTGCTCTGAAACGCTGCCAAGGCTGCAAAGCCCCGACTACAGCTGGTTGCTGTTGCCTGCAGCCTAACCCTGATGTGATGGGCTTCATGCACATCTCCTGGGGACAGGCACAAGCAGGCAGCTCAGGTCCTGAGGATGGGAGCCCTTGGTGGGCAGCATGGGCGGTGGGCTGGGGTGCAAGAGAAGGGCAGGGCTGCAACCAGGGAGCTGGGAGGCAGCCGGCTGGCAGGGGGAAGGATAAACATGGAATGGTTAGCAGTTTGCACACACAGATTAATTTCTGTATGTTTTTTCAGAACTTAGAATAATTTATTGTAATTACTGTTAGCTGAGTTGTGTTTGAAGAAGGCAGCGCTGTTTAAAAGGATTTTTGAAAGGCATTGAATTGGGAGGCAATTATTATTTTTTTTTTAAATATGTTTAAGGACTATAAAAGTAATTACTGCCCTCAAGCCAGGATGTCTAATTATGTTAAACTGTGGCTTAAGACAGCACAACTTTGAGTCTCTTCCTTGGGTGGTTCACACAGGAGCAGAGCACGCGTGGCTGGGCCAGGGCAGGGCTTGGCATGAGCAGGGATGTCCCCATGGCACCTCAGTGGTGACACAGCCCTGGCACAGACATGGGACAGGCAAAGGGGAAAGAGCACAGGGCCACAACGAAACAGAAGAGAAGGGGGGAAAATAAGGAGGAAAGGAGAAAACACAGAATCATAGAATAGTTAAGGTTGGAAGCGACCTTAAAGATCGTCAGGTTCCAACCTCCCTGCCATGAGCAGGGACATCTCACACTAGACCAGGTGCACAACCCTCATCCAACCTGGCCTTGAACACCTCCAGGGAGGGAGCTTCCACAGCCTCCCTAGGGAACCTATTCCAGTGCCTTACTACCCTCATGGTAAAGAATTTCCTCTGATGTCTGACCTAAATCTCCCCTCTTTCAGTTTCAAACCATTGCCTCTCATCCTATCACTACCCTCTCTGATGAAAAGCCCTTCCCCAGCTTTCCTGTAGCCCCTTCAGGCACTGAAGGCCACTATAAGGTTTCCCTGGAGCCTTCTCTTCTTCAGGCTGAACAGCCCCAACTCCCTCAGCCTGTCTTCGTAGCAGAGATGCTCCAGCCCTTTGATCTTTTTTTGCAGCCCTTTTCTGGATCCTCTCCAACAGCTCCATGTCCTTCCTGTGCTGAGGGTTCCAGAGCTGTATGCAGTATTCCAGGTGTGGCCTCACCAGAGCAGAGAGGGAGAATCACCTCCCTGGCCCTGCTGGCCACACTTCTTTTGATGCAACCCACGATGTGGTTGGCCCTCTGGGCTCCAGCGCACACTGGTGACTCACATTGAGCTTCTCATCTACTACCACCCCAAGCCCTTTTCCTCAGGAGTGCTCTCTAGCCATTCTCCCTAGAGCCTGTATTTGTGCCTGGGTTGCACTGACCCGGATGCAGGACCGTGCATAGGAGAGCAAGGGATGGCGGGTACCAAGCAGGTACCCCAGGCTTTGGACACAAGCTCGCCTGATGCCTGCAGGGCATTGGTCTTGCTTGGGGGAACGGGCATGATGACCCCCCTCTGGGGCCTCTTCCTGCCCTGTTTTTCTCTTTTCCTCTGGGAGCCCTTCACAAGAAGCAAGAGAGAAGTATGCATTTATTTTTCAAGCTTGCCTTCTGACTCCAGCTCCCCTCTGTTCTTCTGCCAACGCGTTAGAAACAAGTTCAGGTTTAAAAGGCAACCTGAAATGTGCATGCACGCACAAAACTGTTTTATTTTTATAATGCCGTGATTTATGGGCCAGCTTGGGGCAGGGGGGAATTTGCTGGTGATTTTTGAGTGTTTGAAGGTTGCCCATACTGAGAGAGGCAGCCAACATCCTACGTGCTGGGGAAGGGGCTGCCGCAGGCAGGAGGAGGGGGCAGCACAGGCACGGAGGGTCTCTGCAACCAGGCTGCAGCTCCATGGGAGCAGGGAAGGGCTGAACGTGGCCAGGCACGAGTGGGGAGGAGGATATTTCAGGAACAGGGATGAGAGGTGGAGCTGCAGCAGTGACAGGCAAAGCCTTGTCTTAGGGCTGTGTAAAGAGCTGCTGAGATTTGGACTCAGCTTGGAGGTGGGGACCCAGGGAGAGGTGGTTGCTCTCACAGGCTGAAGTGGATGGAGGCTGGTTATCTGTGCAGAAAGCAGGTACCCTCCTTCATTATCCCTTCCAGCATCCAGCATTGGTGGCGGGCTCACACAGCTGATCACACACATCAATTTTGAGTACATATCAACCAGCTCATCCCTCTCACTGCACGTCCCCCTTCTCCCCCAGGCAGCAGCAGCTGGGGGGGAGGACACACTCCTCCTCCAGCACATCTAAAAACAAATTCACCCCATTTAACACAAAATGTCAAGCGGCATTGACCCAGAAAAGGCTGTTCCCAGGGGCAGCAGGCAGAGCAGGCTGGCAGGAGGGAGGGCTGTGTCCTACAGGATGCTCAGCCCCACGCTCAGGTGCAGGCAGAGCGGTGGCTGCAGCCCTGGCCATGGCACAGCAGCCCCGGGTGCTGCAGGGCGCGGAGCTGCCAGGAGAGGTAGAGACACTGCAAGGATGGGGAATGCAGCGAGAGACAAGGGATACTATCTGCTTTCTGGGAAGAGAAAGTGCTGCTCTGCCAGTGAGAACAGCAGCTAGAAAGCAAACCAGGAGCTGCCAGCACCAGGAGAGGAACAGCAGGGCAGTTTCCAGCATCCTATGCTGAGCTGGAAGTCTGTCAAGTGTCAGGGCTAGCTTCACCTCTGCCTCAACTGTGGTAGATGCACTGGGGAAAATGCATCCCAACACAAGATTTTTTTCAAATAAAGAAAACTGTTTATCATTATTGTTGTTGTTATTATTATTATTACCACTATTATTTTTCAGTCTGGCTCCCCAGTCTCTTTTTGGGTGATTTTCACCGTTTGAATCTCTCAGCAGAAAGACCTCGTGTGTTTTTTCCCAAGCCACACACAAAAGTAGTTCTTGGTGGTTTGGGTCCTTTGTAATCTGTGGATTATAAAAGGTCCCTCCTGTAAAGAGCCAGGTAAAGGAACAGTACTAATTATTATTAAGTCTGCCAAAGCCAATAATATCCTTGGGTAATTATTGGTTTACCCAATTTTCCTGTGAGCCTACTGTGTAAATACACCATTGTGAACAGGCTATTATTTCCTCCACGCTCCACCTCACCACAGCACTGATTGTTTTGGACTACTCACGAGCCCGTTGTGATCAGAGTCGTTACTTTTGACAGGTGATCAGCACCAATAACCAAATGCAGGACAAGAAATGGGATGAGTTGATGTGCCCCCTCTGCTCTCCCAGTCCAGTCCCATCTCTCCAGTCTCTGATGCTGGGTTAATCCTGTCTGGGCACGAGGTGCCCACCAGAGCTGATCCACCACTCACCTCCTCAGTTAGACAGGGGAGAGAAAATGTAACAAAAGGCTCATGGGTTGAGATAAGGACCAGGAAATATCACTCACCAATTACTATCACGGGTGAAACAGACTCAACTTGCAGATATTAGTTTAATTTATTACCAAACAAAACAGAGTAAGATGAGAAATAAAACCAAATATCAAAAAACACTTTCCCCCTTCTCTTTTTTCCCAGACTCAGTTTCACTCCCAATTTCTCCACCTCTTTCCCCCCGCCACCAGCAGTTCAGGGGCGGGGTGAAGGGGAAGGCGGGTTGCAGTCAGCTCTTCGCACTTTGCTGCTCCCTGCCCCTCAAGGGGAGGATTCTCACGCTCTTCTTCTGCTCCAGAGTGAGTAACCTCCCACGAGAGACAATCCTCCCAAGAACAACCGCCTTCAGGCATCCACCTGCTGTGGCGTAGGTCCTCCATGGGCTCACAAGTTCCGCCAGCAAATCTGCCCTAACATGGGCTCTTCTCTTTCCATGGGTCCATAGTTTCTGCCAGGAGCCTGCTCCAGGACAAGCTTCCCCCAGAGTCACAGCCTCCTTCAGGCATCCATGTGCTCCAGCATGGGGTACTCCACAGGCTGCAGTTCCATATCTGCTCCACCATGGACCATTATGGGCTGCAGGGGACAGTCTGCTTCACCATGGGCTCCAAGAGAATCTCTGCTCTGGCATCTAAAGTAACTCCTCCCCTTCCTTCTTCACTGACCTTGGTGTCTGCAGAGTTGTCGCACTCACATATTCTCACTCTTTTCTGACTGCTGCCCTGCAGTGTTTTTTTCCCCCTTCTTAATTATATTATCACAGAGGCACCACCACCATTGCTGATGGGCTCAGCCTTGGCCCACAGCAGGTCCATCTTGGAGCCAGCTGGCACTGGCTCCATCGGACATAGGGGAGGCTTCTAGCAGCTTCACAGAAGCCAACCATGTAGGCCCCTACCTACCAAAACCTGGCCGCACAAAACACTTGCCAAATGCCTCCAAGTCCCCTTTGCTCCAGCTGGGGCCATTTGCCACCTCCATCCAAAATCCAGCAGGATGCCTCCCAGGGACCACGGCCACCCTTCCCAAAGCTTCCCAGGCTGGGCCAGCAGCATGGCATGGCTTGGCTGGGACTGTCCCATTGATCCTCCATGTCCAGCCCCCAGTGTGACTTTGCCTGCAGCAACGGGGTAAGGCGTGGGCAGGGAGGTGGGGAGGAAGCGTGTCTCACGGCAGGAGACCTGGGCTGCTTTCCCTTTCATCACCACTCATTTACTTGGATTAGAGTCAGCTCTCTCCTGAATCCTTTGTTCGCTGTTTGTTATTCCACATGCACCCAGCACTGCACGTTCATCTTTATTAGCTCTAATTGCTTCCCCGTTCTAATGGGATCTCACTATTCGTGTACAATTGAAAGGAAATGTATTCATTAAAATAATTCTCCTCCTAACTGTTGTTTAGGGCTGGTGCTGTCAGTGCCTCTCACCATGGTTTTCTCCCTGCCCACTGCCGAGTGCTGGACAGGCCCAGGACACAGGCAAAGCTTCGTTAATGATTCAGTGTTAATGTGACCTGAATCAGGCTCACAGGTCAGGTCGGTTTGGGCGATGTTTGTTGACAGAGGAAAGGTCCTGAAGCCACCTGGCTGCTCCTTCTGCCGAGCCGGAAGACCACGTGGAGGGGTGGCACATGTGCACTCCCATCATGATGGGATACAACCCAGCAGCTCTCAAGGCCATGCTGGGGCTCTGCTTGGCCCCTCTTGCAGACCCACACAACAGAGCTCCCCAGCACTTGCCTTCAAGGAGAAGGAGTTAATGAGAGAACAGCAGAGGGAGGATAAGCCAGGGATGCTTGAGAGCATGAGAAACGGCGCTGGGAAAAGTCTCCCATCAAAATTAGTGACAAGGGACAGATTCAAGCAGCAAACAAGTCACCTTCCTAACAGCTTTGCTTCCTCCCTGGCACTCAGACCAGCTTGTCCTCCTTATTTATTTCCTCCCACTACCACTAGTTAAGCATCTTTAGGGAACAATTTAATGACCCTTCTTCCTCCTTGCTATTTACACAGGGCTTTCCCTCCCCTACCTGCGTGGCTGAGGTGCCATCACCAGTGTAGCTAAGCAACCTCCCCATTAGCACACTTGTGGCTCAGGCCAAGGCATCTCTTCACCAGCCTTACACAATTAGCCCCTCGGTTTTTGTCTGCCATGCCCCTTCTCCTCCGTTCCTGATGCCTCCAAACAGTTTTTTTCTGCAGCACTGTCTGCTTGAATGAATAGATCTCCCTTCCAATGAAAGAAACATCCCCTGCTTTATCACATTCTCAATCCTCTGTGAAAGCTGCCTTCCCTTGCCTGGCATATTTCTGCCATAACTTGTTAAGACCATCCTGTAAGGCCAGGGATGGGAAACCGGCAGTTTCAGGGATTGCTGTTTCAGAGCTGTTTCAGCAGAGATGGGCAGGACATGATACAGATACATGATACATGGTACATGATGCAGATGTGTAGGAGTTGTCCCTGCAAATGGGGCTCATATGGTCCTCCTGTTGGGTCACATTTAAGCCACTGATGGGCTATGTGAGCTCAGGCATAGTTGTGGGCTGGGAGGATCAGCTTGGACCAACACCACCACCCTGAGAGAGACCAAGGCAGAGATGAGCCCTGCCAGCATCTCCTGTGCTCTTGTTCCTGTCTCGTGCCACCTCTGCAGGGGTGGCTTTGCAATTGGCACAAAAGATGAGCCCACATAATGTCCAATTTCACTCGCAGGGTATTCCTGGATGCCCAAAAGGCTACCCCAGTGCAGACACAGCCTTGCAGCATTCCTGGAGCTGATCCTGGACCAGAGCTGGTCTGCAAGCTTCATTTAAAATGCAAATGACTCAGCGTTGCCTAACAGCAACGGCACTAATGGGATGTGAGTTTGTGCCCGCTAATAGCATCCTGCAGCACTTCTGAAGTAAGCGTCTGCTTTGTCTCTGCATTTGTCTGTCACAGAAGAACATTACCCAGGCCCCGGCTTCCATTCTATTAATATATTTGCTTAATTATGCTGTACAGAGTGAGTGCCAGGCTGGCAGACAGACTGCGGAAGCTCTGCTATCACTGGAAGCGCTCCACTGAAGAAGACAGGGGTGACAACACAGGCAGATGACATCAGCCCCATGACATGCTCCTGTTCTTCCATCTGGCTCTGCAGACCCTTCTGACCTTGCCCAGCCAACTTCAGGCTTGCACAACATGGATGGGGGCTACCAAATCACCCCCAAATAAAAGACACATGCTGTGCTCCCCAACAGCTTGCTCTGCACCTCCTTAAGCTGCTGAGTGCCACCTCCTTCCCCCAGCCAGGGCTCACCGTCTATCTTCATTTTATTCTCATGGCATGCCAGAGACCTTGTCTGTGTCAAAGTCTGGGGGTGGTTTTTGGGTTTTTTAGGATCCTAATGCATCTACTCTCTAAGTTTCACTCCAGTTACAAATCCACATGGGTTGTCACTCACAGTGTTGCGTCACCATTTGCCTGTTTTTGTTTCCCTGACTTGTCTAACAGCCCTGTTCCCTTGCTGGGATGCAGCCCTGCTCTGCTCCTTGCCAGGACATGGCCCTGCCTGTGCTCCCTGCCCCCCTGCTGCCTCAGACAGACGTCTCCCACCCACCCAATGGCTCAGCAGCATCTCGCTGCATTCCCCAGCTGAAATAACCCCCCCACACCTTGTCACGTTTCCGCACCAGTGGCCACGCTGCAGTTTAATTAAGGAGAAGCCCCTCCTTGCTGTAGAGACTTTGGCTTCCCAGCAGATTTCCCTTGGGCCTCATCAACTGAAACACTTCTCTATGCCCACTTCTCCTCTACCCACAGCACAGCTTTCCCTGGGAATTCCCAGGGGAATAGGCAAACCCTGGATTTACAGTTCCTTTGTGTAGACCTGTGTGGGATGCCTCGACACCCAGGGGTGCACCCAGGGGCATCTACTCATCAAACAGAGACTGGTCTTCCTGGGAAATGATGCTTTTCATCCAAACCCTGGCTTTGCTCTAGGTTCAGCACATCAAATTTAGCTCTTACATCTGCACCAGGGGCTGCAAACGGCTTCACAGCTATTGCACAGGCTGGAGTTTGTGTTTGTTCTCCAATTGTACAGCTAGTGATTGCTCTGTGGTTGGAGCAGGAGAGGGGAAAGGTTCCAGCAGCCAGGATACCCAATTACTAGGTTTTCTCCCTCCATCGAGCTTGACAACAACATTTGTGAAAAATTAAGAGAAAGCAATGCTCTTCCCTGCTTACAGGAGGATTAAAAGCCTATCTGCCATAGGCTTCCAGATGTCATTTTATATTTTCTATAAAAATTTATAGGGAACCCAGCTGGCCCTAGAGAGTCAGTCTGAGGAGCAAACAGCAAATTGCCTCCTGGCAGAGGTGGTCGTGCGGCACGAGCCGGCAGTGCCACAGCACACTGCCTTTCCCCAGCCAAGACTTCATGGCCACAGCAATGCTGGCACCAACCAAAGCCTCTGCCTCAGCAGGAGGGCAGCATTTTGGGAGTGGGATGGACTCCTGTGGGCAGGAGGAGAGTGGGATGAGCCCCCTAAGCTGCTTCAGCTCCTTGGCATTCTGCACTCCTCGCTGTTGGTGGATCCTCCAGCAATCCCTGGCATTGCAAACCACGTAGGAGCGGAGAGGGCAGCTGGACTGGCCTCTTCTCAGACTTTTATTTCACATTTTCAGGAACACAAATTGCCATGGTTACCAAAGCCTGGGCTCCTCATTAGCAATATTTGCTCTCAATGTCAGTTTGATGGAGTCATCCCTTCCCAGCGCTGGTGGGTGCTGTGGCCCTGCCAGTGCCTGCCACCCGCATGGGCTGGCCCTCCACCCGCAGCCTCCTGCAGGGAGGAGAAAACCAGCCATGAGGACCTGGCACCTCTGGGTAAAGGCAGCAGCAGGACCAGGGGCACAGGCAGCATTCCAGAGCCCATTCTGCGGCATTTCACCCAGCCCCAGTTATATCCACTGGTATCACCCAGGTGCCTTGTAGCCCCTTCCTCAGCTGCAGGAACAAACCCGCTCTCATTTCCCCAGACACACATCACCAGCTGTAGTGCCTCTGAAAGTGTTACGTGCATCCACTGTTCGTACCATCACTCAGCCCTGACTTTGCATCATCAATGCTAGGGCCAATGTGCCTCTGTGACCCGCTCTCTCCTTGTCTCTGCAGAGGAGCTATTTAAAGCATCATATTGAACCATTTCATCTGTCCATAGAGGAATTTTGAGCACTCCTGATATCTTACAGTGCTGGCTGGTGCCAGCTATGAAACCATGACCCTGCACTCTCTGGTCTGCAAGGCGGGAGTGACTGCGGGGATCCCTGCTCCTGCCAGGGAGAGGAGATCACCAATGGATTGTAGGGCTGGGAAAGCACCGCTCGGATTGGCAGCCTTGAGATGCTAACAAGGAGAAGAAACCTCAGCTCACACCAGAAACTCTGAACCTGGTAAAATGTCTTGAATTATATCAGCATGTACATTGTTACCCTGGCAATGTAATGTCATCAGGCTCATTCCCAATGGCATGTAATTTTCTGTCACTGGGACAACACTGAACAAAAGCAAACCTGGACCAATACCTCGTCCTTTACCCAGACCTACCTAATCCCAGAGAAGCAAGTTAATAACCTACATCAGCCCAGTATCTGCTAGTTTTTTATTAAACTCCTCACATAACTTCTATATTATTTTTGTCCTTGCCAACTCAAGCTGCCCTGCTTCAGAGCCAGCAAGGACACACCCACAGGAGATGTTTCATGAACAATCCTCAAGCTAAAATGTATTTGCTCTCACTATCTAATGAATTCATATGAATAATTAAAGAGTTTGTTAAAAAAAAAATCACTTCTAAAAGCACCTAGGTCAGATCCCAAGTACTTTGTGCACAGGATGGACTGAAACGATTGACCAGACGATTTATAACAGCTTGTCTGAGTGGCTCTCTTGGTGAGCAACTCCTGGCATCCAGCAACTCCCTGGTGCTCAGCAGGGCTCTTCCCATCAGTGCCTGCCATGGCATCTGCTAGAACCTACCCATGTCTTTATCATCCAGCTGTGGATGAGCAGACTTTTTCTTACCCAACTGTGGCTTAATAAGTTTCTCCAGTGAGTGAAGATCTGTAAACAGCCGTATCAGTTATTCTGTCTGACCTGTAGTACAAAATTGTTTTCCTGCTCATGAAGGAAATCTTCAGAGCACAGCTGGGGATACACAAATGCAGCCCCACGTAGACCATAAATAAATATATAGAAGTGCACACGCTCTTTTATTTCACATGCCTGAAAGCTAAAAATCATGTCTCATGTTCGAAGAAAGGAAATATTTAGTTAAGTGAAAAAGAGAGAGCTGTAAGAAGGCAAGACAAACACCATATATATATATATACATATATATATATATATATATAATGGTGTAAACAGAAAGCCTGCACTTTCAGTATTTGCTGAATTATTTTACAGTGTATCTCTGGCAGAAATTGAAGAAATCTGCTTGCACCCAGCCACTCAATTACTGCACCTCGCTCTTCAGTGTGCCAAAGTGACATCTTAAGAACTGGCAGAAGGATTTGCCTCCACACTCTCCCTTGCACGCAGGGAGGCTGCTCTGCCGTGCTCAGAGTGTCAGGAGACTTTGCAGCTTAGGTCAAAGGATGTTAATAAAGCACTTGAGTCTCCATATGGTATTTTGGCACTGAAATGTCAGCTGCTTTTCAGACACTGTACTTTAATCATTTCAGACAGGCCCCTTTTAAATGGTTTGTTTAGTTTGCTTAGAGAATAATATTTGTTATTTGGTTTTCAGAATGACTAATAAATGAACTGTCTTTGCTCGGGGAGAATAATGCCACTTAAGCAAAACCTAGTACTGCAGTTCGGAGCTATTTAATAAGAAATACCTGTCAGTGTCAGAATATATTTACTGTGCATTAGCTTTGAAGAATTGCAGAATTAGTTTTCCCCTTGCTAAGTTTACTTTATGTAAAATGTAACACATGAACTGTGAATATGTGGACAGCAAACAGACTGTATCAATGAATTCAGCCTCCCCCAGAAAATGCTGACAGTAGCAAGCGAAACACCTCCTAACAGACACAACTGACACCATCAAAAGCAAAACGTGTGACAGCTGCCACGGAGCTGCAGCCTCCTGCCTCCCTCCCCTTGTTTAAAAAACAAAACCCAATGCAAAACAACACGCTGTAGTCTATTTATCCACTTGTTTAATCCGCTGGGAAAGCATCAGCATAATTAAATGCTTTTAACCTTTTGGTTTTAACCCATGATCAAATGGCAGCGAAAGGAAAACCGCGTAGTCCAGGAGCACGAACTCTGCTTGGCCACTGAGCCCCCAGCACAGCCACCCTCTGCCCAGCTCCAGAGCTTCCCCATGCCTCCAGCCACCAATGCACCAGCCTGCTGTGACAAACCCCAAAGTGGGGAAGGGGAATTGCCACTTTTCAGCAGCTCTTCAGCCCAGATCCGGAGCTGCAGCCACATCAATTCTATTATTCATGCGACTTGGCGCTTCCTTGCGTGACCCAGGTGCCACCTTGGGCTCTCCAGCCATCTGGGGCAGCTCGCTGGGAGCCTGACGGGAGGTTGTGTCAAGAAGCAAGTTATTTACTTAGAAACTGTCTCTGTGGCATCTTGACCATCTGGAAAGAATATGGAAATGAGACTTTTAGCGAAATATAGCCTCTCAGTTGATAAATTAACCAGGCACCTCCAGAAGCAGGCGCAGCTGATAAAATCATGTGCTTCTGAGCACATCCCAGATCGAACACACGTACGTGGGTGTGAGTGTCCCCAACTTCCAATCTCACCCATACATCTGTCACAGTCCTGCAAAGCTGCCCAGGTTTCCAGGCTAACAAAGCCCAACTTCCAGCCATAAAATTTACACACAATGAAAAGAGGGCCCAGGCAGAGCTGGGTTATAAAGCCCTACCACTGGAACCCTGCTTGCACAACCCAACCTGCCCCATGGGGACCAAGCCTGGTCCCGTAGTAGAGCAAGGCTTTCAGTGTCCTGCTGGGGTGTCTGAGGAGGCAGGAGCTCCTCACTCATTGCACAGAAGATGGAGTGAAGGCATGCACCCCAGTACAGTGCACTCGCTGCCTCTCAAAAGCTGCAGTGGCCAGCAAGAGCCTGGTGCAGTGGGGGAGTCACGCAGCCTGGCACACAGGCAGGGACCTCTCAGCTCTTAATGCCAACCTCTTACTAATCAAAATATCATGCTATGCTAGAGTGGATCTGGCTTCCTTGAGCATATCATTTGATGATTGCCAGGAGAGTTCCCAGGAACTGGGGGCACTGGGACAGAAATTACAGCTGTCCTCTGAGCACTGTAATTTGTGCTGAAGCTACATGGCTCTCTGAACCACCCCAACACAGGACAATTAAGGCTGGTGTTAAGCCAGATACAGGTTGCTGGGATCAGAGCACAGAGCCCCAAATTAAGCAGTGTGAGAACCAAGCCAGGAGGCTCCACAGAAGAAGTCTGTGAAATAGCCAAGTCCCTGGAACGGCCATCCTGCCTTTCAAATGCAAATGCCACCTCAAGGAAAGTGTTTTGTTCTTAGAGCCTGTGAGCGCTGACTTTTAATCATCACAGCAGAGAAAATACACCCAGGCACAAGAACACAGAGAAAAGGCTCCGGGGGCTGACCCAGAGCAGGTCAGTGGCACAGGGAAACACGCTCCCACCAGCTGAGTCACTACAGGGGCACATGGTCAGTAAAATGCTTTTTCGCACGTCCCTGCCATGCTGCACAGTGACCTCCTGCTAACCCAGCCCTCCGTCTTGCTAATGAACCACAGAACTTCCCAAAGCAGTTGGTGTATCTGGTACCTGTTCTCCTTTCAACATCACACACAGAAAGCTATATGCAACCACAGTCAGCTCCTCCATTGCCTGCTTTCTGAATGTCCCAATAAGACTTTCTGCCTGACACAAAGTTGGATCAGCACAAGGCAATCCATCCATAAACACATACACGGAACCCCAGCAAGGGATGGATGTTAAAAAAAGCAGCAGCCTGCCTTGCCAGTCCTGTAATAACCTCCACCAGGGGTGAGGGGGCTGCCAAATTTCCGAATTATTTTCCAATTTCCTGCAGTCTCCCTTAATCTCCTGGCTTCAGCATCAGTCAGGTGTCCTTCTGTCCCATGGTGGCACCTTCCCCACATCCCCTGCAGTTTTTTAAATGTGAGCTATGGGTACAGTGGAGTTGGATGTTGTATCTGGCTGTGCCTGAGCCCATTCTTCCCATGTGGGCATCAGGCAGGTGGATGCCACCAGACCCACCAAAGAAGATGAGACCCACCAAAAGCTTCAGGAACATCTCAAGGGAGCTGGAGATGCCCCAGCAGAGCTCTGAGTAGGGAGCAGTATCCCAGGGTGACAAACACAGACTTACTTGTACAGGGCAGGGGACACTTCAGGTTAAGTCCTGCTGGCCCTGAGCTCTTCCATGAGCAATTTCCTCATACAAGGCTCAGTGTGGTCTGAAGGCCTCCTACTTACTGGTAGTGGTGATTCTTGGGTGCTGAGGGGCAGCATGACAACAGCAGCTGAGCATCTGTCCCTCAAGCCCCTGGTGCAGCTGTAGGAGTCCATTCAGGTTTTTAACACTTTTCTCTAAATATCTTTTTTTCCCTCTACACATAGGATTGCATCAAGCTCAGGTGTGCCCAGATGGCTCTGGGAAACCCATGGGACCTCAGAGTGGGATTTACTGGCCATAGTATTATGTAAACATATATGTACTTTGATGTCTGTGATTCTATTTTGTTAATTGACTGAAAAAGGCAATGTGTTAACGAGCTAAAATCTGGGAAATTGTCAGATGATCTTGGATACCTGCAGTGCCAATAGGGCTTGAAGCTGAAGCTGGCAGAGGCTCAGCCCCTGTGGCTACAGAGCCCAAGGCAATCCATGTGGACTTACCCTCAAACTCAGCCCACTGCAGCAGCTAAGCAGTACAGAGGGAGAAAAGCCTCTTCAGAAGGAATTACCTCAAGAGGCTCCATCCCAGGTCCTGTGCTGTGTCCTCATACTGAGTAATGACTCAGGCAATGTCAGATTTTGCCATTGCTGGAGCTTCCCCAACTGGATAAAGTCACAGGGGCCTCATTCAGTGATGGGCTCCAGCTTCCTCTATACCTACCCGTGTCCTGAGTTTTTCCAGGCATAGGAAAGGTCTGAGATGAGACCCTCTCTCCTTTCATCCCTGGATCACAAGCTGCAGTGCTCACTTTCTGAGGAACAAGGGCCTTCTTTTAAAGCAATCCTTAGGTTTAACTCCCAAGATATTTGGAAACTCTATAAAGGCAGGAATTATTAATCTGGGTTTCTAGAAAGAGAACAGTGTCTAATGCTTTTAAGCAGTGTTTCAGAGGCAGAGATGTTTAAACTTCCAGTTTTGAGAGAAAAAAAAAAATTTCTTTGAAATTAGCCTAATTAAAGGATCATAAAAATAATTAAAACGCAAAATGAAATGCAACGCTTTGCATCAGGCAGAATGAAATGTTTTAGCATGCTTTAAAATTAAATCTGAGATGGTTTTCATTCTGATTAACGAAAATCCCCTCTCCCTACCCAAGCTGTGGAAAACACTGATCCAAAAAAATCCTCCTCTCCCAATTCTGCCTATCCCATCTTGAAGTAGAAAAGGCCTCTCCCTGCCCCAAAATATCAGGGGCCAGTCTCGCATCCACTTCATGCTTCACCCTTGGCTCTCTCCAAAGACTTTTTGGCTGGATTATATTTTTAAGTGCTCCTACTTGGTGGTGGCAGGTCGTTTAAAATTAGCAGCACCCCTAAATGGGAAGGGGGGAGCTCTGCCTGGCAGAAATGCCACCACTGGCCCACAGCATGGCAGGGGCAGCCTGGTGCCACGCTCAATAGCCATCACTGTCAGAGGTGAGTTCCTGGCCACGGCTGAACTATCTGCCTGTTTAAATATAGCAAGTCCCAAAATGTCAGGAGTTTTGAGGGCAGCCACAAGGCAGTGGAAGGCTAGGGTGGGTGTTGGCTCACAAACTGCCCCTGCCCATGGGCTGAGACCCTCTGATGTACCAGAGTGACCCCTGAGCTGTTATGACCTCCAACTTGGCCTTGTTCCCCTCCCCAGCAGAGCTGCTGACCCCACTGCCTGTAGCTCTTGGCACCAGAAAATACATTCTTCCTTTGAGACGAAAAATTTCAGTTCACTATAAACATCAAGAGAGCAGCTTGTGATTAAGCAGTCAGGATTTTACAGCATCCAAAGGATGTGGAAGGCTATTGAAGTGATAACTATTTCTACTGCTGTTATTTATTACATGGGGCTGCTCAGTGCTGGGGTCCAGCCCCCTCTACACAGCAGGTGTTCCCACAATGAAATGCCAGTGTAATGCTGGAGTCCCAGGAGAGCATCACAGAAGCAGGTGGCCATGGTCCTCCTGCTCTTTCCATGCGTTCCTGAAAGCAAGAATCACAAGAGGGAGATTTTTCACCCCTGGGGAGGGTCCTTAAGCCCAGACTCATAGAGGTGTTCAGGTTGCTAAACCCATGGGGGAACCAAGGTCCTGCTTCTCCACAGCAAAGAACTGAAATGCTGCTGCTTTTAAGCTCACACTAGAAGGGATGCGTCCCTACAGAGTGGGGTGAGGTCCGATCAGGCTCTACTTTTGAAGGAAATGCTCCATTTTCCTCCCTCAGCCTGTTGTCTGGCCAAGCACAGGAAGCTCTGCTCGTCCCATAGGGATGACAGGAGGACCTCAACCCCTGGCAGGCTGGGCTTGTGAAACCTTATTTGTGCACAGAATAACATTTCACACTCTCTCTCAAGCACTGCTCAAGTGCTTGGGGTCATCAAACCTGGCAGAGCTGAGATTCCCCTCAAGCAGGCACTACACCACAGCACATTCCCTGCAGACACTGGCACTCCAGCATGGTGGCAGGGCCCTGGGCCCTGTCCCTCACCACCACCACGCATCCTCCTTCCCAAACCAGATGCTCTCCAGGATGTGCTGCCAAGGCCAGGGCATGAGCTAAGCCAAAAATAAACCCCCAGGCACCTTCCAAGGGGTTGAGGGGCCGCACACCCCCCCTCACCCCACTGCCTTTCCAACCTCCTCCTCACAAAAGGCAAACAAAGGGGCTCTACTAAGTGAGCAAAACCCCAGGTACCTCTGCCTGCCGTAACGCCACTAGGAGAAGGGCGGGAAGAGATCCCCTAGCTCTCAGCTCACATTTAAGCATACAAAAACAAACAACAAAAAAAGGGAAAACTTAAAGCCATCTGAAAGTGCCTCCCTCTCTCCCAAAAGAGTGATAAAGGCTCTCTGGCAGAGTGAGGTGGTGTTTATTTTGGTTTGTGTTGTGTTGCTGCTCTGACCCCCTCAGCTGTTAAGACGGCAAACTTGACAGCCTGATTGTTTTTACTGGCCCATGCCGGAGTTTTTCGCTTTGCAAAAGTGATCTGGGAGCAGTTTGCACTGATTGTTCTGGAGGGCTCTGACCAGGGACCATCGCCTTGTCCTGTGCTGTGCCCCATGTCCCAGGCAGGACTGCAGCCAGGCCTGGCCCACAGCTGGTTTAAATCATCACTTTCTTCCCATTTCACTGCACAAGGCAGCGCTTGAAGATTTTCCTTTCTATTCTGCTGAAATGTGACTCTAATTAGATGATAACAAGGCTCTGACATTTTCTAATCGTAATCCTATCCGTGCAAGGGGACGTTATTAAAACGATTAAAATTATTGATAAAGGGAAGGAAGGACACTCAGTCAGTGAACTTGGTATTTGGCCCACGGCACAGGAGGGAGAGGACACTTCTGTGTCTGTCCTCTGGGATAAAGCCACTGCTGTCCTTGAGGACTTGCCACTCTCTAAACACTTGCTTAAGTAACACAGTACCTCCCACCAAGCCGGAGCCTCCCATCATGACCACGACTTAAAGGAAAGTCGTTTCTGTGACAAAAGGTGGACCTTGCCTGCAGGTAGAACAAACAAAACACAGCTTCACCAGACCTGAAGCTACTAAGAAGATAGCTGGACCCTGCGTTTTCCACACCTGTATGTGTTCATGTAGGAGTCCCACTGCAACTGCTACCACTTCACAAGATGTGGCTTTTAGACCCTCTTTTATAAGTTTTTGCTCCATAGGATTAACATGAGAGATGAGCAATCAGGCTCTCATCTGCTCAGGTGAAATTACAGGGCACCATGCCCCTGTTCACAGATGAGCAGGTATTTTTTCTAAGCCAGGCACCTCTCTGCTGGCAAGAGTCAGAAACATAAATGCTAAAGACTCAAGGGCTAAGGTTTCCACAAAGTAATGGTGAATAGGACCATGTTTTATCTTACCTGCCTTTGAAAACCATCTGAGGCAATGCAGCAGTTGTATCTTTTCTGACCCAGAGGACAGGCACACGATAGATATCCTGACACCCCATCCCAAATCAGCCATCGGGCGCCCTACACCCAGAAACGTGCCACACAAGGGACATCCCAACCATCCCAGCTGCAGCCAGCCCTGCAGCCCACCAGTACCAGGGCCAGACGCACCTCCACTGGTCTCAGCAGTCCCTAACTCTGCATCACTTCTGTGTGATCGCAGAATCACAGAATGGTTTGGGTTGGAAGGGACCTTAAAGATCACGTAGTTCCAACCTCCTTCCATGGGCAGGGACACCTGCCACTAGACCAGGTTGCTCAAAGGCCTGTCCAACCGGGCCTTGAACATTCCCAGGGATGGGGCACCCACAGCTTCCCTGGGCAACCTGTTCCAGTGTCCCACTACCATCACGGGAAAGAATGTCTTCCTTTTGTCTAAAATAAATCTCCCCTCTTCCTGTTCACAGCCATTAACCCTTGTCCTATCACTACATGACCTTGTGAAAGGTCCTTTCCCAGCTTTCTGGTAGGCCCCTTCAGGTGTTGGAAGGCCGCTATGAAGTCTTGTTGTTTTGTCTGTGAGATCCTTCTCTTAATGGGGCTCTGTGCCCATCTCCACATCAGCCCTGCCTGGCGTGAAGGCAGGCAGCTCTGAGCCAGTTTTCTTCTCCGGAAACCTCGGGAATCTCCCTTGGTGTTTCCCAGAATAGCCCCAAGGCTCCTCTAATTCCCAACAGCTGCTGCACACCGAGTCAGCAGCTCTAGTCAGCAGCTCCACCCAGAGCATCCCTGACCCAGCTCTAGGAGGTGACAGGGACATGCGTGGCACAGCATTGCTGGCACAGCCCCAGGAGCTGGGGGATCCCTCGTCCTTGGGGAAGCCCCTCCATCTCCACAGAACAAGGCTCATTTTAATGCCAAAACCAAGCAACATCAACCTAAAGGGGACAAAACAACGTGGGCAGCAAAGCCTGTTAGCCAAGACACCAAGGGACAGCATGCAGGCTCCAAAACATAGCCCTCCACACTTCCCACACCAAGACCCACAGCACTAGCCATCCTGATTCACACGTATCCCTATAGCTCATGTGTTCTCAAGGTTAAAATGAAGCAGGAATTTTCCCAGCAGTTGGCAAC
This sequence comes from Apus apus, assembly GCF_020740795.1. Lineage (NCBI taxonomy): Eukaryota > Metazoa > Chordata > Aves > Apodiformes > Apodidae > Apus > Apus apus. The sequence continues at coordinate 17,658,820 of NC_067289.1, forward strand.
ACCCCAATTGACTGCTGCAGGATCTGCAGCCCTGCCCAGAGTGGCTACCTCCAGCTGAGGGGTGCAGCTCTCTGGGGGAGCAGAGACAGATTGCTGGGGGGGTTGGTACAGTCAGCATGTGCCCAAGTGCAGGGCAATTAAGATGCCTCTCCCCCAGCATTAGTGTGCACAGGGGGTCAAACTGCCAATACACAGAGGACTGAGGACACCAGTAAGCTGCAGCACTTCTCAAAAAGTCCTCCAGAGCTAGCAAAGTGTTTGCAGAGAACAATTTATTCATCCAATTTACACCTTATTTCTCTTTGCAAGCAGATCAGAGTCTTCATGAAACTGCTCATTGCTAGAAATTATGCAGCAAATATTTCAGGATACATATCTCCAGCAAATTGCCTGCTGCCAGGACTATTTCTCTACTCACAGTTGGAAAGCTGACCTGCTTTGATAGGACATACAGCTTCCATAGCATGGCTCACTCCCCAGGATGGAAGCAGGATAGTGTCCCAGCCCTGCATCAACAGACAGCGCTTCTCAGCTTATAAATAAAAAGCTCACACCAGAATCAACCTTACAGTGCAAATATTCATCATTATGAATTTGAAAATCACTTCCTATGAATAAGCCCGCACAGTTTGCATTAAAACATGCTGCTTCAGCATCATTCCTGCCACTGTACATGTTTGCTAGAACAGCCACAGAAAGCAAACCTGAAAAGGTCAGAAAGGGAAAGCGAACAAATGTATCGAGAAATTCAAACATATGTTTGATGATCGTTTAAAAAAAATTTGCTACAAATACATAGATGGTGTCTCCATCACCCCTGGAGACTGCACTATGCAGAGCTATGAGGGGACAGAGGTCTCCACTAATTGAAAAACCAATTAATTTTTACACCTACAAACTGTATTTTGAAGGTTTTAATTTATTTGAAAGACTCTAGAATTCATCTTGGAAAGCCAAAAAGGAGTTTTTAAGACTCTACCTTCTTATTCTAATAAAATGTAGTTTAGATTTTTTTTTTTTCCTTTCTTTCTTGGAAATATCTTCATTAAATAGAAGAGGAACTAAAGGGCATGGTAATATAATTCACAGACGATACTAAATTAGGATATATTGTACACGGCAGCGCGGACTGAGAAATAATACAAAGGGCCCCAGAGAGATTGGAAACCTGGGTAGAAAATAAATGAGATTCAATTTGGAAAAATGCCGTCGATGCCTCTGGGGAAAATAATTTGAAACACACGGAAACCTGGGAAGCAGGAATGGCTAACAGGGAGTTTGAAACAATAACAAAAAGAAAATTGGTCTGCAAAGCATTACAGACCCCCTCTAATGCCCGCTGGAGTTAGCAAAGAGGTTCCTGTTCGCTCGCGAGGCCTCGGCGATGGTCACCACCACACTGATGGCAGAGGCACAAACAGAAACGTGACCAAGAAATGGCTCATCACCACGGTCCTGCATCACTGTGCCAAGAGATGCCCAGGGAGAGGATCAGAACAAGGTAATGTAAATGACAGGGTGGAATGACCGGGGCTGGGAGATGTGTCTGTACCAGCCCCCACAAGACTGGAGATGGAGGAGCAGGAGGGTGAGGACGCTCTGTGGGACCATGATGAAGGTGAATGGAACAGGACAAGAGACAAAGCTAAATTTTGAGCTACAACTTCAGAGGATGCCCCAGCAGAAAGAACAAAAGCACAGAGTTTTTTGAAAGAATAAAGCTGTGCAGACACATTACTGCATGGAGTCTTTTCCTGGCATGAGACAGGCTGAGACCCTACCTAACTCAAGTGTTTCCTCGTCTCTTTGGTTTTCCTTCAAACCTATATATGTTCATCAGAGTTGCAGAGAAGAAAGAAAATGGGAGCACAGAGCAAGTGTGAGCACAAGAGAGAATGTGGAGAGGGGGCAGGAGCAGCCTGGTCCTCACAGGACAGGCACTCAGGTTCCCATTGTCACTGAAGGAGGAGTTGACCAAAGCTCGATGTTCACACCTCTGTCCAGAATCACAGCTGCTCCAGCCTTGCCAGCAGCCAATACCATCAGGTGCTGTTGAGTTACTAGTTTAGTGAAGAAAAGCTGCCTCTAATTTTACCCGGACCTGGGGCTGACAGAGGATCACCCCTCCCTGCCCAGGAGGGCAGGCAACAGCTGTAATGTCCTAGGCTTACCAAACCTGCTTTCCCAAGAACCCCTTCTCCCAGACATGCCATCTCTGGCAGCTAAGTTGGTGCTTGCTGATTCGTGCAGGAGTTTGGATATATCACCCTGAAACCACCAAAAAAGTGCCATTTCACACAGTCCCATTAGAAAGATGCTTTATAGAATAAATTCCTATGAGCAGATGACCCAAGCCAAGCAAGGAATTGGATTAACTCACAGCCAAACTGAGCTGGACCCAGAATATTTGGCCATCCCCACAGATCATGACCTTGCTCAAGTCCTCTTATTCCCCCTCCCCTCCACCAATGCGTGCTTCCTCTTGCAGCATGACAACTGATTCTTAAGTTTTCTTTTTAAAGGGTTATGTACTATTTCTCCAGGGCACTCAGAGCTCTGCTCACCTGTTTTCTGTATTTCAAGAAACCATCTGAGTCTATATATTCCAGATGATAAACTCCAGCTAACAGTTCTCTCCTTTTCATTAAAATTATTTACACCAGAAGAGCTTAAAACAAAAATCGATTTCAGAAGAAACAAGGAGGAACAGACCAAGGACTCCTGCTTTCTGCTGCTATTTTTTAGCTTCTGAGAGGCACGCACTACATTTATGAACTTGAGCATCACATATATATTTTAAAAGGTAACAGCACAAACACTTGTTACAGTATCCATCATTTTTTCTTGACCTTACAAAGAATAGAGCTCGTCAGATAACAGCATTTCTGACATTTTCAAGTTGTTTTCTTTCACCTTTGGGACAGAAATAAAACCTTTAAACATTTTCTTGAATGAGCTTTCAGAAATGTGGCTTTGGAGACACCTAGCCAAAATCTACACTTTTGTTTAGAGAAGCTTCAAACTACCCAAGACTTTCCATGGACACAAAAATTTTCTAATTTTAATTCTAATTTAAGTTATCATTTCCTCAGAGCATTTCAAGTGAAATTCAATTGTTTGTTTCCCCCAGATTTGAACCCTGGCACTGGGATGGGGCAGAGATGGTTTTGATGGTCCTCCCCAGAGCCATTTGCAGGTTCTTGGAGACATTAATCTCAGAGGGAACTTTACTCCTCTCCAGGACTACCAATTTTTAGACACATCTCTGAAACAGCTTATATCTAGCTCTCACAAGAGGGGTCCTCAGGAATTAAAAATGTAGACATATGACTTACTCTTTAAGACCCTGGGAAGCACTGGAGGGGAGGCTTGGAAAGGCATTTTCCTTCACTCTAGAACTGCACAACACACCTGCTATCCAGTTGACACGGAGTTTCAGCCAGTAAGTGTTTAAACCTTCAGCTGAGGGCAAGGGAGAGACAAGGAGGTCTGGAGAACTGTGCCACGTAGAGCACAACAGCAACCAACTGGCAGCCTTCACTGTCTTCTCCTGGGGCACTGACTAGATATGAAGAAAGTCTAATGTCAGGTGATTTGAGTCAAACATTGACATGCCATCTTAAAAAAATAACCCGTTTCTAATATTGAATGCAATGGCATGCACTGAGGCAAAAACTTGAGTGTAATTTATTACCTAAATAAATGAGGACACCCTCCCTTTGCCCCTCAGTCATCACGGTTTTAGGGATGTGGGATTTCTGACGTGTCACCAAACCAGAAAGCTGCGTCCTTAACTTCAAAGTATAGCTAACACTCGGGCTACTGAAACATCATGTCAGTCGTTAGACTGGAATGAAGAATGAACTTACACACTTCAATGTAAACATCTGCACATTTTGTCAGGCAGAGAGCTGACCTTCTAATGCCACCAGTTTCCAGTGCCGGGCAAGGCGATGCTCACCCAGCCCAGCTGGGAAGGAACCGGGAAACCAGGAGAACCTCCTGTCGTTGCTCACCTAGCAAACTTGAATCCACTGGGGAAGGATGAGCGCTACAAATTCTAGTAGTTCAGAGGAAAAAAAAAAAAGCCTCTTGAACCGTGTAAAAAAGCCGTAGGTACTAAGCCAGCAAACTGTGGTGTTTTGGGCCTAACACAACCACAGAGGAACAGCCCCACGCTGGGACCCGGGGACACAGCCCGGCTGGAAGCTCATGGGTCGAGTCAGAGGGCAAGGAGGGTTCTTCACTGATTAAGGTCCTGGGCAAAACACACTCAACCTGGGGAAGAACAGTAACTTACACTAGTCAAGTGCCCCCAGGGCACAGACGACACACGCTACCCCACCCCCCCCTTCTTCCCGGGCCCACAGTGCTTTGTTCCCGCTTCCTCTCCCTCCTTCCCCCCAGCGGCACAGGGGGATGGGGTTTAGAGTCAGTTCAGAGTCCTCCCCTGCTTCCCCACGGGGTCCCTCCCACGGGAGAGGGTCCTCCACGAACCTCTCCTTCCCGAGTCTCTCCCGCCAGGCCCGGAGCTGCTCCCGCGCTGCCCACAGCCTCACGGCCGCTTCGGGACCTGCCCGCCTCCGCCAGCTGCGTCACCCGGAGCCCACGGGCAGCAAACCAGTCCAGCGGCCAAGTTCACCCTCCTGGCACACCCAGGGAACGTTCCACCACGTTCCTCCACGAGTGCAGGTGCACAGCTGCCATCTCGCCATGGGTTGCAGGGAAACTTCTGCTTGGGCACCTTCTTCCTCACCACCCACCAGGATCTTCACCCCAGCACTGCCTTTCACCTCTCCAGCTCAGCTCTTCTTTCTCCTCTGGTCTCTCTGCTCAGCTCTCATCTCCGTTCTTTCGTATGTTAATGGCAGAGGCGCATCTATTGTCCCTCTGATGGCTCCTTGGCCGGGTTTGGAGCTGGGAGAGCGTCTCAGCTTCTCACCGGAGCCACCCCTGGGGCCCTTCCCCCGCTACCAAAAATCCCGCCAAACCAAACCAGCAAACAAACGTAATTCCTTGGTCTCTCATAGGCGATTTGTGGAAATTCTCTCCATGGCTACAGAGGCCCCGGACCTGATGAAAGGTGTCACGGTGTCCTGTTGTGACCAGAATCTGTCACCTTCATTACCTTTTACTCAATCACTTAGAAATGCAAAACATGGTTTGACAAGCTTAATTTCTGTATTTAATCAGCTTTAAAAGTATATGGTATATTTTTATTGTATACCACTCTTCAGCCAAGTACAGTTCAACAAAATTCAAGTTAAAAAGCTTCTAAAGATTGTTTGCTTTTTTAAGCGTGAAAAAGCTAAGGTTTTGAATACTAAAATTGAACTATGTAATTGTTTAAATTAGCATTTCTTTACCATATCATCCTCCCTAGTAAGCAGTGGTGCCATATTTAATGCAAGCAGCTATATTTGGTTACAAATCATGTTTTAGCAATTATACTACACAGCAAGAATGAATAACTCTATAGTTTTTAATAAAGTACACATGAGAAACAGGATCTTCAATTTAGATTTATTTTTATCTTGCTCGTTCATAAAAACTCATGTTCAAAAACTACTTTGTCTTGTCTTTCCATCAAAGTGAGGTTACGCGTGAGCCCCCTGTGGCTCCAGCTTGAGGTGATACATGACTATTCTGCCCAGAACTGAGTTTCATCAAGAGGTCTAAACTCAGATGTTACACCTCCATGGTTTGCAAAGGGAAGACAGCATCAATATTGCAAGCTGAGAAGAACTCTTGAAATAAAGAGCTGGATCGTACTTACAGAATGGCTGGGAAGCAGCACCAGCACCTTGTTCAGAAGTTCTCAGCCTGGCACATTCCTGCCACTTCACACACTCTGGGCCTGGCACCTATGGAAGTGAGAGCTACACCTTACAGAGACCTGGCTGTCTGCCTTCTTGATGTCTCCCATGGACAAACCAAGTATAACTAGTACTAAAATGAGCCTGTAAAGACAGAATTCCTCTCCTCATTTTAAAGCCCACCCAAGGTTCCAATTAAGTCCCATTGAGAGGCAGGCACCTTAAACCCACTGTGTTTCAGCCCTTAATTGGCTGATCTGATCATTAATGCTAAGAGGAGGAAGAGGAGGGAGACAGGAAGGTAAAGAAGGGCAGAAGAATGTAAAACAACAGGGCTACCTGAGAAACAAATGAACAATTTTCCATCAACACACCCAGGCAACGGGCAGTAGCTCACTACTGTTCAAAGCACCTTGCTCTCATACTGCCTCCATCATTGGCCAGATGTTTGAAGGAATCTCCAGGTCATCACACTTGGCTCCCACTTTAGGAAAGGCAAGACTCCACCACCCCTGCTCCAACTGCCTCATGCAGCAAGTACGTTACTTGAACATTTTTTAGTAAAGATGATAAACCTGGTCAAGAACTTGAGTAGGCAAAGACTGATGGATTTGGGATCAGAGAGCTGGTGAACAGCAGCAAGGTCACTATGTTCAGTATTTTCCCAGTGGGCTCTTGCAAGTTTTCCAAGCCAAAGCCTTCCCTAGACCCAAAACTTCACCAGCTGGGATGAGGATGCTGCAGGTCTGTCAACCCCACAAATCCCATCAGCAAAGTAGACAGAATAAAAAGGATACAAGGGCAAAGCTATCGCAGGGCAGTTCACTTTCTGTCCACCTCATGGATTAGCATAATTAATGAAGTATTTAGAAACTTTTAGACTAGGAAGCAATGCCACCTAGTGAACAGGATGGCATGTGACAGACAGGGGACATCTCTGAAGGGCTGGTCCCAGGGTGGGGTGTGGGTGCAGTAAACTCCCACTGATGCCGAGGGCCTCGCAGCCAAGCCAAGCACTGCATGTATATGGCATTGGTGCAAGGACTAACCAGGGGTCCCATCCCACCATCTGCCTCTCTAGTCTCACCAGTTACACAAACACAAGCTCAAAGACACTTAAACCGATGAATAATGTAAAGAAAAATGCATTTTCAGTAGGCCTTGAATTTAAATTTCCCTTCAACAAGACCTTTTAAAGCTGGAAAATATACAGCTCAAAAATGACAGATGGCTTTAAAATTAGAGATCAGATTATATGGGAATTTATAAAGGTATTACAGAGAAAAGGCAGCACTGAATGTTACTAAATTTAGGATAAAGCCTGAGCAGACACCAGCAATTAAATAAAAATTCCAAAAAATTCATGGCCTAGAGGCTGTCACAGCATTCAGCTGTGGCTGACAGCCACAGCACAGCCTCAACTGCTTAGCAGAGGGCAACTCGTTCCCATTCCTGCTCTGAACCATTTTCCATTAAAAGATCCAAATTGTGAGCAAATCAGAGTCTCCACACAAGATATTTGATGCAGCAGTTTTTTTGAGTTTTGTTTCTTTTTTCCTCCTTAAACGAATTCCTGGTTTTGTTTAGTTATTTGCAAAACCATGTCAAGTTATAAGCATATGACCACAAATCAGACAGAAGTTGCTACTGATGTGGTTTCTCCTCCCCCCCAATCAGCATTTGCCATGGTAATACAGAGTTATAAAAATAACAGTCATGATCTACAGTAGGGCAGCAGTTTGATCAGACTAAAGACTTCTGGTATGCAAGACTTCTCTACCAAAAAATGTTTTGGCCAATTTGTAAAATTCATGGGACTCCAGAGTAATTGTGCTGGAGCCAAACACTTACATGTTTGATACAGAGGGATTTTCAGTGGATCTGATGGGGGGGAGGGTTGGTTTAACATCCACATTCTTTGTGCGAGTGTGGTGCAGAATTTGCTGAGAATTGTGTGAGAAGACAACAACCAACGTGGCAGGCAACATGCAACCAGAAGACATCGTGGTTTGGTCCATCCATGAGCAGGGAGCTGGAGCAGGCAGCAGCATGAACAGTTTGGATAGTTCTTGCGTGACATCTGGTGGTCAAAAACTACCCTGGGAAGAACCACCTGACTGACACTGCATCCAGGATATCCCCGCAGCCAACAAAAGGCCACAAGTGAAAACCCTGCCAAGAACTTCACCAGGAACTAAATGATCAGCTTCTACTCTATGTTCTGGTAAAATGACCAAATAGCAATTTTAGGAACTGAATCTGTGTGCTGCATGTATTCTAAATAGCACTGGCCCTCCTAAAGTACATCCCACTCCCTTCTAAAGACCGAGCATCCTATCTGGGGACACTCAAGTGTACAGAAGAATTCTAAAATGGCCATAACTTTAAGACATTGCATTTCGTTAACCTCATGTTTTTGAGGCTTTGAGTTACATTTATGTTCTGCAGGAATAAAACATTCATCTGAAGTGTGATCCACCAGAGGACAAAACCCAAAACTCTGCCAAAAAACTAAGCCCTGAAGCCTCTTCTCTGCCCATTAATAGTAGCATTTAAAGACTGCCTTCTAATCGCATAAGAAACAGATGCAAAACTGAAAGCAGATCTCCAAAGACAAGTTTCCTGAGTGAGAAGGGTATATACTTACTGAAGGTACACACTGAACTTCACTGTACCACAGACTTATTTTAAACCAAAAACCCCCAACCCTGAAACCCCAACAAAGCCAGGAACTGAAAGGTGAGCTGTTATCTACTGCATCTGCAAGACCCTTTGGGCTGCCCTGCTGCTTGCAGCAGAGCAGAAGCATGTTTGTCTGCTTTTCAATAGAATGGAGCTGTCAGAGATGCTGAGGATAAATTTTCAAGCCATGACTGTCCTAAACAAACGTGATGTTCAGCTGAATGCTGTGGAGGGAGTTTCCTCCTCTGCTGCAGTTGCTGCCTGCATTAAGTTCATCTCAAATGCACAGGCTTGAAGCAAAACCCAGCGTCGCTATGTGCACAGCAGAGCAATCATCCCTGCAGCAGGCATTTCGTCCCCACATTTCACTCCTACTCATCCCAAAGGTTTTCATAAACAAGATGGTTCCTTGTCTGTATCAAGCTCAGGTACCATAAACATGACCTGACCCACATTATTCAGTTAAATACATCTTTAAAGCTCAGTTTCTTCCCTGCCCTTCCTCCCACGACACATTTATCACTAGGCAGTGCAAACAGATCCCCCAAAGGAGCTTTGATTCCTTCTCCTCTCGGCAACTTCCCAAAGTTGCCCATAAAGAGACCCAGGTACCTGAAGCATTAGGCAAGGCCTGCAACTTCAAGAAAGTGCCACATTAGGGGAGGTGAGTTACCAGCAAAGATGAAATCAAACACAAGGATTAAGAAAAAGAACTCATCAGAATTTCAGGCAGGAGCTGGAGCTGCCTCACACATGTTCTGCTTAGTTGTGCTGAGAGACATCGAACCAGTTGATTTCTCTAGATACTGCACTCAGTTTGCAACAGTTTTTAGCTCTATAATTTGTAATATTACATGCTCTGAAAACGAAATTCAATCCCCAAATCCTTCTAGCTGGTTACTCATAAAATCCATTAAGTTCAGGCACAAGCAAACCAGACTCATCTCTTTCCCTCCCAATGCCTATTACGTATAAATAGTAATTATTGTTCCTGGCAAGGCTCTATATTTTAATGATCTGATTTCTTAGCACTTTCCACTAAGAATATATTTAACAAGCATCCATGTTTCCTCCTCCATGATATAATTTTAAAATTATGAATGTAATAAAGACAATGATGTTGCCAGCCTCATGATTAATAACTTAGAGGCATTCGCTAAGCCTTCATTCCCCCATTATCACGAATTCACAAGCTGCATTGCTTTGTAAAATTCAGCTAAGACAAGATTTAACTCCATAGTTCCATTGCTAAATCAACAAGCAACACAAGAAGGAAATTAATTTAGCTTGATCTAGAAGAGCAATTTAAGTCCTACCTGTTCTGCTGACAGATCTATGTTTTTTAAATGCCGCCTTAGTAGAAAAAGTGTCTTATGCAAGATTTCCACCCTTATTTATGCAATGTGTGACATCTCCAATCTTGTATGTTGTCACAACTCAAACTACAGTAAGTTATATCTCGGCAGTGCTACAGAACAGAGAGCATCATTAGCGTTCAGTTCAGAGTTATTGAACTAATCAACTGGAGAGGCTTTTCCTAATAACACAGATCCCAAAACAAGCTGCTACAAACATTCTCTCAACCATCACATCGGTTCCTTTTAAAATTAAAATGAAAACAAACTGCTGAGAGAAAATAGGGTTTATGGTAAAATTCAATTTTATTACTTCAGAGGGCTTCATTCAATGCAAGAACACACCCACAAAACACAGTTGTTGCTCAATGGAGTTAAGTCTACATGACTTCCCAAGGTTTAAGTTTTCCCATCAACTTGAATAAATGCTGCAGTAGATAATGCCAATCAAAGCTCTGAGAATGTAAAGAAAGGTTAAGCATTATGCTAGAGATTCAACACAAGCCAGCAACTCTTTGCAAGCCTGTGTGGCTCTGTTATCAGTGTAAGTGAAACATACAAAATATCACCTTCACACTTAAGAGAGCCAGGTAAGAACGGAGCAACAGCACATTAGATAGCACAAAAGTCCAGCCTACGTGCTGCAAGTATTTAACAGCTCAGCAACAGGCATTTCTCTACTTACCTTGCAGAGTCAAGGCCACATTTTGCATTTTTTTTTTAATTTATATCAGTCGCACAATCATTTTAAACTACAGACTAAAGCAAACAAAATGGAAACTAATAATTTATTTTCAGTTGTGTTAAAGGTTTGTTACAAGTCGAATGGCTTTGTCATGCACGAGATTGGAGGCTTCACCAGTTCTGGGACTGTTTGTATAAATCAGCACGAGACAATCTCTTTGGAACAAGTTGTGAAATTTAAGCCTCAGCCAAACCAGTTCAGAGTGATTTATGAAATTCTGAAGATCACGTTAATGGAATTGCTAACAGTCATAACTACATCCACATAAATGTGCCTCATAATAAAAACACTCTACATAGTTCTGAATGTTTTAAGAACTGGTAAAATGGCTGCAGATTATGGAGTCCATCTCCTTTAAGGCATCAAAGACATTCTCAAGGAGGAGTTAATTAGTCCAGTTTCACAGGATACACCATTACAGAGTCTGAGATTCTGACTGCCTGTGATTAATTTCAACCCTGCACCAACATACTTTGCTTACATTAGCTCTGTTTTCAATTTCCCCTCCTTTTTTTTTTTTCCAAGGCCTCTCACTGGTGTGTTCACAGCTGGAGACTCAAGTGTGACTCTTCTGTACTGCCCCATAACCAACTGGAACACTTGTCATCAAACCTCTAGATGACAAGAAAGCATATAAGAAGTACTTTCCAACATGCATCCTTCCCCACCCTGTTCCCCAATTCACAAGGCAGCAGATTCAAATGCATGGCCCCCTTCCCTCAAACTATCTGGTATGCACATGTACTTCCTTCAAAGCATCCATGTTCCTGCTAAACACAAAGTTCACAGAAATACCATCCTTTTACTGATGCCACTGATACAGAGATCCTGATTAAAGACTCCTTCCAACCTCTTTATGTAGAGGAAGAATGGTTTCTACCCACCAGTAGTAGGCACCAAGTTTCAGAAAAGGACTTCCTGTGGTTCAGTGCTCCAACACATTCCCATGCAATGAAAAATATCCATCAACAAGGCAACTTCCACAAAAAATAAGGATCTTCCTTGGGAGCACTGAGTCTCCCAGGCTGGTACAATGTAACAGCACATGTCAATCTTCCTTACCAAACACCTTCCTTTCTGAAAATACAGGCAACTTCGCATCAAATTCCACTGAGGTGAGTCCTCCTCTGTCCTCTGGGTTAAGAGCAGCCTTTCAGCTGGGTTAGTCTTAACCACAATCAGTTCAGCAGCTCCTATCACATGGCCCCATAAGAATTTGTGCCATTCTCTGGATGGGGCTCTGAGCAACTTCATCTAGTGGGAGGTGTCCCTGCCAATGCAGGGGGGTTGGATCTTGATTATCTTTAAGGCCCCTTCCAACCCTAGCCATTCTATGATTCCATGTGCCAGCAGAGCAGAGAGGAGGCAAGACCAGCAGCAGTGGCCTGCATGTTCTACTCTGGCACATGACAAACTGCATCTCTAGTTTCAATTTTCTTGGAAGTCACCCTCCACTGCTCACAGTCACTCGCCCCAAGAAGGTGCTGCTGTTTGTATCAGTAACACTCCAGGGAAACACAAAGAAACCATGTGCTGTGGGGTGCTCTACATGATACAATGGGCAAATGTATATTTAGTCAGTCTGGGTCCTAATGTTCTTCCTGAGTTCTTCCTAAGTTTCTTGTTTAAATTATCTAACCAAGAGCTTAAGGCCTTTCTTATCTTGCTAAATTAAGCCAGTCCTTGCCAGCTGCCAACAAGGGTAAGTGGGAACAGGGAGGGATAGTGCAGGATCTCCTTCCCTAGCACAGCAAGGACAAGCTTCCATCTCCTTGCATGACTGTGCTTGGCCCTCCCTCACATCTCCCTGCTCCCTCCTGTAATCTTGGAAGAATTTGTACCTGGCTTAACTCAGGCCTGAATTAATTTGCAAGACAGGGAACTCTTGAGTGATTTTCCTTCATCAGGGCTAGGAACAGACACCAAGTAAAGCTGTGCAACAGATGATGTTTAGCACTGAAAACAGTTTTTCCTCTGGGCTTACTCCTTTATCTCGCAGAAAACATAGCCAAGACATTTGCCAGTGTAGTTGTCCCATATACAACAGTTTCTTCACACAAAACCAGCTCTCTTCAGCAAGGAGCACATCACAGTTAACAGATCAAGGCTCTCACTTAGCCCTGCCCAGTGCAACAACCCAGCAAAGTTCAGTGCTGCTCTCACAGCCTCCCACCCCTGCACAGCAGATCGACATAATCTTGTTGAGTTTGCACAGCACCCACCACAAGTGCTGTTATTCCCAACCAGACCCATCAGTGCTACTAAAGGCAAACAAAACTAGGGACATTTGAGACAATCAAACAGCAGATGTAGCAGAGATTAATTAATTTATATTTGAACAAAGGCAAAAGCCAATGGGAGGTTAAACACGACAAGCTTGAAGGGAATTCATTTGAAGACAGAGCTGAAGGGAGAGATGCTGAAATGGTACATTTCACTGCATACTGTGGAACTGAAAAATGACTCAAAGACATCTGAGATTTAAACAGTTACAGCCAAGGAGCTTATCTTAGTATCTAAGCTGTGATTCTTCAGGGCCAGCTTTATAACTCTCCTTAATACACACATCATGGAGACTTCTGCAGCACACAGGAACATACCATCAATCTGACTGAACTCCATTGTATTTTTTATTATACAGACAAGTGCTGAAGCTTTATTTGTGCAAAGGCTGCTTTTTATCTATAGGAATAGGCCGATAATGACAGCTGGATTAATGTTAACAGAACAAACTTTATTAGCAACTTGAACTATTTAAAAAAGGGGTCTTCACAAATTAAATCCATAGATGAGTTTAGCCACCCTAAAAAGTGGTAATTCAGTATCACTCAGCCACAACAGGGACAATGGAACTATCAATAGGTTCTAGCTGTTCTTTTTATGGCATCGATTTTTTTTTCATACATTCAAAGCATTATTGCATCAGAAAACATATCATGCATCTTTATGTTTCCAGACAAAATCACCTGTATCTGTCATTTCTAGCTACATCTCAAAGGTGCACCAAATCTACAGTTTTATGGTTTTAGTTGCATGCTTTGCCTATATGCATGCTGAAATAATAAATATTAAATACAGGAAAGAACATAAGAGAACCAAACTGACATGAGGAATATTTTACGACAGCTCTGCTATATTCTGCCAGTTAAAGAACTTGTCAAAAAATTGAGGTAACAACAGTGGCCACACCACTCAGCTGAGATCGCTCAAAAGTCATGGAAGTTTTCAGAAATTCAAGTACACAAACACCAGCTGCAACTTGTCAGAAATGCCAGAGAAATTAGGTTTGCTGCATTTTATTAGTCTATTAGCTGGCGCTCACACAGCTCCTTGTAAATCCTTTTTCTCACTCGGGGCATATCTTCCTGGGAGAACTGAAAAGGCTGGTCTAAGGCGAGGCACTTGCAGTACTGAGGAAAAGGAAAAGGCTCAATTGAAAAAAACCCCACATTTACTGTATGAACAAAACAGGCCACTGATTTTTAAAAAGCAGTACTCTTACCTGGAGCACAAAAACCCCACAGTCACTGTCATTTTTCTGTTGTGGAATGCACTAAAAGAAAAAGAAACAAGTAGAGACGTGTTAGATCTTTACTTGTCCTTTTATTCTCCAAGTCCTGCTTCAAGTCCAAAAGGAGAATCAGCAGAACGATCAGGTATCTTGTTCTCACAGCCAGCTGTTCTGCAGCACCAGAAACTGAAATTGTAATTACTTACTCTGATCCCAACTTTTGCAAGGTGACACTCAACACCTTGTTAGAATAACACCTGACATTTAGAAAAATATATAGTGTAAGGCAGAAAACAAATTACAAATCTTTCTTTCAAGTTTGTTTTCTTCTAGTGACCTACACAGAACAGCTTCTCAATTAGTTTAAATAAATGTTTGTACAGCATTATCTGCTTTACACAGCACCAAACTACATCAGGAAAGTCACACAGGCCTGATGAAAGACTACTCTCAGCACCCATGCTACCAGCAGGGGCTTTCCTCCCCCAGCCACACCAAAGGGTCTTGAAGAACATCATCAGGTGAGAGGACTGAGACAATTTCAAATGGTATCTTCAAACTTTGTTATTTCTTCAAACATGCCCAATTTTGAGAACAGGAGCTTAAAAGTTCCACTCACTAGTGCTGCTATGTCTTAGGCACTTGAAGAAGAAACAATTATTTTCCCTCAATTCCCAGATCTTCTACCTCACAGAATGCAGGAGGAGAAACCCTGATTGCACAGTATGTGCATGAGTGCAGAAAAGAATCATTTCATCACTGTATCAGCATCTAAAAATAATCCTGTGCAAGGAGGGAGCTGTTGGGAGTGTATCTAGTGTGCAATGACCTGTTTTATATCTTTGGAGCCATTATGGGATGGCTACACACATCACATATTCCCTCATTTACACTACACACAAGTTATTTCCTTTTATTGTTGCCAGACTTTGTTTACTTGTGATCAAATGCAGCGTGCCATGAGCAACCCTGGAGACCAAAGCCCTCTATCCATAGCAAATATAAAATACAGGCAGTAGCAGCATTAGCTTGTTCCCTCCCTCACTAAATCCCATCCATTTAGCACTGTTCAGTCTTTTCAGGAGAAGTCAGGAAGCTGAGTCTCTACCTCATTCAGTCCTTGACCTTCTGCCAATGTGGGCAGCAGCTACAGGTTTTGCTGCACGGATACCTGATTGTCCAGAGATTAGGCTCAGATCACCAAGCCACTTCCAGAAAGTATTAAAGACCTGGTGGGAGCTGAATGAGTGACAGAGCTCTAATTCCCAAGTGTAACCACCAACCACCTGTGTCACTCCTACCACCCTCCTCCTGGTCAGCAAAAAACCAATTTACTGCTTGTACAAATATTTGGGTTTAGAAGCAGCCTCCTAAAATCTCCCAGAAAGTCAGACTCAAGAGCTTGAAGTGCTGCCATTTACCTTTGTCACAGCAGTCTGCCAACCCTGAAGAAACTCGGGGCGATTCTTCTCTTTTGCTTCCGTCAGCAAATACTTTCGAATGTTCTTTAAAAAAGAAAGGTAAAAACACACTAATATTATTTACCAGGTAAAGAAGAGAAGAGAGACATTGACATCTTTGCTGGTAACCTTTTGCCAAGGAGGACAAATTTCAGGTAAGCATTAAGCATTAGAAGCTGAGCTCAGATCCAGGGGTAAAGACACAATCTCTGGAGGGTTTCTACCATCAAGGCTTATTTTGGTTTATCAAGGGGAGCTTCAACACCCCTCAGCCCCACTCTCCACTGGTATTCTTAATACTAGATTAGCTGTGGCACTCAGGCAGAATCAGAGTGCTCTCAGACATGCAGTGACACACGGACCAGTCTGGCATGTGTTCTCTCCTGGCTTCCTTGGCTGACACCAAGGCCCTTACATTCAACACGACAGCACTTTCCTGCCTGGATCTCAATACAAAACACTTTGAGTTCTGCAGCTAATCAACAAAGCTCCAGGGAGTTTTAGTGACATACAGGAAAAAATGGTCTGACACAAGCAAAGAGAAGGGAGCAAGATAAATGAGCCTATGGTCTTGGGTTAAGCAAATCATTCTACTTCTCTGTAAACAGGCTGGTGCTTTATAGCCCAATTTAAACACGCTCCAGCACACTAACATTCACCTTGGTGGGTGAATCACAGGGGAGTTCTGGGTATTGGTCCTCCTTCTCCTAGAAAGGGTAGGAATAAGCGTGTCTCACATTTGTGAGACTTTTAACGTGCAAATGCCTTGCTAAACGGGAGAGGCTGGATTGCAAGACTGCAGGATGGACTGCAGGGCAGCTGAAAGAGAGCCCTGGTTTATGCTGCACATTCAGAAGCTGGAGAGAGTGAGGTCTCTTGCTCCCAGAACAAACAGTAGCTTCATCCTCAGCAAATGCCAGCAGGAAACTAGCATCTTCATTCAGAAGTCCTAGCTGGGAACTCTCCTGGGTACAGTAATTACTGCTCTTCTGCAAGCCAACAACTACACACAGTTAAAAGTAGAGGGCTGCTGCATCAAGCAAGTAATTAAGTTGACAAAATTAGCTTTTCTAAGAGGGTCATTAAGATTTGCTAGTCCCAGCAAAAATTTCCTGGCTCCTCTTTACTAGGAAGACCAATAATTAAACTCCAGTGTCAAGGTTGCAGCTTCAAAAGGTTGCCAGATTATCAGCAGAGGTACACATTGCCTGTACCAATGCAAACAGGAAAAAGGCAACACACTGTTCACAGCAGAGTAACATGCAAACCCCACTGGGCAGCACTAAAACATCTTCAGTCTGTTCCCTCACCCAGGCAACCTCCCCCCAACAGGATCACAATTTAGCATTTCCTAAACACAAGTCCCTTAGCAGCTGAAAGAACTGCCTGCACTCTCCCTCCAGCTAGTCTGCTTCCCTATGGCACTTGCCTTTGCTTCCCTGCTTTTTGTGGGAGTGACAAGACAGAGCCACAAAAGGTGTACCAATTACACAGTCAGGCTAATTAGGCAACAGGCAATCTGACCTCAACTCCCAGCTCTGGTGTGACCCTTGAGGTCTGTGCTTCAGACTCCTCAGAAGGACAAGCTGATTCTCATTTCATACACGGCAGGACAACAGAGACACAGAATTGAATGACTGAGGCTGAACAGAAAAGGGGGGTGGTTTGTTTAAGAAAATGATTCAGACTTTGCAGACACAGCTGTCACTCTTACCTCTACACAAAACTTGAAATGAATGCCTTGGGAATCATAAAATGAAATAATTCGACTGGGGATGTTCACAGTAATGAGGGACCAGTGGACTTCCAGGTGAATAGGAATTAACAAGAGAGTCTTTTTGAACAAGTCCACCTGGCAAGAACAACATATATTAGAGAGAATTCCACAGGCTCAACATGGCAAAGCAGTAGACTAATCATGCCCAAGCCTCCTCTCCACCATCCCCTAACTGAAGTTGTCTTTTTCACCCTTCCCTTTTCCAACACATCCCTCATGTCTGTCTCATACACAATTTATTAGCAGGCACAAAAACAGTTACAGCCCAGGAAGTGGCTAAGGAGCACTGTACAGCACCAGAGTTAGTTCCCAGTGTATTTGTGGTAAAAGCCTGCTCACGTTACACTGTGACATCTGCATCTAAGGAGGATTTCTTAAGTCAGGATGGTAATGCAGTCACGCTTCCATTTGGGTTAGCTACGTATCTTCAGGAATGACACTCCTGTAGCTGAACACCACCGGTTTCTATCAGAGCTGCATCACGGATGGGCAACAGATGAAGCAGTTGTGATTACAAACACCCCACAAAACCAGCAAGCTAGTGCAGTTTGACTCCCTCTGCTGTAACACAGGCTCTGCAACTTGCCAGAGGAAGCAGGGAAGGACCACATGATGCTTTGGTAAGCAGAGGGAGGGGGTGAAGACAGAGCAGATTCATCCTTTCTTGAACTTAACTTTGTAGCAGATGTACTGCGGTCACAGGCAAGCAAGGGAGAAGGTCTTGAAGTACAGAACAAGTACATCAGATACAACACCCCCAGTGTCTGTGTGGCAGATGAGCCCTTATGCTTTTGGAAGCGAGTCAAGCCAGGGCCTTTCATGATCCTCCTTTTCTCAGCTCGTCTTGAAATGGTTGTCTAAATGCTAGGGTTTTGGTGGCACAGTCCAGATTATAAGCAAAAATAGAATACTGAACTAAATGAACTCATCCTGTGGGAACATTTCTATGTTGCTTTTATTTTTTTTTCTTTCTAAGCACTGTGCAATTTGAAGAGTACATAACTGCTGCACTACTGGTAAAGGCAGGTCGTTTGTAGGAAGGAAAAGTGTATTTGTTGAGTAACAGTGGGAAGCTGAAGGTACAAAAAGGTTTGAGCATTCACAGCAGTTATCAGCTGAGCCTGGCTCACAACAGTACTTTGATTGTCACAGGCCTCCACGATCCCTGCAGAACCTGCTTCCTGACCAGATTACAGCACATTCGCTACACAACAAACGATCCATCATTCGTGAAGAGAAGCACAGAGATGTCAGCCAGCTGCAAACGGAGCCCACAAAGGAAAAGTGGAGTAAGATAAATGAACTACACTTTCTGTAATGTCCAGCCACAGCAGCACCAGGCTAAACTCAAGGGTCCTCATGTGACCCTAGCTGTGGGGCTGCTGCAGGCGTGAAAACCTGTAGCAGAAGAGTGGAGAGAGGCAGCCAAAAGCCGGAAGGGTCTTAAGACCTGATGTACAGAAAGAACAATGGCAGCCTAGGATCGCTTCACCCAGTGCAAAGGCAACTGCCTGACACAGCAGCAGATCAGAGCAGCAATGCCAAGCTGATCAGTGGCCAGAAGGGACAGACATGAAGAGGAGCTTTGAAACCACTGCAGCTAGATGGAGAAGAGTATTGTTCTGCTAGGCTCTGGCCTCCAGGAGATCATAAAACCTCGGGCAATTCTCTGGTGGGTTTAAAAAGCAGAAAAAAGTTTCCCCTAATTGCATACTGGAGGATGAAGCAGCCTACTGAATCCTTCCAATAGAATCTGCATAGATCTCATCCTTGCTTTAGAGCTTCTCCAGGAATTTAAGCATAAACGCCTGAACTATTGTTCCACTCTTATTTGGTCACTCCTCAGCAGCAACAGAAATACAGGTTCTGCTTTCAGAATCTACCTTCACTTTTGGAGTTTTTGCAAAACTTGAGTTGCTGGAGAAATAGAACATAAAAAAAGTCTGGGAATATTAAACACCAATATTCAGTTTCTCTTTAAAGATATTTTAATAAATTATATTAATAAATTTTATATTCAGATAATGAGTTCATCTCTAGCATTTCACAGATGTGTACTATTTAAGTGCTTCTACAGAAAGATCATACATTCAAACATGGTCCTTGATTAGTCTTGCCTCATCTCCCATACTGGAAAGGACAAATGTTCACCAAAAAAAAAAAAGAGCACTGCTCTTTTTATTAGCTACCTCATAAAATGCCACAACCCATGATTTGATACGGGTTCTGGAAAGCAAGGTGAATTCTGTCCTTGCCATGAGAACAACCGTTTGGCTTATTAACTGTGGGTCTCTAATTTCTGTTTTCTAGTACCTGTATGTGTTATTCAGGAGTGACAATTTGATTTTATCAAACAATCAAACAATCAAAGTGTAAGATAAAAGGAAGAAGGAGAATTAAGTCTGCTCTCCTGTAGATTAACGTATCTGGCACGGTCAGGAGCAGTTTCTTGCAGGTAAATTAACAGCTTGCATGAACATAAACAGCAAGATCAACTACCATGAAGATGAAGCTATCCAAAGTACATTTTCACAACATAACCATACTAACTTGAACAGAGAACCACCCTACTAGTTTTATTAACCTCTCCCCACTTTGTGTAACTCCTCTGCAAACCCACCCTTTGCAGACAACACACTGTAAGCCAGTTTCAAGTTACTGATAAACCCAGCCCAAAAGAACCAGAGCACTGATAACACAGAGTTAAGTGATACCTTTTTAGTCCATCGTTTTACCCCATTATATCCTTTGGTTACCAGCTGTCTATGAAAAAAGCTGTTAAAGAAATGAACCTAAAAAAGAGAGAGAGGAGGAATAAGCACAGAAGTCTTTGTACACAGTCATTCCCTTTCCCCCAGGATAATTTATACAAACAACTTGTAATGAGGCAATATTTAATGCAGGTTTAGAAACAGAACCCCGGTAGGGACAAAGAGAGGCTCTGCCAAGCCTAAACTATTGCTATTCTTCAGCAAGCCAATCAAGTAAGCCTTATTTCCCTACAATACATGATGTGAGCTACTGCAGCATTTATATTTACACTTTTGTATATCCAGGCATATCATGTTTAATTTTTTGTTGGGGACAGACTTGCAAGGAAAACACTAGGAGCATGAAGTTACAGGTTTTGTTGCTTTTTAGAGGGATTAAGGAAGAGAACACTGGAATAGCAAAGTAGGGGTGGCAGGGAAAGAAGCAACTTCTAGTTTTAGTTGCTGGAATCTCTGAGACACAAAAAAAATTATAAAATTGATCATAATAGTTATGAGATTTAATCCAACAACATGGTAATCTTTATTTGTTGACTATGACCAGCTCCAGACATGGAGAAGTATTTTTAAGTTACAACTACAAAAAATGTAGGCTTATGTTAAAAAAAAAAAATTAGCTCAAGGTTAACACTGTTATTCCCTGTACTTATATTCTTGCAATTATAGGAACAGATTAATACAAATGGAAATCTGCAACATCTGTTTTTAATAATTCTGTTAGTATAGAGGTGGTAGAAGGCTTCGAGTTACTATTTGAATAAAAAATTCAGAAAACTCAGCATCTGAAAACAGCCTAACAACCATTAGCTATACCAACAGACTTCAAAATCACATTCTGAGGTACCAGCACAAAATCTCCCATGAGGATTTCAATTATGCACTATGAAGAAAAAGCAGACACAAGCAAACAGATACAATCTCCAATACCAGAACTCCAGCACACACTCAGGAAGTACAGAGAATACTAATGAAGAAACACCATCACCACCAATCAAAGCAACAATGCTCTTTATTCAGAGCTTGAGAGTTACATTCTGCACAGGTCACCTAAAAATGGCTTTGTTTGGTTCTTCCTTTGTGGTCTCACCTGGAAATTGTTCACCTCTACTAGTAAACAGATGGCTTTTTATAATTGCCACTGCTGCAAATTTAGTCACAGAAGGGGGGAGGGGTTGGTGTTGATTATTTTTTCCTTTATTTTTTTCAGCTGCCACCAACAGTTATAGACACTGCAGCTGAAAAGAAGTAAACATTCTGTTGATGATGCACAAACCGAAGAGAGTTCTGCAGAGTCAATACTGCTAAGGAACTGAGCAGCTCTGCATCAATTCACATTCCCAGGCAGGCAGCTGATGCAGTTTGAGCTGTTACAACCCCCACAGCTGCGAGGTGGGCGGGCGGGTGGGTGAGTGTGAGCAGCACATGTGCATGGTTCAGATGTTACCATTCATGGTTTGTCATCTCAGCAGAAATCCATCTTCATCAGAAATTTCAGCTGAGACAACAGAATGGTGAGTGTGGATAAAGCACTTTAGAAGCAGATTAAGCTGGAGACAGAAACCACTAGGCGGGGAAAAGAGAGTGGGATGGGTGAAAACAGGGCACCTGTCTTCTACAGGTACAACTGTAACGTCAGGCTACCACAGGGACCACCTGCAGAGCTAATCCATTAAGTTCCTGAAACGAGAGCAACAGTGCTGAGAACTCCAAGGAAAAGAAGGAATTTTAAGTAGCAGATAGCAACATGTTATAATGAAACTACTCAGAACATCACTGAGCTAAATCTCAATTCTGTATCTGAAATACTCAATATTTCACTCTTCTCTCTCAATCTCTAGTTAGGTACATTTGCATAATAACAAAACCCCTTACCTTTTCAGGGACTGCATCCATTATCAGTTCACCATACATGTTAATTATCTGTAAGAGTTAGGAAATATATGAATATGAACAAAATACTTCTGTAAAACCCAAAGTAATAAACTTCCATCAAACATAGGACCTTTCACACTTAAACCAGCACTAAGTAGGTGAGCAATTTTAGGAACATTTTGCTGTAGTCTGAAGGACAAGCACTCTGGAACTAATAGAGGTTGGCCCAGAGAGACTGTAACTAGCTGCTCAAAGTCTGCCTCAATTTGAAATGCAGTTTAATTCAATTTAACTCTACTGGTGCATGCCCTGGGCACCACAGCCTTCTTGGTTTTTTGGCTGTGGGCCACAGTCTGCTCCTTCACTCTGCTGTTCTTGTCATCTGCTCAAGCTTGGGGATGCAAGATGATGCTAAAACCCACACAGATAGCCACTGTTTTCTCAAAACAGTGCAACATCATTTCTTCAAAAGGTAACAGTTTAATTGTGACACCTCCTGTCTTCCAGACTCATAACCACTATGGCTGCACCTGCCACTGTAAAGGTTGCTCACCACTTCTTTTACTTCTCAAGCATCAAGTAAGGATAGTCCACCTATAATGTAGCAGAAAGTGAACAACTGAAATCCTAATATAAAAGGTCTAAAGGGGGTAAGGAAGTATGTAAACACCAAGCATCTCTGACCTGGTCATTCAGCCAGTTCTGGCCTTCCAGTGTAGCTAAATCATCCATATCTAGCATGTGCTTATTATAGAAGACCCGGAAATTGCAAGTGGAGGTTTTTGGATGTTTTTCCCGATACTTCATTATTTCCCTGGTGATAAAAGGTTTTCTAAAACAGGATTGAAAAGGCAGAAAAAAAAGTCAAGATCATATCAAATGGACTTCTGTTAGGTGTTAGACACGGAGTGTGCAGTAGCAATGCAAGCAATTTGTCCTTTACAAAATCTAGAATTTGATACTGCTACACACCTATGGGAGAAATCTTCATTAAAGACTTCTTTTAATCTTCCCATGACATCTTTTTCACAGAGTGGAACTAAACTGCCATATTTCTTCATAACTTCATCTAGGAATCCTTTAAATATACCAGAAAAATGAAAGTGCAAACATGTAAAAAACCTTCAGAGTTCACTAGTCCAATTAAACACTAATTTCTTCCAAGTACAAGCAGCAATCATTCCATACCCAACCAACACAAAGCACCACATCGTAAGTGTGTATTTAGGAAAACTGAGCCCATATGTGAAACATTAAGGAAAAGCAGGGGTGGGGAGAGGAGGACAAAAATAAAAATAAAAATAAAAAAAACACCACACAGAATCACATCACTCAGCTTTACAGGAAAAGATTAGACCCCATTCTTGCCACATACATGTATCACCTACATCAAACTAATTACAACAAAGTTACAAGAAGAACATGCCCCCTGCCTATTTCAATTAAATAATCCTAAATAATTTTACTGCAACATGGAAAGCCATCAGATTCTGCAACAATTTTCACTGAAAAGCCAGTACCTTGTCCTTACAGCATGCAGAACTACTTGCCTCACATGTAAGCAGCCCTGGCTGGCAGTGTCTGCAGTCTGTTTGGTTTCTCTGCTGCCACCACAGCAAATGGAAAAGACACCAAACAGACTCTGAGCAAGTTTAACTTATTTAACCTTGTATCCTTGGGATGGCATTTAAGGTGACACAGTCAGCCATGTCAGCCTGTCATTGCCTGGGAAAGCACTGAGCAATCACAACACCAGAGACAAAAGATATTGAGTAGAAATAATGAAGAGATGGATGCTGGAGGAATTAAAAAACCTAGGAAAGATTTTTTTTTTTTTCCCCTCAGACACAAGACTGGTACAGTGGAGACATAAATCCCACTCAACATCCAAAACCACTTCAAGAATGAAAGAGAATGGAAAACAGGATTTCAACATTTGTCAGTGAATAAGAGGAAAAAAAGACCAAGTTGTCCAGCTTCCTGAAAATGAATTTTCAAATGCAGCAGAAAACACGTGTTCTGTGTACAGAAAGCTGGATCTGAGATCAGAGTGTGGGGAAATTGCACTAACCCAAATTCCATGACTCTTCTTGGGCCTGGGTGTGATGGCAGATAGTATCACTGGACAGTGCAGTGTATGTTTAGCTTCCTGATTACTAACCTTTACCAGTACTTCTGGAAACTTTTCAAAAACCAGAAAGGGAAGAAGCAAGAGAGACACATCTGATAGAAAAAAGTGCCAGAAGAACAGCAGTAATAAAAGAATGAAAGAAGGAGAGAGACCAAGAACAAAACACAGACAAGAAAAACAGTGAAGATAAAGCATCAGTCCAAGAAGCATTCTTCATGGGAAGATAATCTTCCTCACAGCTCTGCCACTCACTTGCCTAAGAACTTTTACTGCTTACAACTTAGTAGACTGTGACAGAGAGGATATTTCTCACTGTGGCTACAAGTCTTAGATGATGCATGGAGCTTGTAAGTGTACCTTATTCTAATAGATAGAAATTTTTGAAGTTTTTTATTCATACATACACAGGAAGGATTGTTCTTGTAGTTACAACTAACTGCAGCAGAGCTCCAAGAGATCTCCAGCTAGACTGACTTCAAGGAGGGAAATAGGAAGTTCAGACCTAGTGCAAGATCAGGCACCCATGACAATCAGGATTTGCCACAGAGCTCTGTTTGATACTTAACAGCTCACCAGAATGCACTGAATTTTGTAGCCCACTAAAATCTGAGTTCAGCTGCTGCAGAGAAATTCAAAACCTGAAAGCACCTCCAACAATTGTATCTCCTTTGTGCATCTACCCTAGGAACTTGTTTTCTCTTAGCATTATCTTTGAGGGTGCAGTTAATTATTAACAATACTCTTACACAGACAAGAACTCCTGTACATAGTTATACCAAAATTAAAATGCTTTTTTACAGCTTTCCAGCTGAGAAGACTCAGCAGTGCTACACTATCCATATGAATGTGTACATAATGTAGAGTTGGCTTCAAACCTCAGAGAGGAACCCTCAACTCAGAAGAAAATGGAAACTGGTATCACCAACTTTCATGAAGAAGCTTGGTCAGAACTCTTAAAATTGTCAAGTGTGGGAAAGTTTAGTGTATTTTCTGTCTGTCTTCAAAGTTTTTCAGGCCTCCCACAAAACAGAACACGACTGCCTATCAGACCACAAAACTTCAACCTCTGCTGCCCTGCTACAATCTTGTTTCCTGACTGTTAGAGAAGGACTACATCCTCTTTTTCTGCTGGGCAAACTTTAAAACTCCATTGCAGAAGCAGTCTGTTTGCTGTGGTACTACCATTTTCTCGAGTTCTCACACAGCACCTGGTCCTTGCTGGATCATGTAAAGTCAGTCAGAGAAAAACATTCCACACCAACTTGTGGCTATGGATAGCTAAACCAACATTTGAGCTTCCATGTCTCCTTCTTCACATTTTGCTTCAGAGAATCAAATTGCAAAACTGAAGGACAAGAAGGTGAGCAGAAAAATCAGAGCACGTCAAACTTCAAAAAAAGCCTCCTTTAACACAACTTGACACCTGCTATATTAATGGGACTAGGTGGCATGTGTTAGCTTGCTGCTCCTCACTATGTGTACAGTATGCCGTTATACATAAATAAGACACCAATTACTATTTTTACCATGCTCCTCTTTAGAGATACTATCAAATACTGCATGCTCAGCATTGAGTAAAAAAAAAATATCCCAAAACCTTTTTGCTGAACTTTTTCTAAGGCTAGTCTTGCCTTTTTAAAAAACTGTAAGATCCATCAGACCTGCTTTATGGACAACTGAGGAGAAAACTAAGTGACAAAGAACAATATTTGGCTGAACAATATTAAAACCTGAGATTAATTAAGTGATTTAGTTCCAGTCTCAGACAGAGAAAAAGAAGAGAGGGTAAGACTGGAAGGATTAGAACATGAAAGATTTTTAAAAATCAAGTTAAGAGTAATAATTGTCAACCATTTAAAAAACTGGAAGTTTTAACACCATACCATCTTCTGAAACCACATAATAAAAGACATTTAAAATGTCTATCAACTATTTTCCACAAAAATTCTAATTAAATTGCATTGTATTCTCTAAAACACAAGCAGAGGCACCGTTCAACTATCCTAACAAAACAACTTGTTAGCTAAACATTGATTTGCCTTTCCTTCATGCAGCTCTCCACTTGGCAGCCTCATTTCATCAAGTGCTATGTTAAGCACTCTTTACAATTCACAGTAAGAAACAATTTAATAAGGGAATTAAGGCAACACGTAAACTCCACAATACATCCAGCAGTTTTTAGGAATTCCTGGAAGCCCTAGGATATGTAAAAGGTGTACCACAAAGCCACGTTGCCAACTGCTCATCAGCCACCCGGGAAGCTTTCTGACTGTTCCTTTTGCCTCCCTTCCGAGTTCCTGATTTTAGTCCTGTGCTTTCTGGTGAAGGCTCCTCAAGAGGACTTTTACAGTAAGGGTGATCTAGTAACTTTGCACTAAAAACGTCCAGGTTTAAGGAGCCCTCTACTTCCATTTGGCTAGAGCTGTCCTCATTTTGTGCCAGCTCCACGGATAAAGGTCCATTTGCAAAATGATCATTGACATCAGAATCCTGCAAGGAGGACTGCAACAGTATCATTCCATCTACACCCATAACCTCATTAGATTCTGCATCATCTTGACCTGAAACATCAATTTCTTTTCCTGTCATGGAGACATAAATGTCAGAGCAATGATCCTCTGCCAGAGCGCCGTTGGTCTCCACCTCACGCAAGGTCTCTGCCTCTGGAGAAGTTCTGGCATGCAGTTCTGGTGGGACAGCATCTGCACTGCCATCCCGCCCTCCGGATTCTGGCTCCTCAGAAGATGGCTCAGCACACGGTAACGCATCCCGGGAACAGATCTCAGATGCACATATATCCTTCTCCTCACCTAAAGATCTGGGTGTGTTATTGTTCATATCTGATAAGCTGTACCGGTTCAAAAGACGGCTGCTTTTAGAATTCCAGCAGGAAAGCAAATTACACAATCCACTTTCAAAATCCCGTTGGAGGGTCTCTTGATGGTCCCTCGTAACTTTCTTCACCCACCTTGGCTTGATCTTTCTCAATTTGCAGGTTTTGCCTCTTGCTCGAAGTTCTGGGGATCTTATAATTCTATACCGAAACCTAACCATAGAAAGCTTCTTATGCATCATAAATAAAGATCTCTTTTTTACAGTATGATGGTTAAATTTGGACCTCTTTATAGCTGTCAAGGGGCCACAAGTTCCATTCCACTCCCTTTGCAACAGCATCTCCTTTTATAGTTGTTTAAAACTACTAGGACTGTGTTGCCCTCATAATTATTGCTCCTCTCCCTACTTTATCCAAAGCCTTTTTTCTTTACAGGTGAGACAGCACCATGCAGCATACCCCATGAGACACAGTGAATATTGCCAGAGATGCTGTGAAGAACAGTGACAGTTTGAAATCCTTCATTCAAGGGATGCTCACTCTGAAAGGATTCATTGTTGAGTTTTCTTACAGCTTCTCCAGACGTGCTTTCAGCTTTGTGACAGGGACAAGATCTTTTTGCTCTCTCTAGTTATGTAAGGAAAGCTGTAGAGTTCAACAGGTTTTTTATAAGTTTCTGCATTTAGAGGCACATCAGGAGCCCACCTGCTTTGGAGCTCAAGTGGCTTCCTTCCGCACTGCAGTCTTCTGTACAGTTTATTGTGATTTAAGCTCACAAATAGCTGTGCACTCTGTCTTTTCTTCTTAGCTAGGAAAAATTGCTTTTGGAAGCAGTATTTCCCAAGCTCCCCAAACCCAGAGGTCCATCTTCTAGACTGGGCCAGCAACTGACTTCTTTTCCAAAGCAAATGTCTTCTCTGGCTTTTCATTTTCTTGCTGCATTATGATCTGAAAAACAGCTGAAAGAATAAGGGAAATTAATTCAGACTTATCTGGACTGTAACATAATAGCAAAACACTAAGTTATATTCCTCAGGCAACATGCCTATCTAAAATTCCACCCATCCTCGAAACACAATTCCACGTTCCCTAGGACATTCTCACTTGCACCAAAAGAACAAGAAGCAATAGTTGCAATGGTTCAGTGTGTGAACAGGCTCTTCTCATTTATCTTCCCTTGAGGTACAGCAATAAACAAGTAGGTAATCCCCACCCAGCCCATGATCCCTGTATGTAATTTCTGACTCCCTAGCCTCAGGTTAAATCTCTCTCAATACCCACCTTGCAGAGCAAGCACGGTTAACTAGCTTGCCTCAAAAGGCTTTTGAAAAACAAAACTTTGAAGCCCAAGTTAGTCAACAAGCAGTGCCGACTCCATCAGCACTTGTTCTTGTGCACCAGATGTCAGCAGGCACTCTGAAGGCACTTCAGACACTCACACAAATGCCTGCATTAAAGGAACAGCAAGGCACATACTGCCACGGAAATTTTGATGCTCTGACTATATAAAGAATGACACAGCTTACTCTGTGAAGTGCTTCCTCTATATTTACAGTAACAGCTCACTCAGTATATAAACACCACCAGCAGCTTCTATAATCAGGGTTTATCTTTGCATTAGCAAAGCAATATGAATGCAGGACACCAGTCGATCAACTTAGAAATCTTTCCCCACTCAGAAATTGCATCTCAAAGTGTATTATCTGCATCTCAAAGGATGTATCTGACTCTACACAAGACTGTTAAAACCTGCACAGTAATATCTATTAATCTTCACTACATAATTAAAAGTATTAGTTCAAAGGTAGAAGAATCCAGAAACATAAGGAGAAGACATCAGCCACACACAACACAGGATTCTTCACACAAATTATCCCAGTCTCAACAAGTACATCACACCCTGTATTTTACAAGTTTGTATTTTTCTCAAGCTCAAAAATGGACTTTGTCACCCTCCTCTAAACAACAGATTCTGAGTTAGATTATTAGAACAAATTTTGTCTTTGCCACATTTGTCCCAACCACCACATGCAGGTATCATCTAGCTGAAAATAAAGGAGTCTATAAACAGAAATAAAAGATTAATGATTGGACTTCAAATGCAAATATAAATGCTCAGCACTTGCAAAAACAGGCATTTAGAGTCAGACTTAAGAAGCTCTTCTGCATTTTTCACTCTACCCAGGCATAAACAGCAGGTAGCAATATTATTATTATTTTATTTTGGTGGAGGGGAGTAGAAATGCAGAAAGAATTAAGAGTATCATTTCTCACTCAAATACAGTACTTTACCATAGAAAAAACTGTCCAGAGTTCACTACCTACAATAGAACCCTTCAGGGGTAGAGATGTGCAAGACAGCACAGCTCAACAGTACAAGCAGTGCAACAGGATCTAGCTCTTTTGTAACATCTACTGGTCACCATGCAACTTGGTTACCATAAATATCAGGACATAACATCTCCTCATGCTAGTTTTCTCATACTTGCTCTTTATGGTAGTTTTGGTGGGGTTTTTGGTAGAGGGAGAGGGGCTCCAGGAGTGGCTCCTGTAAGAAGCTGAAGAGCTCCCACTGCTCCAAACCCAGCCAAGGAGCCATTACAGGGACAACAAAAGCGCCTCTGTGATTAACATACGAAAGAACGGAGATAAAAGCTGAGCAGGGCGAGCAGTCAGAAAGAGCTGAGCTGGAGAGGCAGAGCGGTGCCCATGGTTGGTGAGGAAGAAGAAGGTGCCCAAGCAGAAGTGTCCCTGCAACCTATGGAGTGATGGGTGGCTGTCCCCACAGGAGCGGAATCACCTACAGCAGCTGTTGTTTCATCCGTACTAGACTGAACTACTGGTCACAGTGAGGAAAATACTGAGTTAGATTCTAGCAAAGGTAAGTCCTGAGAAGAAGAAGAACCTACAGCAAACTTGAATTGAGACAAGGGTGCAGCCACCGTTTTAATGCAATCAATTGCAACAGCAATTTAAATAGCTCATTTGAGCATCAGTGTCATGAAATCCAGCTGCTTACACTGAAACTAAGGAAGATTTTAGGAAAGCTGTTCTGCCTACCTGTTAGAACGTTCTGCTTTATTGCTTCACAGTATAACTTGCAGGATTAAAAAATACCTAGTGTTTGTCTGTGATGCACACACCAATTTCTCCACATTGAAACTTGTTTCTGTACCAGTAAGTTTCTTCTTAAAATGGGGAAAAAAAATTGACTGAATCATTTAATGAAAGCAAACGTTTCCTACCCTCCCCTCTCCCTTTTCAGACATGATCAATTTGAGTCTGGATCCCTTTAAAGCAAAGGCATCCAAGAAGCAGTTAATCCCAGTCCTAGCAGCTGAAACAGTTGACTTTTCAAATAGCAGTATCACTTAAGAGTGATAAAAGATAATTCATACACAAATATTTAAAGGTGCTGCTTGAAGAACTGTTTTTTCTGCCAGTCCTATAAGAGTATTACTGGTTTTACTTGGCAACATAAATCAGCAAGGCAAACGACAGTTTAAAAAGTGCACTGCTAGAAAAGCAACTGAAGTGAGCAATGTAGGCTAAAAATAAAGCAAGCACCACCCAAAGTTTAAGAATCTGGAGAGAAAGCCACATCTTTGCCCCATAAGTTGACACAGATGATAAACCTCTGAAGTTGAGGAACTTGCACCATCCAAAGAGTCATTTGGCTAGGACAAGCTCACATCCAGCACACAGGGATGCTGCCAAGACTGCACTGCACCAGCAAAATCTTAAACCCAGGCAAGCCCAAGATGTACACCTCCCAAATACCACAAGTGAAAGAAATTTACTGTCCCTAGTCCTCACCTCTTCGGTTGTTTGACATACCATATGCAAATGATTAAATATTGAAAGGCACAATCTCTTTTGCAGTGGGCAAAGCCTCAAACTGCTCTGTACTGATGGCAGATTCGAGTTATAAATTTGCCTTGGACTCTTTAAGCTTTTTAAAAACATTTGGGAGCCACTCGGTTTTCAGAATACAGGCTTATCCCAAGAGCTCTGGTAAGTTACAAGCAAGCATGACTTTGTGTCAGCTTGATATAATGCTGGCCTAAAATTCACTGAACACCTACACAAGAGGAATGAAGGAATGTGAGGCCCTTGATCCTCTATTGAGGAAAAAATTCAGCACAGATACATGCTGTATTTTCCATAGAGCAATTAGCAGCTTAACATTTGCAAGTTACATGGTTGCAGCTTATGCCACCTTCAGTGAAATTAAGTACTGGAAAAGACACTACACGTTAGCATCTTTCACCAATTTTAAGCCTGTTATAGTTTAACTACTAATTAATACTTGGCAGTCCTATTAATTTTTGGCATGTTTAGAGTCCAGGTTTTAACTGAAAAGCACAGAAACTGTAAAGGCAGCCCAAACCAATGCTGCTGACAGGATTCTAGCCAGAAGTTTCTAGCTGACACTTGGAAGTGTCAGACCACAGAAACCTTTTGTCCAGGCATGCACAGGAGAAACCCACAGCACTGAAGCAGCACAACTACTTCATACTTCTATCACCACAAGCTATCTAGGGCTGCGTCCCAGTGGCCAGCAGATCCAGAGAGACACACAGCTGGTGAGGAATTAAAATACAGCTCACTTGCCAACTCCTAGGTTGCTATTTCTTTTCCCCCAGACCGCCCAGGTTTTAATATTACTATTCAAGATATAAAAGAAGCTTGTTTTGAAGAGCATCAGTAAGGTAAATAAAGCAAACAACCTTGGGAGTGTGGCCTTCTGAAGGCAGGAGTAATTAATGCATCCCCTGCTCCCATGGGAAGCAGTGGTTCTTGCAACATCCAGCAAGTCCAGCCAGCAGAGACTGGGGACAGGCTCACAAGGACAGAAGATAAGCAGGAAAAAGAAAGCAAGCCTGAGGTTAGATAGCCAGGATATGCTGTGCAAGAAGATGCCCTCCCTCCCCCAACTGGAATCCAAAATTGGAAAGCAAGAGAGGAAGCTGGGGAAGGGTGTCTCTCTTCAAACCACCGCATGGCCAGGACTAAGCTGATAAGGTCAGGAAGTCTGAGATGATTCAATTAGCACATGCAGAAGTAATGAAGGTTCACAGCACTAGGAACTATATCCTCTTTGCTTTCTTTTCTGACCTGCCTGCACAGTTCTGTGAACTGTTAATCCAACGTTTTGTTCCAGAGGTGAAACAAGCCCCAGGAAAACACACTTTGACAAAACATCATGTATTAACACAAGACCATACAGAAATGGTCAGAGTCCAAAGTTACCAACTCAGAACAGAGGACGTGGCTGATGACCCCAGTTACCACTCTGAAGGCTTTAACTCATACAGTTATTTTAGTCTCTTCCCTTCTCTCAACTAGTGCTTTCAGGAACTAACCCACAGTCTCACCTGGCTACACATCTGCTAAATTTATTTCTGGCAAGGCAATTATAATTTACTTACAGAAACATCCTCCTTTAGGCTAAACTAGATTAGTGGAGATATGTATAGCAGATAAAATGGCATTTAAGTGAAATACTGTCACAAATCAGTGATGAAAGAGAAAAAAATGCTAGATTAAAGAGCCCAGTTACTTTTGTACAAGTAAGGCGTAAGGACATAAATAATTTTTACTTTTCAGGCTTTACATTTATTTTAATGAAATATCACTCAAGCTGTGTGCCTTCCTACCTCAACACCCCTGCAAGGCAGAAGCATGTAAGTAGCTAAAACAAAGTCTATCAAACTTTACTGTCCAAGCCCTGTGAAGAGAACAGAAACTGAAATTTCAGTCAAGGTCTTTGCACATGTCTGGGACCTGATGTTCTTAAAAGGCTTTCCTTAAAACACAATATATTTTCACAAGTATTAAAAACATATTCCTGCAGCTTTGAAAAAAATATTACTTCTCTACTTGTGTCAGCGACACAGAGACATGTAAAGGTGAGGCTATCACCAAATGCAATCCCTTTCAGAACTAGAAGTCTGGGCTGGAGTAAGTTTAGTTTGGAGGTGGCTGTAGGGAGAGCGTGTTAAGTTAAACCCAGTCCTCAGCTGAGGGACGCGGCGCTGCTGTGCCTGCCCCACAGCTCAGCACCCCACGTGCGACAGCCACCCCTGCCGAGCCCTGCCCCACCAGCGCGGCCCAGCTCGGAAGGGCTCCGGGAGGGGAGAGGAAGCACCACCGGAGCAGATACCGCTCTCTGCTTACACAGCAAAGCGGCTGGGAGCCCCGGTGTGCGAGAGACACCTCGGGGGCAGAGAGCTGAGGTCGAGAGGCCAAGGGCGGAAACAAAAAAACCGTTTAAACTGAAAACCCCGTTCTCCATCTGCCCAGCTCCACCAGCGCCCTGACTCTCCCAGTCCTGTAGTTAACGCAGAGTCTGCCCGTGCTCCCCAGGAGCGACCGGCACCCGACGCCTCCGGATTTTCGCCAGACACCCCGTTCCCGCTAGGTTCCCTGCCAACCCCCGTGACAAGGCCAGGCACCGGGCACCGGGCACCAGCGCCCGCCCCGGCAGCCACAGGCGGGCAGGAGGCCCGAGTGCAGGCCGGGCCGGCACGCACGGCGACCAGCGGCGCCCTGGGCCTCCGCCCGCCCTCCGGGCCCGCCGCGATCCCACCGCCGGGGACGGGCCGGACCCGGGCGAGACAAGCCCGAGCGCAGCTGCAGGGAGCTGCGGGCGGGCACCGCCTCCCGCTCCCTCGGCCGCACCGCGCGGTGGGACCAGCCGCAGCCGCCGGCCGGGCCGCGCTGCACCCGCACTCACGGGGCGAACGCAGGACAGGGCGGGCCGGGCCCGCCGCCCCCCGCCTCACCTCTGCCCGTCGGCGCCGCCCGGTTCCCCCGGTCGCCCCCCGGCCGCCGCCAGGGCCGCGCTCCGCCCCCCGCCGCACGCCGGGCCCGAGGGCGCTGCGCCGGCGCCGCCGCGTCAGCCCTGCGACGGGGCGGGGGGCAGCGGCAGTACGGCTGCGCCCGCCCGGGGCCCCGCGGCCGCCGGGGCAGGGCCTGTGCTGCGCGGCCTTTCCTGCTGCCCGCCCGGAGCCGGGGCGAGGCAGCCCCGGGGCCTGCGCGACAGCGGCGCAGGAAGGGGAGGCGGGTCCCTCTGCCCCGGCTCAGGGTCACCCTCCCCGGCATGGGGGGACCCTGCAGGCGGCCCCCTCCCCTGCTGCGCACCGGCAGTGGCCCCAGCATGGAGGAGTTAAAGAAAACAGCCTGACTTCTGGAGAGGGGCGTTTCCCGAGGTCATGGAGTGACAGGACAAGGGGGAGCCATTTCAAACTGAAGGAGGGTACATTTAGATTAGATACTGCGAGTAATTCTTTCTTGTGAGGGAAAGAGACACTGGCACGGGTTGCCCAGAGAAGTCGTAGCTGCCCCATCCCTGGAAATGTTCAAGGAGAGATTGGATGGTTGGGCGGGGCTTTGAGCAACCTGGTCTCATGGCAGGTGTCGCTGCCCATACAGGGGGGTTGGAACTAGGTGATCTTTAAGGTCCCTTCCATCCCAAACTATTCCATGATTAGTTAATAGCTCGGTATATGGGTGTGTCCCTAAAAAGCCCCAGATTGAAAAATACTGTTATTACTCTGGCCGCGGCAGTCTGGCCAAACTGCTCCTTCTCCACCCACAGCTGCAGGCAGGGCAGTCCCAGGCCACAGGGTTCATTTCTCTGTGTGCTGCCTTTTGCAGGTCGTTCACCATATCTGCACCCCAGTTCCTCTGCCTGCAGCGTGGGGAGGAAGACACCGGCCCCTCTAACAACTGCCCGTTGTAGAGAGACATCGTGAAAATCGGAAGTGCTCCAAAACTGCTGCATTTTTGTTGCTGGGTGGAGAAAGGTTACGCTTCCTTTCCCGGGGTAGCCCCTGTGAGGAAAAGCTAAAGGAATTTCTCCAAATGAAAAAAAAACAACAAAAAAACCAGTGAAGCAGGGAAGACTGGGAAACAGCCATGATGCATCATTTTTGCTACAGCTTTGCATGAGGTGAACTGTTTAGTGATCATGCAGTATCCATTATGCTGTGCATTCCTCCAGGAATTACAGTATCCAGGCCATGGCTTGTGAAATGCTGTAATAAAACCATAAATTTTGGGGAAGGAAAAGGGGATAGAGAAGTCAATAGGTGATGCAACAAACAAAACAGCAAAGTCAGTGCCAAACTGAGAGTTGCTGGCTTTTATTTGTTTGTTTGAAAAAAAGTCCATCCCAGCTCTCTCATTAAACACAGTGCTCTCCTAAGCAACCGTTTGTTCTTCCTGCACAGTAAATCCAGCCAAAGTTGGGATAAGCAGTTTCAGAGCAACAGGATGAGTCCTCTGGCCTTTATGAAACACTTAGTAAAGAGGGTGCACAAGGCAAAGCTCAGGCCATGAAGTCAAAACAGGAATATAATAAATTGAAAGAGGATTCCTCCCCTACCTATCTGAGTTCTGCAGTGCTCTGTGCAGCAGCCCCTCTGCACTCAATTCACAGCCTGATCCAGGCGATCATTAGTACAGTTTATGGCGGGCACTTGAGACACATAAATGGGAGCCCAGGTTCATGAGATCCTCTTAAAAAAAAAATTAAAAAAAAAATCATGATTTGACTTTTTAAATGTGGGGTTTTATAAGCTTTCTGGTTTTGCCTGTGAGGATCAGCCTTATCGCACGTTCATGCTTCCTCTCTGTCCACAAGGCCTAGCAGCAGATCTTTAAAAACTGGAAGCTGAGATTCTCAGATGAGTAAGATGCCTGTAAACACTGAGGCTTTAAGGAATGCGTGAAAGACATGAGACTTGTGAAATTTAATAAATAAATAAATAAAAGCCAGACTTGGCAGTGCTGACAGAAAGGACTGAATACCAACCACATTACTGTAACATTTTTGTGGCCAAACTTGCAGCCTCAATGTTTTAATGATGGCAGCCTTTACTGCATTTAACAGAAGCCTGGATTTGATTCTTTCAGAATAAAAGGGCTTTTGAATGTTCTTTAAAGGCAGTTTCCTGACTTCATTGATCGCTGACACAAACACCAGAACTAAATCTCCTGCATCTTGAGCTAAAGCAACAATCCCATTAATTTGGACAGCAGTGGGCATGTACAGGAAGCAGTTGCTGGAAGACAACATGTAGCATGAGCTGAACCAGTTGGCTGCTCTGCATCTCATGTTGCCAAGCAAGAACAGGGCCAAGGTAAATCTCCATATAACCATGTTTTATTTGGAGGTTGCTAACAGCCAGTCTGAATTCACAAAAGAATGTGAATAGCCACATCAGGAAACTCAGCAAAAGTTTATTCAAACTGGCAGGGTTTAAGAAGGAAAATTAAATGTGTTCTTTGTTGTCCCTGCCTATTTTTCCACTTCTGAATAGGAATAAAATTAAGGATTGCTTGCACATTCCTTGACATAGCTTCAAGTTGAGATGTAAAGACTCTACTGGCAGAAATATCTGTACATCTCAGCACATACTTGTCAATAAATACATTGAAAGGATTGTTGTTAAATTGCAACAAAGCAAAAGAGCTTTAAAAAAGGTACATTCAGAGCAGGTGAACTCTAACCTGAGCACAACTAGAAACAATGGAGTGTGGCTACACTTTAGCCCATGCTTCAGGAAGTTTGAATTTTCTCCAGGCCTTAAGAAACTTCATGAGGTTAATCCTTCTATAGTACAGCAATACAAGGGGTGGGAAGGAAGCAGTAATGCAATGGAGATACATCCCAGAGTTCCCTGTGAGGAAACATCCCCACTACATAATCTTGCCTCTGTACTCTCAGTCCATCCCAGTTACTGAAGAGAATTTGTATCAGCTGGAGCAGCTCTGCCCCTGCTGCTGCCCTCCCCGTGGCCACCCCACATGCTCACACTCTGCTTGTGACTCTGGTGCCTCCACCCCTATATGCTCACTTTGTCCTCACAGGGAAGAACAAGTACACAGCAGCTCCTGAAAAGATCACTTTGGCATATTTCAGAGGTGAAGACTGGCTTCTATCTCACAGTTAACAAAAGTGGCATTTCTTTTTCCCTCAAATTCAATGGACTTGATAAAGATTAAGCCTTGTATCACTACAGCCATGTAGATAGTAATGAACCTCATTTAAGAGGTTGCCAATTTTCCAGCTGCTCATCTCACTACATCCTCGTTAGCCCAAAGCAAGGGCTGGCAATATTATGTGTGCAGCAAATCCCAAATTGGATCTGCAAAGTGATCCAATTTAAAAAAAGAAAAGAACACAACTTTTTCAAAGCAGACTTCTCACAGCTTGTTCAGAGTGTGCTTCCTGGCCTGCACAATTCATCCAAGGCAGCTTCTGGCAGAGATGGGGGTGAGGGAACCTCTGACATTTCCATCACTGCAGGGTAAGTTTTTCAGTTCCTCCTCTATGATTATAACCCAATTATATAAATACAGGCCGAGCTTTTAAAGTACAAAACCACCGCTGCTTGCACAACTACTCAGCTGCATTTAAAATATCTGTACTTTCATAATTGCAACACTGACAAGGATTTCAGAGGGAAGGCTGATTTTCTTGAGGGAAAGAGGACACTTAGTGATTGAGGATGGTGTGTATTAACATCAACATTCTGCTCCACCACAGACTCCTGGAGTGAGCCTCCCTGTATCTGGCATTTCAGGACAGTTCTTCACCCCACACTGGCCACCAGCACTTGCTAGTTGGAGGCTATTACCTCTCTATCCCAGGCTGCAGGGCAGAAAATATTTCTGTTTTCTGACCACTTTGCATGCAAGTCGGAATAGCTTGGGCCACCCTCACCCGTGGTTTATGTGAAGATGCCCAGCGTTGTGTTGGAGGGTGAAGAGCTGCACAGCCGATCAGCTCTGCTGTGGTACTGGTGCCTACCTTCACATGGGTGGGAGCAGCGAGGTCCCAAGCAATTCTTGCTACTCACAAAACAGACTGAGTGCTTCTCAGCTCTCACCCTACAGGACACCCACCAGGCTGCTTCCCTGCCCTGCAGGCTTTTTTTGAAATCAAGCAGATTGAAGGCAACAGGCTCCAGATATAACTGTAAAAAGGGACTGTGGAAGTGAACGAAAAGCACCCCCTAACATAATGTTTAGCTTTGGACTCTGATAGTCCATAATTATATCTTGCTGTATGTCTGCACAGACGAGAGCTCACTGAAACCATGTCCAGGCTATATTTAAACCAGCTATTCCAGGTACCACAGGCAGTATCGTCATGGTACCAGTGCTGTGCAGGCTGCAGAGCTCACTTGTGAAACTGAGAAAATAGACAGGTGACTACACTCTGCTGTGCTTTGTAGCTCACCAGGGCTGCTACTCAGCTAGGTAATGTAAAGTTAGTTGTAGGAACATTTGCACATCTTTAGTTACGCAGCAAAATCAGCCGAGGAAGTTTCTTGCCTCCAGTCACTCTTTTTCACTTCTGTATCTCTGTTCCCTTCTACTGACACTCCAGGTGTGCCAATACTACTAATCTGTGAAGCTGACTGGAGATTGAATGCTTGAATTTATTCACATGGAAAAAAACCAACCAAACAAAAAAATCCCCAGACCAACCAATATCCAACAGTTGTTTTTCTCTGGAGTTGCACAGAGACCACTAGAGGCAGAGACAGGCTAAAGCAGTCAAGGCTAGAAGGGCAGGCAGGAATCCAGTTAGCCACCAGCAAAAATGTACATGGAACCATGATTTCAGAAGGGCCTGTCACTGCTCTTGTAGTGACAACATACACACAACTCTTAAACATGCATAAATGATATTAGTCCAAATGGTGTTACAGAAATGATAAATGTGGTCTCTTCCAGCTGACTGCCAAAATCCTTCATTAAAATATGTTGGTTGTGTTCTCTCTAACAGTGACACGAGGGGGGTAAGATCTGGGAGAAGGCTGCCTCCTGGGAGCACTGCTGATGCACAGCATCCTACTGGTACATTTTGTCTTTTGCTTGGCAGCCAGACATGGGACTTTGTTTTTACACTCTACTGTCTTTCACTCATTTCAGTTTGTGAGGGATTGTTTCATCAGAAATAAAAGAGTGAAGTGGAATAAGGAATAAGTTAGAAGCAGGACAACCGAGAACTTGAAAGAAAAAGAGTTAAAAACCTCCTGCTGCAGAGATTTTATTATCAGCTTCCCCAAATTATACTGTTACTGTAATTGCCAAGCTCCTTCAAATTCCATACAAATGTATACTCTTACAGTCAAATGGGAGATCCCTGTGCAGGGCTGAGCCCCAGGTGAATAACCAACCTTATCAGCTCAAAGCATCAGTTGCTGGCATTTGACAGGTATCCAAATGTAGTTGGCCCATAACTAGTCACTGCAAGCACTTAAACTTCAATCTGGTAAATGTTGAAGGTTTAAGCACATAGATTATTGCTAATGGCTAAGACTAAAAAGGGGAAAACAGGATTCATTAAAGGATTCCATGTTATCTTTAGTATACAAAAAACCCCATGAAAATTTAACCAAAGAAAACCTCTGCAATGTTACAGGAGTTACACGAGCACCAAGAAACATCAGGGATCCTACTGTGCTGAAATTTACTGTGATATTAACCAAAGTTGACTATGTAAAAAGGAGAAATCTAGTCTGACCTTGCTGCCAGGGCTTCTGAAATGAACAGCAAAGTACCTGCTCCTCCAGCGGCAAGGCACCCCATCTAGATTAGAAGAGGAATCTCTGGGTAAAAGAGCCATTCCTTTTCCATTCATTGTGGACAGACCCAGACAGCTCCTACAAGTTGAAAGTTGAGAGAGGCTAATCCCACCTTTAGTGCAGGACAGTTTCTTCCTTGACTAACTTATAAGCAAAGGCAACAGAGTCCCAATTCAGACCTGACAGCTCCCGGAGTAGGAATGTGATGAGAGGCTGCAAGTGGTAACCTCTGGATCCAGAAGACACCATCTAAGGCAGATGTTACCCTCACGTGCAGCGCAGTCACTGGCAGAGCCCAGCCTACCTCTGTAGCCAGACAATCCCTTTTTAAAAAAGTTCATTTCTCTCCTGTACGATGAATATTTTCTTGCATTATGAAAAAATTATGCCTGTTGTTCAGGATAGTGATCTGAATTCAGCACTCTGTTTTTCTCTGGATAGGAGGGACAGATGTTCATTTAAAGCATGTTAGATAATTATTTTAACTTACATTTCTTAAACATGTATTTGTGATTCACAAGATAATGCCATCTAGAATCTCATAAAATATGTTGATTTGGTCAAGATTGACTTAAGAAGAGCCAAGCACTGATCACAAGTAGCAATTGTTAAATTGAAATAAAGTGGGATTAACTAAGAAGATAAGACCCAAGCTACTCCAGATTCACCCCAGTGACCTGAAGGCTGAATATGTGCTCAATAGAGATGTTAGAAGTTACTAAAGTTCTGGTTGTTGAGCAATAAATCATATGCAGTTCTAAAGGACACTCTTCAGTTTCCCAGATTCCACTAAAGCTTAATAACAATAAATAAATGGAAGAAATCAGCTTGAGCATCTTAGCAAAACACATTAATGGCACTCATAATATGAACAAATAACATTTGAAAGCATTTTTCATAATACATTGTGAAACTTCCTTGTAGGAGGAGGAAGGAATCTCAGAGTTTAGGACTGAGACAGCCTTATTTGGCAATATGCTGCAATTTAATTCCCAGTTGGTAGAATTAGAATAATAATTCCCTAGCCAAGGGAAGATCCTGTAAAGATGAACATGTTATGAACACTCAGTTAGCAGAGATAACATGACTGAATGCATAGCTATCAGAAGAGCTAGAGAGAACCTTGCAATGTTATCTGGTCCATAGCATCAAGGTAGGTGATTTCCAGCCATATCCTAAAATATATTTACATGTGCCCTCCCCAGTGTGGTGTCACCTCTGGATTTAATCTGGTTATCCTCTTCCCAGAACTCATCTGCAAACAAACCTCAGTCAACACAGCTTCCATGTAGTTGCTTGAGATTCTTAAAGAGCAGTTTCCTCTTCCTTTTATCATTACTTAGAAGTTCTCAGCTAATTTACTCCCATTAATCTGTCAAGGCAAGCATACTCAGGTGAGGTATTTGAAGCAATACCTTCTTCCTTTTCCTCCTGCCTATCCTTTCTGGCAAGTCTGTACATATAGACAAGCTTTAAGTAGCTGATGCCTTCAAAATGCGAGTTCAAGTCTCTATTAAAACTTGCCCCCTTCACTCTGAAGCTGAATGAGTTGCAGAGCCTCTGGAAGGATAAGGCCTTGACTGCTGGATTTCTTCAAACTGTGCATCCCTTTGATCCCTTTCCCAATATGCAAAAAATACTAAAATTCTCTCCTGGATTTCATTATACATAAAAAGACATGAAAGTGCAATTATTCCTTACTCATCAACAACTACCCACCAACCCTAGCTCCAAGCTAGACCATTCTGGCTACTTCAAAAAACGGTTTTGAAATTTCCATTTCCAGATTGCCCTGGCAGGTATAACTGTGACTTTGCAAACAGCTACAGCTGTGTGAGCTAATTGCTTTCCTCTAAATTATTTATGAGCCTGTTCTGACTGATGAGATTTCTCACAACAGCATGTGCTACCCATTGGCAGAGGTCTCCTGAACTAGTGGGAACTCCACCACCCGCCGTGGTGCAGAGCATCCGGCTGTTAGCGGCACTGCATCCCTGTCGCCTGCCCACTGAGCTGCTGGGTCAAGCTCTACCTGCCTTATCTCCTTTTCCAGTAGCTGCTCAGTAGGAAATGTATGTGTAAGCATTATGCCTGCCCACAACACACACCCTGTACTTCTGGGATTAGATCGGAGAATATTGGAGACTGCGTAATTTAAATAAGGCAGAATATGGGGTGTCAGTGACCTGTGGAACACAATCCATGTCACTAAACAGGGCTTTTCAAGCTCAGGTCCCAGATGCAGTAGGGAATCTATAAAATGCAATTAAGAAAGCTAGAAATCAACAAGCTTCAATTCACCACATAGGAGGTAGCAGTTTTACCAGAAAATTTTTTGCAAGATACATAAACTGAAAAAGAACAGAAAACGCGACCATAGACAGTATGAAAGATTTATCACGAGCCACCACTTTCCACTGCTTTTTCCTGGAGGGCTTATCACTTCTATCCAGCTAAAAACTGCTTAAAAACTATGTCTAAAGGTAACCATAAGCCCTGCCAGTTAAATAAAAAACCCTAGTGTTCCAGGGACCAGCAAATTTGTCAGAATTTTTCTTTCCAGATATGAATTACTGATAGGGAGAAGCAGTCAGAACCAGGTTGGCTAGAAGAAAAACTTAATGGCTTGACTTGCAGGAGCTCAACAAGGAGCAGCCAGAAGAATGAAGCAAAGCAGCCTGTTAGAATTACTGCTCACTATTGGTGTTTTTATTAACTTCCCAGGAGGATATAAAGGTTGCTGGGTGAGCAGCCAATGCGACATCTTCATGAGTTTCACAGCTGTGTTTAAGAACTAAATTTAAACAGGATTCCCAGCCAAACTGTCAATGAAATTGTGCATTGGACCTTTTCCTGAGCAGTATTTTTACCCTGCCCATCCCACAAATTTTAAACAATTTTAAATAACCTTGTGCTCGTTTATTCTACATATTCCAGAAGATTCACAGTGTTTTCTGTACAGAAATCTACTGACCCCAGATATAGGGGTTCAGACAGGAAAGTGAGGGTGACAAAGAGGGGCCATGTTACTCCTCAGAGGTGAGCTGAGCTGGTGATTTCAGAGCTGGGTCAGATATTCCTGAGCCACTTTACTCATTGCAGCAAAGATAAAACTTGAAATGCTGTGGGAGGCATGCAGGGAACAGCACACCGTAAACTGGCTGTGCATAAGGTCAGGAAGAGGAAGTCAGGGCAGAATGTGCAGTTTTCCTGAGAGCACCCAGAACTTTCATTTCTTGACCACCTTTCTCCCTCGCAGTGGAGATGGCTTTCTGGCCATGTCCCATTCAGTGGGTGGCACCTGGGAGTTGAAACAAATGTCACCACTTCCAAACCTTCTCCCTCAAGGAGGTGGGCCACATGGACTCCTTATCCTTCCATGAAACAACAGCCTGGTGTTAAAGAAATGGATCCCCAGAAGAAGGGGGGAGGAAGCTGATGTTCCCACCCACCCATCACAGATGCAAACGGAGACAGGACAGAAGGTATCTGTCTGGATCTGACACAGACTAACAGCATGGCAGAAGTAAGGCTAGGAAGTCATTCATGCCTCATTTCTCCCACCTGTAAATTATTCCTCCCCCTTCATCCCCACAGGCACATCATTACGATTGCTCAATTAATTAACAGTTTAAAAGACCCCTCAGACATTCAGATAAAGATGCTCTTGTATTTCTGCTTCTCCAAAGTTGCATGCATAAACACTGCATTTTATAAGTCCTTTGCTGAGGATGAAGAATTACCTCCCATTTATGGATGGGTAATTATAACCATGGAAGTGTTAGAGCACAAACTGATCAAAGGCCTTTAGTTCCACATTCTGAGTGCCCAGCTACACATAAACACATCTTGACTTTCAGAGAGCTAAGCACTCCTGATCTGAAATGTGAACAGCCACAAGTGAAGGCATTCACCTGCTGAAGATCGTGA
This sequence comes from Apus apus, assembly GCF_020740795.1. Classification (NCBI taxonomy): domain Eukaryota; kingdom Metazoa; phylum Chordata; class Aves; order Apodiformes; family Apodidae; genus Apus; species Apus apus. Next base: position 17,702,311 of record NC_067289.1, read on the forward strand.
GCTCAGGGTCACAAATCAAGTACCTTAAAGCTTAGCCCAGTCTAGAAAACCTAGACAGAAACTTATCCAAGAAAACCTCAGTGGAAGCAGCACACTCAAGTGCTCTCTCCACCACATCACACCCAACATGCTCGTGTTCAGCTAGAGCTCCAGAGAATCTTCATGCCTTTGAGGGACCAGAACAGGTGATCAGACTTTCAGAAGCAGCTATCACATGGCTCTCCAGCACAGCGAGTTGTAAGCTAATGAATTATGGGAGTGAGAGTTCCCCTGACCAAAACAATTAAAATTCTCACATAAAAATAGAAAGCTGAAAGGAAATCTGCCCATTCTGCACTATTATTATTTTTAAGAGAAAAACCAAGTTCCTGTCAAAAACAGGAGAATAGACGATTTCCAGCCAGCTTTAATGGGAAGATCTTTTGAAATACCCAGCCATCTGTCACAGTAGGAGTGCTTGTTGTTCAGCCCTTCTGAAAAACTTGGCCCTTCTTTGGGAACATGGTGTTTTTGAAACTCTGCTCTCAGGCCCCTCCTAGGAACCGCTTCTTCTTTGTAAGGTCCTGCTCCTTTTGTGTCTACCAGTACTGTTCTCAGTGCATTGGTACCTGCCAGTAAAGCAGGTATAGATGGGCTTGAAGTGCAAAACTGGAAAATTGCTCTGAGCTAGCCCTAAATCCAAGGACAAATGGGTAGATTAAGGCCAGAACTAACTGTACTTTCATTTAATGTTGCTTTTCCCTTAGAAACATTCTTTTTCCCCCTCCTCTGATTCTTCTAGTCCTTTGTCTTCCCTTGCACACTATTGCTGATACCTTACCCCAGGTAGCAATGGACTCCCTCACCCAGCAATGGAATGAACTGCTCCTTGCTCATATAAGATTGTTAATACGAGGCCTCTAATTTGGGAAAAACAACCTCCAAGTAGGCATCTCTGGGGTTTAATAAAATCTGCTATACAGACAGGAAAATTCTGCAGCAGGTGAATCATCCAATGTGCTGGGACCAGGCAAACAAAGACAGTCTGATGCACAGCATGACATCAAAACAGTGTGATCCCACAGTAAACACCTACATCTGGAAGCTGCAATGATTCCCCTTTGCAGAACAAACATTTGAAAGTAATGATCTGAAGACAGCCCCGCTAAGCAGAGCACTAACCTGGACATTGGCCCTTTCTTCTGCTACTAGTGTGTTAGAACATGTTGCTGGTCTCCATTTTAGCAAGTATTGATTAATCTCCTTGTGGTTCCCTGAGACAGAGACAAAAACCATGTTACTTTCAGTGGAGCAAGACCTCTAACAAACCAATGAGATATATAAGGACACTTTTTATTTCCAAAGTGGGCCAAGAGGCTTTGAAGTGACATTAATACCTCCAAATAAAGAGCCTGCTGCAAAGGAAACCTCTGTGAAATTCTGGCTACATGAAAGTTAACAGCAAAATTCCCACCAGTTTCACTGTGAACAGGACTTCAGGCCATAAATCTATTCTGTAGAGGGTTTTCTACCAAATGTTTTAAAATTACTTTTTTTCCAAAGGGAAAAAAAAAAGTCAATTGTTTTATTGTATTTTCTTTAAAAAGCCATAACCAAACATTTCATTTTAGATTGGGGTCAATCCCAATTAAAAAATTTCCAGTTCCCACACATGTCTTCATGAAGCAGTGGAACTGTATTGGCTGACATATTCTGATGCTGAACTGAACTGACACATAATAGCTTGAAAATGCCAAACAGTGCTTTGGACTTTCCATCTACACAGACCAAAAAATTCAGCATATCTAGGTTCTTCTCCATCCCCTGCTCCCAAGTTTGGACAGAAACACATATGGCAATATTGTAATTTTTCAAATATTCTTTTTAAACTACGATTCATGTCAACAATGGCTACCACCTGGCATAGCCCTACCGAAGTTAAGAAGTTACTGTGGAATAATAAAGCATAATTCAGAACAGAATTCAGCCTGAAGAGCTCCATGTCCCAAAGAGCGCAACAAAACCTTTCCCTTGGCTCTGCTCATTCCTTTTGAGGAAGAACCCAGCGGAAGGGAGGCAGTCAGTGTGGCTGCCAGTTTTGCAGAGTCCATGAAACTCTTGGGAGACATGACCCAAGTTCCCTGACTCTTGGATTTCCAACAGAAGACTCTATTGAAAATGATCATCTCCAGGGCCCCAAGATCTTCACCCTTAACCTTTCTGAGCCATTAAAGAATATTCAGCCCACAATACAACAAATACAGGAAACTTCTTTTTGCTTCAGCATAGCAATCTCAGAAGCTACTGGGTCATTGTAAGCTAATGGCCAAGACCCTGTTCAGCAAGGCTGAAGCCTCATGAATTGAACAGAACTCCAGCACTTGCTTAAGTTTAAGCACAAACTGAAATGCATGGCTGAACAGGAATGGCTCGAGGAATTATGCAAATGCCTAGATGAATCTGGGTCCAAATAAGACTTACTTTAGAAGCCAGAGAAGCAAGCAATGCAATTTAATAATTTTTATCTCCTTACCAAGAATGCACAAGTTCTTACAGCTAATATGACAGCATCTTCTGCTGCTGCCAGAAGCCAAATGACTTATTCTTTAACAGTCAAGCTCTCCTCATTTTCAAACTGAAGATTAGTCCATTTATGCTGAACAGTGGCACAGAATGACAATTTCATAATACATGGATTGAGTGCTGTTCCACTTGCATGTTACATTACTTTGCCCTTTCTTCCCCTGCCCTTCCACTTCCAATTGACTATCATGGTAAAAAGGCAGTGCTGCCTCTAATCTCAAATTGTACTTTCTGGGCAGCTGGCAATTCATTAGATACTACCACAGAGTGGCCAACTGGATCTGACCTAGAACCTGAACACACAAAAAACAATGGAGTTATTACTTAGTCATGTTAACAGTCTGCATGAAATTTACAAGGTGAACTGGGCACTTCCAAAAAATGCCGAATAAAATGAATGTTCAGCAATAGCACTGAAAGGGCTGCCAGCACCTCCCTGCAGGCTATCGGGACTGTCCACAAGTGATCCCGTAAACATGAAGGCTGATTGTGAAAATGCTTCTGCACATGACTAGTCCTTCCTTCTGCAAATACAGGCGTGAGCATTTTCAGGGTCAGATCCCACAGCTGTATTGCTATCAGGCAGTGCAGTAAGTGTCAAACACAGATTCCAGTCTGCCCTCCTTGCAGAAATATCAGTGATAAGTGTCAAACACAGATTCCAGTCTGCCCTCCCTGCAGAAATATCAGTAAAACCGTAATATAATATCTGAGAATGTCATAATAGAAAACTAATGCTTTACAGTAGGATATCATGACCCCTCAAGTCCTTATTTCACTGTGATCTGAGCAGAAATACATGGGAGAAAGTCAAAAGCAATTAATAAATTTAGCTACCAGGAAGAGGATTGCTGGTAATTACAGCTCACTGAGAAAACATCCCAATTTAGACTGCACAACTCCAGGGACTGCTTGCTAACAAAACAGAGTATTTTACTTCTAGGTCACCGATTTCAATCTGGCCTCAAAGGAGAAAATGACTGAAAGTTAATGCCAGCTGACAGTGGTGTGAAAGCAGTAGGGTGGATCTCAGCCTATTTCCTAGTAGAGTGGAGGAAACAACCCAAGTATTTGTGATTAGTGATAGTAATAAAGCTAAAAAAATCAGGCTGTGATTCAATGATACAGTAAATTCAGCTGCGGAACTTTTAGGATGAGGAGTTGATGTGATACACACAATTCTGCTGATTCCAGCATGTGTGAAACCTTTTGACAAGTTAATGGTGTACAAACAGGGCAGACCAGATGTCATGATGCTTTTCACAGCTGGAAGAAAAATCTGGGTTGCATGTGCCAACGAGTTCAATATAAATATAGGTATGTGCCCATAGCTCATTGAGATTCAAACTGCCTGGTATCATGGGTAACCAAACCATGGTCTACAAGCTTCATCCTCCAGTGACAGCAGGTGCAGGCCATGTAGGAACAGGCACATCAGAACTATACTGTTCTATTGCTTCTGGTCACTCTCTGGACTGGAGACAAATGAAGATGCTGTCTGCACCTCTGTCTGTCCTATGAAAGGGTGGAGGGTGCCAGATGGTTAGCAAGTCACCCAGGACACATAAAGCCACACAGGCATTAAATAGCATAAATAGGAAGGCATTAAATGACACCATCCCTGCTGGCACCACATCCTTGCTCATCAGTGCTCCATTCATTTAAACACTTTAAAGAGAGCAGAGAAATAGGAGATTAGAGAGATGTGCTGCTGCCTTTGATAAGCCTGAAAATAGGAGCAATGTTTGTGTTAATCCGTTAGCAGGAATACAGAAAAGACACGATTAACTGCAGTTGCAGGAACAGTCTAGTGCAGTCTGTTTTCCCAGTGAATTCTTCCAGGGAAAGATGGGTCACTGGGCACACCTGCAAAATGCATCCAGGCCTTTGTATCTGCACTGTGTCCACAGCCTGTGCTCCAACAGATGGTTGGCCAAAGGATTTCTTCTCCTTTTATTTTATTTTGTTTGGGTTTTTTTTCTGAACTCACAGGAGCAGAGCAAGCCCTCCTGCCAACAGTGTAGTGAGTGCAGAGCATTCAGCAGTGAAGGGGTGACCTTGATTAGTGTCTAATGAGTAGAAACCAGTTGCTTTTCAGCACATAATGAAGTAGAAAAGTTCTGCTACAGTCTGCCAGACTTCTTGATGCTTCTGAGAAATGCTGTTGGTGATGCTGTCCAAACAGTATCTGTTTCAGGCACTAGCTAATCCTTCACCCCTCTACACATGTGGTATCTCCTGCTTTACTGCAAGATCATTCTTAGAGAAGACTATGTATTCTCTTTACATAAAATGCTGTCCTTTAATCAGCAACACAAGTGTCCGGGCAGCTCCATCTGGTTTGTTCCATCAGACAGAAAACGTAGGTAGCTTTGGTTTGGATTCCTTATTTTCTTTCTTGTTTCCTTTAAAAATTATATATTTATATTTATATAATAATATTTTGTAAGGAGTGTCTGGCCCTCAGTGCTGATAGCAATGGAGAGGAACAAGCAACCCTGTAGATAAGAAAAGAAGAAACTCTGGATCCACTGATATCAAGGGAAAATATCCTTGCTGAGTGTTCCCCTTAGAAATCTGCACCTTTGGGAAAGAAGCCAAAAGAGGCTGGATTAGCTAGTGTGAAGGCTTGCAAGATCAACTGTGGCTTGGAAAGGCAGTACCATCATAAAGGGGCTACTGAGAATGAAGAGGGGTTTCGATGGGCATTGAAAGTATCCATCGAGCCTTGGGACAAGGAAACATGAACAGTATTGGAATCACTTGCTGGTAATAGTAATAAATAGGCTGATGATGAAGAAGGAAAAATGTAGTACCTCTTCTCCACCAAGAAACAGTGCTAGTGAGAAGGCTTCACTCTCTCTAACATCCTTATCTGTGATTGTAACACAGTCATGTTTCACTGGAACTGCAGAGAAAACCACCCCCTTCAGGCCACACTACACATGAGCAGTGGCCACAGAGGCACAGAAGTCTTGAGCTGGAGGGAGCAGCACAGACACAGAGTAAAACATATTATTTAAAATCATGGACACTTGCAGGGCAAAAACCTTCCTGGGGGAAAGGGGAGGGTGGGAGAAATCTGTGCTTTGAAAGGGAGAACATTCACATCTTAAAAAAGAAGGGTGGGAGTCACAGATTCAAAAGTCAGTTGTATACAGGGTTTGCACTCTGCATGCAGGGGGAGGAGTGTTGCAAATGGGAAGGAAGATTTTATGCTCTTCAGAGGTCTATAAACCCAGAAAACTACAGCTTGCAGTTCCATAAGGTACTCTGTGTTAAGCCTGAGCTCCCTCTCTTCCATTTCAGATTGTACCTGGAGAGGAAATTGTGAAGTTTCTAGCATTAAAAAAGAAGAAAAGAAAGTTAAAATATTTTTTATTTAAAAAGATGAAACTTCTTTATAACTGCATAATCAGTTAAAACATGCCTGTGGTATTATGTCCATGTGCTAGACTTCCTTAGGGATTCATTTGCATCTGCATAATCATCTGTTTTAATTATATGATGCCACAGGGTAGATGATACTGTATGGACAAGTAAAAAGACAAGGAGATGAAGGTGGGGCAGAAAATAGAGCTATAACATTTCCATCAGCAAAAATGACTGCATGCAGTCATGTGCATGGGATTGAGGAAGGAAAGTCATGTGAAGTAAGTTCCTTCAGTCCTTCAAGTCCCCAAAATAAATTCCTTCAGTCTCTTGTGAGGCAGATTCTCTCCGGTCACACATCTCAAACACAGTATTGTTTCTAGCTCCAGACTGTGACAACACTTTTCAAAGCAGGGCTTCCATCTTCTCCAGATTATGACCCCAAGCATCTGCCATTTCAGAAGCTGCCACCTCACAGCAAACCCCTCCTGGGATCCCAACCCAGGATCCCACAATTTCTCCAACCCCCCTGTTACACATCTATAAACATTGACATTATCTATACAAATGAGAACAGGAACTTTTGGCATTAGAAAAGTCACAGATTACTCTTCCCAACCCTGAAATGTTCCTGTTTCTACCCTAATTTGCTATCCAGTAGATCCCAGTTTCATGGAGGTGATAGAAAGAACCAGTCTTGTTCACATCAACCATAGCAGAAGGACTTCCAGGAGCAAGCTGAAGAAAGATTGGGAGAAGATGGCCTGTCCACAACCAGATCTCTGAGCAGCATGTGCTGTTTATCATGCCAAGCCAGTCATGACTACATTTCTTCCTGACAGATGGATCCTTTCTCTTCTTTTACTGTTCTCTGTCAGCAACTCTTGTACTCTCCCAGCACCAGGTTCCAGGGACCAACAAAGACAGTGGTACATACAGTGGCTGCATATCAGCCATCTTCCAGTGATCTTTCTTAGCTGCCCATAAACTTATCAGATTTTGTAATGAAGGATTCTTAGGTCTCTTTCTGGAGGTGAATCCCAGCAAATGCCACCAGCAATGGAGGCATGGAGCCCAGTGGTGAAGCTGTCCTACCTGAGACTCTTAGGGGCACCAGGAGGTAACAAATCTACCTGAACACAGAGCAAGACATAGGGAGGAGCTTGCAAAAACGAAAATAACTCTAGCAGAAAGACAGCCAGTGACATTACTAAGATAAAATGGCTACCAAGAAGGTAATCTTTTCAAGGCTTGGTTCTAACTGTCAGCATAGCACTTCTGACCACTGTAAGTCAGTTCAACAATATCTGGATTTGTAACTTAGAGATTCTGTTACAGTTTAAACACAGGCTTGGGTGGAAAAGAGTTTCCAAACCTGGAGCAGCATGGGCTCAAACTTAGGTGCAGTCTGAGACCATCTAAGCTTTGACTCCTGAGCACATCTGAACTTTGTTGTAACTATAAGACAAAAGATGTGCAGAGCAGAACTAAGTTTGAAAAATATGTTGTAGGTCACTTACAATTTCATAATGAATGATTTAATGCTACCAAAGTGAAAAGATGATCCTGCACAAGGGTAAAATATAATAAACTGGGAAAACAGTGCTATATGCTTTATGCTCCATAAAGAAAATACTCTAATTACCAACAGACAGGATATGGATAAGCAGTTTTCAGGAGGAAAGCCCCTCTATCTCATTAAACAGCTGCTTTGCTCCTGCTTTTTTTCCCTGTTCAACTCCTCACCTTTAATCTGCAATACTCAGCTATGCTGCACATACCAAGAATGCAAAGCTGACAAGCACAGGAGGGCCTCCCTTATCAGCTTAGGATAAAAGCAAGAGATCGAAAGGATGGATTGTCTGTGATTTTTCATTGCAGACTGGCAGATACCTTATGCCCATCACCAACAGGCTAAAGATTTTGAGACCTGTAGATTCAATTATCTTTAAAGATTTTGAGAAATATTGGTAGAAAATAGCAGGTGAGCTTCCACATAAGAAAGAATGTGCCATGGTGCTCACACCACCCAGCTGTGTGGTAGCACAGGGCTGTTGCTGCCGTATGGCTGGAGTTGGGGATAGCCTGGTGATGCTGTTGCTCCTCCTCACAGAGGACACAGCACTCCCAGTGCTGGCTGACAACAAGGGGAAGTTGCAAACCAATGAGTCCTCCTCTTTCCCCACAGGGATGCCAAAAAAAGGCTATCTGTAGGTATATGAAGTCTGCAGTAATGTACCACCAAGGGAAGTCTCCTCCTAACCTTAGTGACTGCCTTAGGGCCTGTAGAAAGTGGATTTCAGTTTTTCCTGAGGACAGCAGGTAACTCCAGAGCACTGCTGAGCCACTGGAGCAGGCTTATGCCTGCAAGAGGAGCAGAGACTCCCAGGCCTGCTCTCTTCCTTGCTATCTGAATAAAGCTCCCTGTGTACAGAAAAGACAGCTTGGTCAGGGCCTTCCTTATTCTCCCCTCCCTGCTGTGATCACTGGGAGCTCCTGCTCCAGCCCTCTGATGTGTTGGCAGCCTCTATAATTTAGAGTAGCTGTGATTTATGGCTTGGACAGAGCCTGTACTCGGGCAGTACAAAGGCAGGGCTGGCCTGACCAGTAGAGCTGTGTCGTCGCTGGCCCTTTGTATTGATCAAATGAGTGATGGAAGTGAAGAATTCAATTGCATTTGCTGCCTGTATGGATCAGCTAAGGGACAGAGGGCTGGGGGGGAGGCAGGGATTTAGTTACCCCTCACACCCAGCACAGGCAGCCAAAAGTGTGATGATGACACTCTGTGTATTGATGGGGGAGTTGCTCTCGGCCACCTCCCTCTGCACGTCCTCTCTCAGTGATGAAGGAAACATAAACAAGAGGAAATTTTCTGAATGCTTCATCCTGCATTAATCACACACCATATCCTTCTCCTCACCTAGTCTCTAGGGGAATGTCACAGGCAGTGGAACAAGAGGAATGAAGGGAAGTTTACAGTTGCCTAAGTCTTAGGGAGAGAGGTGTTTGTGGCACGCAGCATGTTGCAGCTCCCACTATAAATTCATGGGCAGATTTCCAACAAGTAATAGGGAGCTGAATCCAAACATACTACTCAGTAAAGGGCTTGAGCAACCTTTAATCATACTCCTAATTGGTTTTCCCCTTGCTTTGAACATTTGTCATTTGAGGAAACCAATAGCAGTTCCCAAATGAGCCCTTTTCAGTAACATTCAGGACATAATCAGGTCTCTTTGAAAAGAGACAGTCATGGATGTTTGATACCATTGTGTGCTAAATTTAGCAAATGGTTCAGTGTGGACCTGTATTTATCAAATTATCACCTTCAAGACAAATGCTTATGGGGATGTGTTATGCTCAGTCTGCCCAGACTGTATTCTGCTAATGAGGGTATGCCCCATCTTTTCCAAAACACCACTTCTTCAACTGTGATCCAAATTTTACATTACAGCCACGGCTGCCTTGTACTGACTGAGTAGCTGTCATTTAGATTCCTTCTATCAGCTCTGAATTCTCTTTCATCTCGGGTCTGTCTTATGTGATGGCAGCCCAGAGCAGTGACCTGTGACTATGCTTGACTTCTTATCTCATGACATGTGGACTAACTTACAAATGCAGGTAATTAGTTAAAGATGTTTCATGACAAATTAGACTAATGGAATTGTAATGGTTAAATTAACGTCTTGGGGTCAGTTTTAAGGTCCCTTGTTAGGGGTGATAGTTCAAAATGCAAGCTGCCAGACTCTGGGAAGTATCTTGTTTCTTTTAATAAAGTGCTTCTTTTGCATGTGAAAAGCCAAGGACATAACTGCTGAGATAGGGCCTGATCCAAGGGAAACAATGTGGTTGGCAGTTTCTGGATAAGGCAGTCTCCCCAGTCCTGCCCCCAGACTTTGTCCTGTAGGCAAGATACACAGTAGAGCAGAGCAGCAAACGTGCAGAAGGATCAAAGTGTACAGCTTTGCCCTGCTTCAAACACTGATCTCTCAGTCTCCCCTTGCACCTTTTAGCTGAAATTTTCATCTGACATCTTTCTTCAGGAAGGAAGTTAATTTTGCAAAATCAAACAGTCCAACATAAATTACACAGATAAATCATGTCCTGTTATTGGCATCCTTCCTCCAGGAGGAGCCTGCGAGGTTCTCCCTTTAGGCTCTTCTAATAATAGAGCTGCTTGTTCACTCACAATGCTAAGAACAAATGGGAAAGGAAGAGACAACAAAATGGAAAACATCAGCCTGCAAGTTTGTCAATCCCTGGTGTGCCCGTGTCTTGAGCACTGCATGCAATTCTGCTCACACCATCTCAAAAAGGTATAGTAGAGTGAAGAGAAGCAGCAAGAACATCAGAGGTACCAAATAGGTTCTGTAATTTAAGAGACTTCATAGACAAGGACTCATTTGCTTATCAAATAGACAGCTGAACTTGGATGTGATTGAGGTATTTAGCATGGAGTGGGATGGAGAAAGCAAACAGGGAGTAATTATTCTTTGCTTCTTACAACAAAATGGAAGCACTTTTTACACAATGGTAGTTGAATGTGGAGATCACTGATGTGGAATCCCAAGGAATAAGTGGATTGAAACAATTAGACAAATTCATGGGAGTCTACTAACAGCAATTACGTAAAGCAGTTCAGATACAACCTGGAGCTCAGAAAGTGCCTCCAGACAGAGTGCCAGAAGCTGTAAAGATGTATCATAAGAAGGGCTCTTGTCTTGGTGTCCCCTTTTATGCTCTTTTTTTGGGCTTCCAGTACTTTACTCTCTTAGACAGGACACCAGGCTGGACATGGCTTTGTTCTGACTCAACAGAGCCACTGTCATCGCCTGATCTGGGGTCTCTCCTCATTGCAGAAAACAAATTAGTCACAGATAAGGTTAAGTCCACTTTCCTTCAAAGGCAGCCCTGACCTCTGACGGCCATCTAAAGGAACAGCTTGATTTTCAGGGAACTGTCTCCTGCCTCAGGTTCCAGCACTGATGAGGGGCAGGGTACATACGTGTAAGTACATGTACATACATACCTGGGACTGAGATGAGGTCCCTAATCACACAGCCTCCATTTTTAACTCTAAGTACGTGCTTTGATCTTTCCTTTTCCAACACAGACACAGAGCAAAGCACACATTCAGACAGAGATTCCCCAATGAAGCAAGCTGCACTACTCCCTGCCAGGGCAGAGAAGGAGACAGGGAATGACACAAGACAGCTGTTAGCTATGTTGCTGAACCCACACTCTTTGACTCTAATGCCAAAAAGCACAGTGCAAGGCCCCCTACAGAACTGAAAGAGGAACCTGGGTTTCTGTGTTCAGGTATCATTCCAGAGCCAGTCCAGGCAGCTCCAGCAGGCACAGCTCCCTCCACTGCTGTTTATCTCTTGAAACTGGGATCAGTCTATTAAGCTCACCTTCAGAAAAAGAAATAATCCATGGTAAAAGAACAGGTCTTACTATGATTTGGTGTGATCTCCTTGGTCTTCTGCCTTTTAGGCAAATACTGCCCTGCTCAGTCCCACAGTGACAAGTGGCTGTATGAGATGGAGACCACTGTGTCTTACAGTCCAGACACGACCCACGGCTGCCCTTGCACCTGCCTCAATCTCCATTTGGCCCAGTAACAGACCTTTCCCGTGGTTCTGTCTCCCTCCTGGGGAATCTACATACCCAGGAAAAACACTCTCCTTTAGATGCTTCACAGGGCAGCAGACTGTGCACTTTTCCCTGCATTTCATGAGTTCTAGTAGCTGAGGTGAGGTCCCAGGGGCAGTGCGTTACCAGCCCCAAGTACAGAGGAAATAAATCAACCCCAGTTCCACTTGGGAGCCACAGCGCTGGAGCTGCTGCTGTGGCAGCTTACACAGTCAGCTCTGGAGCTCCCAAGGGATCAGCCAAAATGGTGCTGTCATTGCTCCTCTTCTCTCACACCCTCTGGAAGCCATAAGTCAGAAGGAGTACCCAGGAGGAACAGCAGGGATGGGGAGGTTTCTTCCACTTTCCCCCAGCTTACACAGGTGCAGGGTAACAAGCCAGACCTTTGTGCTTAAAATGAACATTCAAATTATCAGATGAACAACAGAGAAAAAAATATTATTGTTTAATACAGTTATTACATGTTTTTTTTTCCAGACAAAACTGACAGGAATGGAGAACTTAGGTATTTAATATGGATGTAAGTCAGCACTTGGTAAGATGACAGGAGGAAGAAGCCAAGACAAACATCCACTCAGTGCCTTGAATTTCTGTATCTTTCATTCCCCTAATTCCTGGCACATGCCAGTCATACCTTTTTCATTTATGCATCAGAACAAAATGACAGATGCAAATGCAATCATTTTCTTCCACAGACAAAGCCAGAATTTAAAACCCCATTAATACAACCATGCAGAATGCAGTACATTGTGCATCCTTGTAAATATGCATGCACACTTTTTATATCCGTTCATATATGTGAAATAGTAAGAAGCAGCAAACATTAAAACATAAAATGAGAATCTCATGTTATTACTACACTACAGTTCTTGTTCTTTATGTGAGAGTTTCAGCATTAATAGCTAGAGGAGCATACACACAAGTCACTCTGAGTTTTGAGAGGGCTAATTAAGTTCTGATGGCTTCTGTTACAGAGATAGGACTGCCTGGATCTTGAACATAAGCCAGAAAGAAGTGAACAATGATTTATCTTTAACATAAGAAAGAGAAAATGCTTCCCATTAGTGGAATAGTAACAGCTGTTAACTCTGTGGAGCATATAGTAGTAGTTTGAAAAGTCTATAGGTGAGGCAGATATTTCAGCCTCAAGTATCCTCATAAGGCAATCACATCCGTAAGTTCTATTTTGCAGCATGTTTGTAAAGTTAATGCTTGGCAATGTTTTGTCTTAGTATTATTATACAGAACTGATATAAGTATGGTGTTACCAAATAAATTATTATGCAATGCACACAACCAATGGATATAATATAAAAAATACATTTGAAAAATGGATAATATATCTAGTCTAGACTAATATGTATCCTTAATCTTGCATGGGAGAGCCACAAAGCAAGGCTATTCAAGAGTTTGCTTTTGTTAGAATACTGACTTAATACTAGTAATAATAAACACTTATCTTCTTTGCTTCCACTGCACAAAGATACAGATATTTCCTAACATAACTGTGGTATTTCTGTGTAGGATAAAGCTAATTGGAATCATAGAATCACAGCGGTGCTGGTTGGAGGGGACTTCTGGAGATCCCCAGCCCATCCTACTGTTCACAGCTACCGCCAACACCAGATTGGGTCAACTGTGGCTTGGCCTGACAGCATCTTAAAAATATACAGAGAGTTCACAGCCACTTTGGATGACCTGTTCCAGTGCTGCATCACCCTCCTGATGAAGAAATCAAGTACGACAAAGTTTACTGAGAGTTGTAGTATTTAAAAGACTAATGAAGATCAACTACAGTTTGCTCTTATGTAAAAGACTGTCCCTCCCTAAAAGTCTTGTCTCACTGTCAACTCTCATAGATAGAATAAAACCCAATTAACTAATAGTATTTAACTGACCTATCTCTATTTTGCCTTCAAGCACCCAATACATGGAATATTTCAATCTCTAACCAGTGAACATACCCTCAAAATCATCTTCTGATGCTATGGAAATGTTCTTAGCTATATGATGGAAGGAGAACCAAGGTGAATGGACACTGTGTATTCAGTCATACAGGACTTCCAAAACAGCCAGGAACTGAATTCAACTTTCCTATGCACTGCTTAATTGAGTTAACTACAGTAGCACTTTGTTTTTCAGTCTTTTTTCCCACAAGCTACTATAAGAAAAGGTTTCAACAACCCCATGAGGGCTGCATCAGTGATGACAGCATTTGCCAGGATCTGAAATTTAGGCTTTCTCTACTTCACTACCTAAGCAGCCTACTTCATAATCACAGCAAGTATGGAGCTCACCAGGATCTCAGTCTGCCACTCTTTGGCTTCATCTTCACTGATGATCCTGAAGTTCCTCCTGCAGAATGTCAAACATAGCCCCTGACTGGGACACACACTGACTTGAGATTTCTGTAAGATTTCAGAGGTGCCACTGGAGCCTTTAGGAAGGGTTAAATCTTTACAGAAACACTTAAAAATAACAAGAGGTGATGGGAATGAAAATGGAGCAGAAGTGGCAAAAGCAGGGTTCAGTGCATGTATTTCCACTCCTAAAATGAATCTGTTGGAATGTCGTTGAGTGTCTTACCTGAAGAGCAGAAGAACACCCAGGTCTCCATGCCCATTTCCTATCATTTCATTTCCTATCATTGTTGCGCTGCTCAGCTCACATCACAGTAGGAGCTGACTTCATGGAAGCAGTATTGACTCCTGAGAATGGGACCACTCAAGGACCTGCAGAGGTGCTGTTCTCTATCTATAAACCTTTGCATTCATCTTGAGAGAGATAGCTGAAAGATGATGGATTCCATTATTGTCTCTAAACACACAGCTCCCTGTTAGCCAGGATCATGCAGCGCCCCTTTTACTGCAGCAACATAAACATTTACCAAGAGAAGACAGGGAAATACAATCTGACACAAGAAGATTAAGCTGTATGGGTTTTTCACAGGAAGCCAAGTTCTTTAGCTGTCAGATAGAAGCCACAGAATGACGCCTATTGTTTCTTTAAGAGTAATTACTTCTGATTGCTTCCGAGTACACTAATTTGTCTTTATACAGAATGACACCATAACCCAGAACAGTGGGTAACTGCATTACCTTACCTGTGTACCAGTTTTCTGGGATATACCCACACCAGTTTGAGCAGCATTTCTTTTTGCCACGACACTGTATATCCACTTTACAGCTCTCTACTTAGGCAGAAGCAAAACCTACCACCTCGCCCACTGAGGGCCAGTGCTCTGGCTTAGTTGTGAGAAGGGTTCTCAGAAACTCATGACTAGTCAGGGATGGGGCTGGCTCCACAGACAGCAGCAACATTACTGAAAGACAAGGCAGAGGAGACTAGAAACAGCTAGTTTCTAGAAAGCAACAACTAAAATGAATGAATAGATGATGCTCTTATTCTCTTATATTCTTATATACTTTATATATGCTACTACCTGAATCCATTAATGCGTCTATGAAAAGCCTTTTGCTAATATAATACAAACAAATTATTGCCAGCAATTCAAGGAAGGCTGGAATAGAGAGAGAGGAAAAACTTGTTACTTTACAAAATTGTTGGAAAAGTCAGAATACACCCTGGGCCACACAAGCCCTGTTCCTCAGGGATGACTTTGCTATGTTACAATCTCACATCCTTGTTGCAGGGCAGGAGGAACCTCTGCACTTATCAAAGAATTCTGCTTTGTCAATGCACCTGTGATTTAGTCAAAAAAGGAAAACTTGGGAATTTTTCAAATTGAAAGCTGAAAAAAACATTCAGATTAAGTCACTCAGGGTGTTTTGCTGCCATTATTTTACAACAATTTTTTTTTCTATCTTAATGTTTTCATTTAAACTTTCAGATCTTCATTTTATTAAATCTTAATAGAAAGTGACTTCAACTGAAATAAAAACATGAAGATTTCAGGTTAAAAATGTCAAAACATCTTGTCATGCATATTCTGCAAAAACAGTCCCATGCTTTGGCTGAGTTAGAACAGTAGTGGAAAAGGATCCTGGTTTAGGGATCATTTTGATTTTGAAAAATTAGAATTTTTCTGAGGGGAAAAAATAACAAAAGAAAAAACCTCATCAAAGCATTCCTGACTATTCCTAAACAAAAGTTCACCTAGAGTATCATCTAGTGATACTGCCTATTTGCAGAAAAGAACATTTTTATAGCTACTGACTGTAGTTTATAGTAACTGACTCTAGTCAGTCAGAAGCTGCCTCGGACTTGTCAAAACCACAGACCTGTAGTGAGGGGTTACAGAGCTGACCATCATGTTCCCAAATTTCAGCTGTCTTCCAGAAAATCAAAAGGCAGACAGCAAACATTACACTTACTGTTTTTCCACCCTCTTGGCATCTCTCAGGTTCTCCTTATGCCATTTTAGAAGCCGTAACAGCTCCCTGCTGCTAGTCACATTTTGTGATAATTTTCTAATAATTCTGATCTCAAAATCACTTATTTGCAGGGTGTTCTGTGAAGGAGTTTCAACACTTACTGCAGATTCATTACAACCTAAGAAAAACAACACTTACCCCACATTACCTCTGTGGTGGTAAAATTATTAGTATTTCAGATTTGAGAGCTCCAGCTAAAAAGTTCCCAACTCCCCACTTCTGAGCTGAGATTCTACTGGGTGTGCCACTCCTATAGGCTCCACCAAGAACCATCTCTTTATATGGTCATATTATTTACTGTGTGATTCCTTCTTAGAGTTGTGGCAGTTAGCAATCTATCCTTCCCAGGGATGGATACCTAGCTTTGTTTGCATTGAAATGGTTGTTTTGTTCACCTGTTGTTTTTTGTTTGTTGGGGGTTTTGTGTGTTTACTTTTTTTTGTTTTGTTTTTGTTTTGTTTTTGTTTTGTTTTTCTTGAAGCAGTATATAGTCTGGGTCTCTGCAATCACTTGGCAGAGAAAGGAGGAGCAGGGAAGGAGATGCTGAACCAGTGTTATCTCACTATGATCGTACTTAGGAGAGTTTGACCTGTCCTAAATTGTAATTGTGTTATTATGCTCTTGGAGTCCCCAGATTCTCCAACACCTTTTACATGGGAGCCTATCCCACTGTGCTCTACCTGGCCACAGACTCTGCAAAGGGAGAAAAAAACTCATCAGGAAATGCGAGGGCCCAGCACCATATAAATCTTTAGGCATCCTCATGTACCAGAGCATCTGAGAGCTGCACAGCAGGCTGGATGTCAATATGTAAGGCAGTCAGACCAAGACCTTTCACTGGTGGTAAATTCATTCCAGTAAGCAACAAGGACTCAGGAAAACAAGGCCTGCAATGGATTTGCAAAACCAGTGGGCAAAATGAATGCCACAGAGATCAGGTAGTGGTCAGGGCCACTTATTCCTTCATCAAACATCCAGAACTCCTCCTGCCTTCAGTGCAGCCCAGCAGCTGCTCTCTGAAGCCAGAGCAAACTTGGGTACAAGCTGTACCTGGGACAGGATCAAGCCTGATGGTTCAGCACACACCTGATCCTCCATCATCCATCAGCATGTCACAGTCATGCACTGCAGACAGTGAAGGTCCCAAAAGAGTGGAAAGCCACCTTTCTACACTCCCTGAGTGCCCAAAGCACAGGGAAGCAGAGAAGAGAGCCCTACGGCTTGTGCAGAGAGATTTTTGAGGAGTTACCTCCATGTGTATGGACACTTATAGTGTCATCAAACTAAATTCTAATTACAGTCAGTACCAGCACCTGACCAGTATACAGCAGCCATGGTACAGCACTCCAAAAGCAAACAATACTTCAGAGTGACCAGTTATTTACCCTGAAAATTTTGCTAGAGTAGCAAAGAAGATTGGCTCATGAAAACATGAAAAAAACCTAATTTATAATTTTTAGTAAGAATTTATTGATCTAATTCTGCCTACAACTAGAACATGAGATTTAATATTCCACTGGACATTAATTTAGAGAGTTTTCTGAATTTAAAACAAATAAAAATAAAGACCCAAATGCAACCAGTTCTTTAAATAAGCTGGAGAAAATAAAATTAGATAAAAGTGTTAAAAATGAATGTGTATTACTTCCAGAAGATGGTATTTTCAGATTTGAATTGTGCATTGTGAAATAAAAATAACATAATAAATGTCTCTCCTAATTTGTGTGGGTTTCATAATAAAAAGAACTGATAAATAGGCCAAGATTAAAAAAAACCAAACAAACAACAAACAAGTGGATGCTAGGGTTTGGAAGTCTGTTTTTTTATTACAGAAGTAATATAGTAATAAATCAGCATTAATATAAACACATTTACTCCTCTTCTCCAAAGGAGTTAATTGTTTCATGTTACCAATAAATATGTAATGTTATTGATGGTGTTTTCTTTTCTTAAATCAACCCTGAAGTGATTCTATCGATTTCAATTGAGTTCCCCAATAACAGTTCAGACCCACTATGTCCATTTAAATGTATAACTCTGGAAAGCACCTTTCCATAAGAGCTGTGACACCAGTTGCCATTATTCAGTGTTTCCAAATACAGTTCTACCATAAAAGTTATTTACTGGTTTCTTACACTGCAGTTTATCACAACCTTCATTATTCCCTATAGGAGTTGCACTAAATCACCCAGCTGACAGCTCAAGTGATCCAGTTCCCTGACTGCTGGTGCTTCTGAAATAATCAAGGCCCAAACTGCCTTCTATAAAGCTTCCATTTAATCAGTGCTGACATGCACCTTAGATTGCACTTCAGAAGGTGCCAGGAGTGCCTCCCGGGTTTTGTGGCTTATCACCATGAAGACAGACCATTATTCTTCTGGCAGGTCATGGCAATGAACCTAGCCATGCACATGAAAATCACAGGCTGGTAGGGGGACTTGCTTTACCGACCAAATCTGCCTGCACCTTTATTATTTTGACCCAAGTATCCACGGGGTGGGAAGTGATGTTATTGGTTTTACTACAAGGGAGCCTTTGCAGGGCTTGCCAGGTGACAGTCAGGACCAGGCATCTGAGTCTCTGCCTGTATGTGAGGAGATGGTCACACGACTGTCTCGGTCAGAGGCTGATATTTTTCTTCTTCTGACAAAAGCAGTGTCAGCAGAAACTAGTTTTCATCCAGACATAGTTTATGCAGTATGGGAAACCAGTTTGAAGTATATTGGCAAAAGCTTCCTATTATTCTGCCAATATAAGCCATGTCTCCACTAGAGAGCTCTGCCCCCAGTGCTCAACCAGTCAAGAAGCCCTGTGGATAGACTGACAAATACACAAAGAAACTGCCTTGCTTTCAGCGGCGCTAGCATGGATTGATCCTGATAAAGCTCTGCAATGGATACTGGCCCTCTGTTCATTCCTTGGCACTTGAATGGTATTCTGAAGAACCACAAGAGCCAGGGCTATAATAGCGAGCCATGAAAACAGACAGAAAATATAAACACATCTGTCCCTGTGTGCCATAAAACATAAATGCATCTGTCCCTGTGTGCCATAAAAATTAACAACATTGGACTAGAGAAATACTTGCCAAAAGTTTCAGACAAAAAAGTAATTATTTGAATTATTTTTAATAAAAAAGTGAAATTTCACCACCTAAGACAAAACTTTAAGCAAAACGATTTTGTCAAGAATCCAATTTTCCACTGAAAAGCATGATAGACTATCCCTTAATAATATTAATGACAGCCACCACTGCCAGTGTGTTACAGATGAAGCAATGAAGCAAGAAAATAGCAGGTTCTATAACAGAACAGAAAAGAACAGGCAGCATTGCCTCGGACACTAGGCTAATATCAGTTTTTGATCTCACTACAGCAGTGTTTCCTGCTAGAGAGCTACAGCTGACATGGAGCACTGCAGGCTGCTTTTCAACACCTTCACACTTGCTGCTCTCACTCAGAAAACTGTCGAGAGGGAAACCACCACATACTGAAGCAGGATGATTTTTTATTCCAGTTTTATGAATTTGCGTCAGAAAACAGCAAAGGACTGATGGAAGGAGGCTTATCGGGTTCAGGAGTTACTGTCAGAAGAGGGTAAGTTGGAGCAAGAAAAGTCACTTCTTCCAACCCTTGTGCAGATGATTGCTGTCTGCAGCAGAGAAAATTATCAAAAACAAATACATAAATCAAGCTATATCAGCCTTTGGGATCTAGAAACACACAGCAAAATACACAAGGAGCAGAAGATGGGGCAGAAGACGGAAATGCTTTTTCAGCATGCGTGTTCTGGCTTAGCTGACATATCAGCCAAAAGGCAGAGCTGAAAAAGACTGCAGGGCTCAAAAGTCCTCAGATGAACTATAAAGAAAAACTGACCATCTTACAGGGCTCAGAGTAATGCCCATGGTGGTAAAGAAGCAGGCAGGAAATGCAGATATTTTGTTGGTAGTTTTTGTTTGTTTAGGTTTTTTCTTTTTCTCCAGATTCATATATATTGGTGCTACTAAGTAAAAAGCAGTTGTGGTTTAAAATCCCATGCAAAGCTGGTGCACTCTGTGCAAGTACCTATGCTTGCAGGCATAAACTGAAAAGTTCTGTGCATCCACATGTCTGAAGCTGGGAAAATCTGTGCCCAAGTGTGACAAGACACCTCGTATCAGGGCTGAGCTCAGGCTCTTCAGAGCACACACTTAACACCCACAGAGGCTAAAAAGTCACAGAGATGCCTAGGAGAGGTTTGAGGAAGGGGAGCTCTGCCAGTGCTTTGTGGGTGTGAGAGAAGCCTTTGAATATCTTAAGTGCACGAACATTTAAGCAGACTTGATATATAACAAAGCCTTCCAGATTATGCACCGGAAAGGGTGCAGGGGGACTCATCAAGTACCACACAGCTGTGAGGTGAGGGAGCATGGCTGACAAGAGTGCAGTGGCTTAATTCCTCACAGGGACACAAATGACAGGGATCACAAAGTAGCTGATGGGTTCTTCTCTCCAATTTGAAGACTGCAGCAGGAAGTACTTGACACAACTGTTGGGTGGTTTTCAAGCTTTGCCCATTTTCTGTGACATAACTGCTCGCTTTCTTGTTTCCTACAAAATTTAGATTTACACAGGCTTGTAATGCATTTTGCCTGTTGACAGCCTTGATAAACTGGTGACTCTCTACTTCAGAGGATTCTGGAGTCCAATCCAGCTCTATTGGAAAACAGTGAGTACTTCTCCAGTGACACCACGAGGAGCTGGGATGAGCTGAAAGTGGAGGAGAGAGGTAAATGTCTTGGTGGATCTGCTATTAAAAATGCCTTCTAATCAAGGGAGGGGCAAAATTCTTATCTCAGCTTTACAGATGGAAGCTACAGTATAATTTGTGTGGTGTCTAAAGGCAGCCCTCTGCAGCAAATAGGCTTCTATAGAAAATAATCTACATACAATTAAAGACCTAAATACTCAGAGGCAAATACTCAGAAGTGGCAAGCAGCCATAATTCCTCTTGAAACCAGTGGAGTTTTATGGATGGAGCTGAGGAAGCTCTCTTTCCACAAGAGAACTTGCTGACAATAAACCAGCAGCAAGTGTTGCAATTACTGCCCCATGCAGTGTGATGCCTTGCTTGGTGCTCCCTCCACAGCAAAGACATTCTATTGATGGTACTTCTCACAGTGGCACTGGAAAAAAAACAAACAAAACCAACTTCACAGCAGTTTTGGCACAAGGACAGATCCAGACAACTGCCAGTCTGCACTTCAATACAAAATCTTGACCAGGAGAAAAATGACTCATGCAAAGTCTGGAGCAAGACATGGTTGTAATGCTTTCATATGGCCCCAGACACAATTATAATTCCTCCCATCAGCTCTTCCTGCTGACATCAGCTTTCACATTGGTTTGGCCTAATAATTAGAAAAGTTCTTAGAACTTAACCAGAACATCATTGTTCCCATGGAAAACACCCCACTGCTGTGTGATGGGAAATAGCTTTTTTCCTCTTTTCTTTTGAAAATTTTATTGCTGATCTGGCTAGGCCAGGCTCCAAGTCTAAGCTAGGTTTTAGTGTGCTTTTACAACGCTGGCTTCACATCAGCATCTCCCACTGCTTCTGAAATCAGCCTGAGAAAATGAGCCTTTGCAGGGATCAAGGAGAAAAGTGTCAGAAAACCAGACGAGCAGCCTGGACTATACACTGGAACAAGAGTAGAAGGGGGAAAGGCTTCTCACACTGTTGTCCCTGCCCCAGGTCCTGTCACCTGGCTCCATCCTGCTGGGGAAAGAGGGACCCTGGTGCCACAGCAATTAATTGGGGAATTAATTGGGATGGACTTCTCTGAGAAAACCCACCTCCCCCTCCCCTCCACTATTTCCATGTCTCCTTTTAAAAAATTCAGTCATGAGAGGGGTTGCTCAGACAGACACCAAGAGGGTATGATGCCCTTTGGATACAGAGAAGGTACAGGCTGGCCCTTAACTGTGCCTAGTGGTGTGGACACAGCTCCACCCAAAGCTGCTGTGGTCAGTGTTTGCCTCAGGTGACAACGAGATTTGGTTCTGTGCCTTCAGATGCAGGATTTTAGTGTCAGAAGCTTGTGTGAGCTTCCAGCAGGTAAGTTATGACAGTGTCTGCCAGTTAACTGTGCCATTTACTTTTGCATGATGTTATAGGGATTTGGACACCGGAGTTCTCAGCTTTAAGATGGTAATAACCCTTTTGCAGCTTAAAATAAAAAACAGTAAACCCAGTAGAGGATACAGTTAAGTAGTAAACCAGCTTAAACTCACTACGTTTAATTTGCTTTTCTCACCATCTATCATAATATCTTGGGAGTGCTGAAAGCATCTTATACTAATTTGAAGAATGAGAAATTTCTGGAAGGATACTTGCATGGAAATAGATTTTTAACTCCTGGACAATAGCAGCATTACAAACCCCCTCACTTTGTGCACTGACCCTCCACCAAGGAATAGTTATTAATTTTCATGTTAAGGGCTCAATTCTAGCTTTTTCCAGGCATATGAGCTGTGCTCCCTTACCCCAGCTATTCCACTGGAGGTTACTCAGACCATACTACAGGCTATATATATGCACACATATATGCTCTGCAAAGCCAGTGGTGTAAGGAGGCATATCAGCCAAAATGGGAAACAACCCAGCCATGTACCACCTCAGCAGGCACTTCCAGGTGTAGTTACATACTCTCTTTTCTTCAGGAGTGAGATCAGCCCTGACTGTTTATTCCTAGCTCTGAACTGTGGTTTGCTGCCAGCAGAGATGACGACTTCAGGGACCATGCCTTGACACTGGAGTGACCCCGGGATGGGAACTCCTCAAGTTGGCATTGCTGATGAATATTTTATACTACAGAGCTACAGCCTTAGTTTTGTTTGACATTACACAACATGGCTTTATGTGACTGTCTTCAGGAGGAGAAAAAGTGTTCCTAACCTGTGTTGATGTTGGAAAGGCACACTATTCCTTTCTGCTGTTCTGACAGGGTGTTCCATCAACAATTTGTCTTGCCTACAGTAGACTCTTAGTAACCCAGCTAACATGTAACCACTTCCCCTTCCTCCCCATTGTAACAACTAACATCACCCTATGGCCAAAAATAAGGTTCAGAGTCATTCCAGACAAGGAGCCAGGGCTGGTATTGCTTAGTGTAGTATTACTTGTGCTGGTCTCTCTGAAAAGCTGGTGTAAATCTTAATTGAATACACATAAGAATGCACTCACACTTACCTTACACAGCAATACAAAGTAGAACTGAATTTCAGGGGCACCCATACAGCAGATTTTAGCCCTTCATGTGGACACGTGAATAGTGTTTGCTCCTGAAATTTGTTTGAGGCATTGCTCCTGAAAATTGTTTGCTAGTTCTGATAATGGCTAAGAAGGAGCATTCCTTGCTGGGCCACTTAACATAGCAACAATCCCAATATGCACTCATCAGAATAAACAACATTCTTCAAACTGAAGTATAGTTTCCCATTGTGAACACAAATTTGGCTTTTCATTTACTCAAGATATCAGAAAGAAAATAAAAAAGTTAATTCTTATGAAGTACGGAAGTAGCACCAGTTTTCTGGAACTCAGCACCATGGGGGTCAAATCACTGTACAATTGATTCTTGCACTCCTCCTCCTGTGGAGATTATTATGCCTTGATGTGGAAACTGAGGCATAGATTGTCAGTGTGCTCCAGACTACGTAGTGGGCCAGGAGCTTAAGCAGGAACAGAACCAAGGAGCCCCAGCCCAGCACCACTGGTGTCAGGGAGGCTGAGGGATGTTGGACAGATGTGCTCTCTGCAAATCCATGAGTGGTTACTGTCTCCAGTTACCTGCCACTGCCCTACCACCAAATCAGCAGGCAGGCAGGACACATAGCCTCTTAAAGGCTGATCTTTTAAGCATTCCCAATCCCTATCAATCAAACCAAGACAGCTTTACTTAAGATGGCTTAAGTAATAGTTCTTTGCTAACCCAGAGGATTTTGTCAGAAGCAACTTAAGGACTCTCTTCTGAACATCTCTGCAAACAATCTGAGGATGTGATAAAATCTGGTAGGGAGACAGTGACAAACAACTGGGAGAGGAGGAAGGACTGGGAGACAATAACCCCTTTTTTTCTGGCACAATTGGATGCAGAGATGGATATCTGATCCTGGCTTATCACAGTAGCTGACCTGAATCACCTGGCAAGAAATAAAGGTTTTTTTGAGCACATACCTAAGCACACCCCCTGTGGCCCACACACCAGGTCAAAATTTTGGCACAGCAAGCAGACAAAACACAGTTAATTAAGTTAGTATTTTTTTGCAGAGTAGAAAAATGCCAAGAGATGATGCCTTTTTAAGCTTAACTTCAAGCTAAACTCAGATAAACCTCTCATACACCAGAATAATGTCCACATAAATTTTCACCCAACCTTAAATTTATGCATGTTTAATCCTCTGTATTTTCCCACATAAACAAAGCTTTAGTTTTCCTGTAGATATCATATATTTTGCAACAAATGATACTGTCTTCCACTGCAAAAGCAGCACTGATAAGTAGATACAGATGCAGTTCTAGGTTTGATTCTCACTGTGCCACAGAAAAAGTATTGATCAATCAGTAATAATTTAAAAGGACAAAAAATGTCATGTAAATATTTTAGAAATCTTTGTTATGTTTTCCTAACACTTGTGTTAGTCAAGAATAACTCAGTGGAGAACTGCATAACAGTGCACAGAATCAGGCCTTTTATCAGTATTGAAAAAGGATGTTGTCCTGCTGAGGGGATCAGTGAAGCTTTATCCAAAGTCAGGAATTTTATTAAGTGTAACTGACCCCAGCCATGCTGCTGGATAAAGCTGGTTAACCAAGGTGAGGAATGAATCTCTGAGGTCTCTAGAGGTTGGTCACATTGGCACAAAGCAGAGAGGTTATGAAGCCCAGCTACGAAGGTGCTACAAGTTTGTTTTGCCCATTGGATGACTGTAGAGATTAACACATTGCTTTTTCTGGGTCAGTGCTCATTTTCAAGGCTACTTCTGAAAGACTAGAAGGTGAAGGTGTCACACAGGCACGGAAAAGATTTGGAGAGCTGCAGCAATTAGAGCTGCCTTTCCTCACGTCCAGGAGAGCAAAGGGTTGTCATGGCTCTGGTAGCACAACCCAGGGTAGCTCTGAGGTCCTGCAGTTCCCAGACACTCCAAGGAGACTCTGTCGAAGGAGCCTGTGAGCTGCACTGTTCTGTACTGAAGGGAGCCAGTGTTTCACCTAATGGAGAACACAACTGCAGAAGCATGAAAAGCAGCACCTCCAGGTCCTTCCTGGGAATTCAATCACAGTGAGAACTTTGAAAGCCATGTTTATAGGATGAAAAGATTGATTTAGGAGTGAGTGGTGTATACATCAGAGTTCATGTGAGGACATCTAAAGTCTCCCATCTTAAGGGATAGCTCCCAACTCTACTGAAAGCATTTCAATCATTGATTTCATCTCTCAGCTGTGTTAGCCTAGTCCAGGGCGCAGTCCTTCAGGTTGCTACTCAATCAATACAGCTATTGATTTCATCAGAAGCACTGTCTGCATCAGATCAGAAGCTAAGGAGTTCACAAGTTGCTAGGCTGATAAAGAGTTTCTCCATGAAAGAGTAGCTCTCTTTGTTGGGAAAAATGGCTCGTAAATATCATATGTCAGTGAGCTAAACAGAGCAGAGATCCAGTTGGTGCATATGATGTAAAAATGTGATTTATGAGACCTACATGTTGCAGCAACAGACTGAAGGAGAAAACTCCAAGTGACACCAGGAAGTGGTAAGTAGGCAGCAAGTAGTGTAGTTTTGCTACCCTCTACACATCTGCAGTTTGTCCACTTGTACCTGTTCAGAGCCTAATCTTACATTCTGCTCTGGCCCGACTCCTGCAAATCCTGGCACCCAAGAGTACTCTCACTGAGCACTATGAGACATCACAGCATCCATACGGCTAATCAAGCAGAAAATGTTTTCAGCAGCAGACCTTGAACTAGAAAGCATCCATTCCACCATCCTTTCAGTATGATGCATGCATTTAAAATAACCACTATTACACTTTTACAAGGAGAACTGAAAAGTCTGCCTCAAATTGTAGCTATGTACTTCTCAGGCTAAAAATGTGGCAGTGGGGAACTGATTCCTCATCTCAGATTTTGTACGCTCTCCAGTTCATTTGTGTTGCAGTCTTCATTTTTAACAAAATCCTAAAGTATAAAAGAGTCATTGGTAGATTGCCATCAACCTTGGCCAGTTCCAATCTCAGTATCTGAAAAACCCTGAGAGGCTATTTTTTTTTGTTTCAGGGATTTTTCTCTCCCCATCTTAGGCTTTAACTTCTTTGGAGTAGGGACCAATGCTCTGAAGAGTTTGAAAAGTACATACTGATTTCAGACAGTAGTTGCAGTGAGTGTCATTGACTCTTGGACATTTCTGAACCTTGATTAATCTTTCCACTGAAATAGTCTTTCCAAATTATTCAAAAGACTAAAGTATATTTAATGCCAGCAATATTTAACTGATTTGAAATGCATGCTTTTTTCTCCTTTTAAATGTTTTCAATGCCTAAATGGTTCTGCAGGGTTTATAAAAATGAAGGACAACTCACATTTTCACAATATAGAGGTCTTGATCTTGCACTGATTTACACAGGTTGAAGATTGACCACAAAGTGAAATTTTGATCCGACATAAGCGAATGGCAAAACTTCGATGAAGACAAGGCTGCAGTCATGCCACACAGAGCATGTCTCTCTGTAATGTGAATGGTCTTTAAGATAGTACTGCATAAAGTAGGACGGTGGTATATTTAGAATAAATATGCATTGTTATTTAATACTAATACTAGTACTAATATTTTGTAGCTTAATTGCATTCTGCACCCCAGGAGTTCAGAGCACCTCCTGATCACATTTCTGAATTAAGCTGCACAGCAGGCACACAACATAGATACTCTCCCTCATTTTCAGGTGAAGAAACTGAAGCTAAGAGAGGTTAAGCAACTTGCCCAAGGCTACAAAGGAGGTCTGGAATATGATCCTCAGACATTTTAAAATATTGCCAGTGGCTTAAGACATCTAATTTCTGAGAATTACAATCTTGGAGAGGCCCAAAATACACCAACAGAGATCAGATTGGGGGGAACATTCAAGAACGTGTTGCTAAACCATGAGGCAGAGAGATGCACAGTGTTTATAAATCCTTCAAACAGTGCAGATGGCACTGAGGTTGAGAGTTAGTGGATACCTTCTGAAGACTCTGGTGTAAAGCATCTAGAAAAATGAACAATCTGTGATGGTGTAAGAGCAGCCTTTTGCATTGTTTGTCTTTCTAAAAATACCAAGACCATATGTCAAGTGCACTGTGAAAAAAGTTCCAGTGTGAGAAAGTTCTTGAGAACATCCTAAAGTGCTTTGCTGGGACAGAGCCTCACATGCTTTATGTAATTGTCTCTTTCACACCTAAACCTGTTTAGCAAAACTCAAGTTTCACCTTAGGCACAACTCCACCTACATCCAAAACCCTTAAGTGTCTCCCTAATGTAAATGTGCTTATATATATTCTTTTATTCTTTACTGAACTGGGGCTGATTTCAGCACACAAGATACAGTCTGCACTGATATCAGTTGCTTTCTTGCATTTTGCTATAGAGAAACTGATGAGGACAAAGACAGATTCTTCAGGTTTTTACAGGATGAATTTTTAGGAATTTATTTGGATCCTTAAACATTGATTCAGTACATTGAAAACCCCAATATATTAATTCTTTAAACCAGTTTCACTTCTTTTGTAGAAAAAGCCTGACTGAAAGATGATCTGCAGCATTTAAAGAAACAACAGCACCTCAAGGGTACCAAATCATTTGAGATTCACAGCATAAATCCTCGAATGCTCAGTTATAGCTGCAGGCTGAATTTGCACCTCCATCTGAAGGCTGGTGGCCTGAGCCAGCACAGTGTGCTGTATTCCACCCATAAACGGCTTAGAAGCCAAAGCTCACATCTTGAACTGCACCTGGTGAGGAGCTGTGAGATAATGCAGTCTACAGAGCTTCAGCACAATATCCCTGATGCAAAAAACTCAGAAAACCAAGAGAACACCTCATTCTGCTTATGCTGACAATTCCACACACAGCATTACATGCTTTCTTGAGGTGGTAGTTCCCAATGAGCATAACAACATCCACATTCAAAAGGCACAGGTTAAGTGTGTCCAAGGGCACTGTAAGCTGTGGTTCTTCATCAAAGCAGCAGAAATCACCTTATTCTTTTCCTCATTTTGCAGTGATTCTTTTCTATGTTAACAGGAAATTTTTTCTTTCTACTGATTTCCTTAGAGTGTCCTTAAGGTTCCTTTAAACTTCAAAATTACTAGGGAAATTTGGGGTTGCTAACATTACTCTGTAAGTTAGGAATCTGAGGGAGTTCATTCTTTGTGCTGGTAAGCCTTCAAACTATCTTGATTTTATCAGCTATAATTCATGTTTTGTTCATAGAACAAGCTTGTTTCTTTTGTATTATTTTGAGTCATCTCTGGAAAAAATCACCTCGCACTAAAATGTAATAAAATATGAGAAGAGATTATGACTTATTAAATTAAGCCAAAGCATACACTGTATTTTGGTATAGTACCATCCCTGGAGGGTAAGTGAATACATTTTCAAATGAGTTCTGCTTCCAATTAGGCAGGAAAACAAGTACCCAAATTTTCAAAGAAGCCCAACACACAAGGTACACAATGAGCACAGGATAAAAAAAATTTCAGCCCACAAGCAGCACAACAGAAACTGCTGGGTGCTGACAGCTTCAGCCAAGACCGTGAGCTGCACAATGTATTATTTGGGATTTTTTTGCTCCAGTCCTCCCCCTATAAACTCTGCTTGCTCTGCATGTATTTTGCTACATGGATCAATCTGGAAGAAATGGTAAAGCATTTTTCATAGGCATCTTAATTCACACTGATAAACAGCTTAAGAAGAAAATGACCTTCTGCATGTTGGATGTGTGCCTTGTATCACTATGGGTCACTTATTTCAATTATTTAAGTTTGCAACATCAAATCCTCCACTATTGGAACAAACAAGGACTTAAGTCATTGAATTTAACAGTAGCAGGATCTGACAGGTATTTACATTCAGGCATGCAGGAAAATGAATAAGATAAAAACCCCTATCCATTAAGTATCCAGTGCCCCAGTATCGATAACCTTTACAAATTATGTCAAATATACAGGGCATGGGAGATGACTCAGCACCTACCAGATTTTCAAAGCAGATGTAACATCGATGTCCCCATACAGGAGATTTCTATATACCTGCTTCTTGCTGAAAACACTGGTTCCAGTCATGGAAGCCAGGATTTTCTCTCCAAAGCTGGCTTTGCTAATAATAAGTGTGAAATAAGGATATTTCTCAAGGGGATTTTCTAAATTTAAAATGCATTCTGCTTCTTAACACCTCCTACCCTACTGAGTGCTTTAGCCTTCCACAGCCTATGTGCAGTAATTAAGTGTAAGCGTAATTGTTACAAATGTATGTGGCAGGACAAAAGTAACTGTCAGGGAACTGTCACATCTCCATATTGTCCTGCTTCCAGCTTGAAGTCACGGTTGTGGGACTGAATTATTCGTCCTGATTCCCTCCCAGTTCCACTCCAGCCTATTTAACTTGACTAGTGGTACCATGACGAATGTTAGTTACACTCCATTTGACTCCCAGTTCAGAACAAGCAGGAATATGCCATATTTCTCATTGCACAACCGCAACAAAATCTCAACCAGCTCCACTGATATTTAACTTCCATGATCCTTTTAGTCATAATACTGGTTAAGATGTCTGAACGTGAAGCTGAACGTTTGTTTTTTGCATCCTTTTATACGCAAAGCAATGGCCACTTCTAACCTAAAATTAAAACCACCAGCCCAATACTTTGACATTACTTATGCTGATCTGTTTTGGCTCTGTATCTTTATCTTCTGCATTTTTATATGGACAAAGTGACTATAGCATATACCCAGGAATTATTTTCAATGAGTAAATAGCAGAGATGGGAATTAATCGCAGGACATTTGAGATGGGCCAGTAAGCTCCCCTTCTCTGTCATTGAACACTAGCTCTGCAGGGCTGGCCCCTTGCTACACTGGGGGTGTCTCCCAGCCCCTTGGCTGCACTGCAGAGGGGACTTGGCCAGCCCAGAAAGGGGCGAGCACCAGCTGAGATCTTGCCAGATGGCTGGCTTTAAGGAAGGGGAGTTGGGTCTTGTAACACCAGCAAGAAGTACTTGTGGGCTGGTCCTCTGCTGGGAGCACCCAGTGGTTTGGGTAGCAGGCTGGTGGGCAACTGAAGGGTAGAGATGGCCCAGTGTCAGAGGGGATGGAAGCAGCACTGAAATCCAGGGCTGACGAGGCAAGGAGGATGGCATGGCTGGGTGCACATGGAGCAAGGGACCTTCCCCACACATCCTCAACCTTAGTTGGGCAGGGTTGTCAATGCTTTCTCCTTTGCCTCTTTTCTAGCCCCCACCTGCCCTAAGCACCTCCTAAGCACCCTCATACCTTGCAGGGTGCACCAAAAGGGCAGCATGCAGGGCAAAGACAGCTGGAGAAAGTGCTAAGCACTGCAAGAGGCACCAAGTCTTGGGAGTGGGGTGGCAAGGGCAGAGCTGGCTTCAATTGCTGCTAGCTGCAAGATGTTTTGGTCCCTGCAAGGGCCAGAGCCAGGGTCTGAGCTGCTTTCCAGACCTGTTTGAAGCTGGACCGTTAATTTTCCTGTTCCCTGCCATGGTGCTGGCAGAAGGACAGAGCTTTTCCTGTGTTCTGCAAAATAATCCACATGGAAGGGAGAAAGCAGGCTAGCCCATCTCGGTGTTCTCACAAGACTTGTGTTTCCCCATAGGCACCTTGGGAAGCAGTGGTACTGGCATTTGTGCCCTCCACCTTGTTTCAGGCATCCTGAAATGATCCTGCCTAATGAATCTTGATAGTAGATCAAATCATCCATCCTTATTTCATTAGTTTTGCTGCTCTGAGAATGGCAGGCTAGTTTTTCCTGTAGCCTTTCTGAATGTCTTACATTCCTTTAACTCTCAGTATTTATTTTCCCAATGGAGTCTGAAGTAATCTGAGAGAGCAACAAGCCACTGCACCATTATAAGCCCCAGTTTCTCTATCACCATAGTCCAAACACAGTTCTTACTGTGCTTGCTTCTGTAATAGAAACAGAGGTTTGTACAAGCTGCCTGGCAGAGACTGATGGTTCACAAGACAGGTAATTTCTGCACAGAAAACAAGAAACATTATTAGGCAGTGCACAGTTAAGGGCAAATATTGCAAGGATTTGACCAAAGTTTGCTAGCTTGCCCACTGAAGGTGACCAACAAAGACAAGGGAGACTTTTATTGCATGTGTACTTGCCACCAATACAGAGGCAATTCTTGGGTGAGATGAACTAGTGTAGATAAAGGTCCATCAAGTACAAGTCCTTCCTATATAAATGCACTGAGATGTCTAATATTCATACAGAATAAATGGACATCACTTAAGTCACATTTGGAAACTCCCTGCTGACTAAATTGCCTATCACTTGGTCATTAAGAGCAAAGTTCAAAAACATTTTCTGTAAGTCCAGTGAAACATTATTTCAGAGCTCTGGTGCTTTACTCAACAAAAACAATTTTTTCATTTTTAAATGCCATGCCAAGTGTTCTGACAACTGTAGCTATAGATCATGTAACTGAAAACCTTCCTAATGTGAGCTTGAGAATTTTTACTAGCTCTAAAACCAGCTGGTCATGAACATACTAGTCAGAAAAGAATGCAAAAACAAAACTAGTAAAAAAAGTGTTGATTGGTAGCTCTCTCATGGGTATATTTAACCATTTCTTAAATACTTTTTGGCTGTCTGGAAGTGAGAATATTTACATTATTTATTACACAGCTATCTGGGAAAAAAAATGCCCTCAATTCCTAATGACGTGCATTTGTTTCTGACAGATACTTCTAAACTGAAACCTGGTGTATGTTCTTAGACAAAAAGTTTATTAATTTTGACTGTTCTAGGATGAAGCAAAACTCCTTGAAGACAAGACCTAACCTCAAAAATGTTTTTGAACAGGTTTCAGGGATCTGTCTTCTGTAGTTGTGTGCATGCACATGCATGTGGGTGTAAAGGAGAGGGTGTGTATGTACGGAGAGAACACAGATCCTGCCCCTGTTCATCCACTGAAGTGGTTGAGCATCTTTGCACTGATTTCTACAGTATTTGGTCAGACTATACTAACCTGTTTGCTCACATAATCTGCAGAAACCTTTCACTGATTTCACTGGGACCTGGGTTGACTGCTGTCTTTGATTTTAACTACTTAAATTTTTAGTAACAGGTACCTGGATATAAGTTGCCCTAGGAACTATTAAGTGCTCAGCAATCTTAACTTCAAGGGCAACACAAAAACATGCTCAAGACACCAGTCAACAGGCATTGGTAAACTGGCTTTTATTTTTTTTTTGCCAATAAATGGTGCACCTTTTCACCATGCAAAGCTGTATTACCAAACAGTGACAGAGAAACAAAATACACTTTCTGTTCCTATCACTGCCACAATAAAGAGAGGTAGATACTGAATGTCTCACACATTTTAGTGAATCATTGAAGATGACTATAAAACTTGTAAGACAAGCTAGAAAAGAGAAATCTGATACAGGACCACTGTCCAAAGGCTGGGACAGCTATATTCAAAGCATTCCTGGCCCAAACCAAACCTGGTCTTTGAGATCTTAATCTCTTGCTATTTATACTGTACATGAATTTCACTAGCTGGTATCAATGCAGCCTCCAAATCAAAACAGAGTTCACCTTATCACTGAAGAAACTGAGAAGCCTGGTGGTTCATACTGGTTAGCAAGTATTTTATTGACCTTTCAGTAGCTGCTGAAAAGAACTGTCATATTACAAATCTGATTGTCTCCCTTTAATCAGTCGTAACTGCAAATTTCAGAGGGTATGTCTGAGTACCCGAAAGCTTGAAATCCAATAAGGAAATTGATTAGCACTACTGAGGTCAAAGGACCAAAGAGGTCAAAGGGAAAATTCCCTTTCAGCTCCTCATCAGCTCTTAGCAAATGAGTGCCAGATCCCACACTTCCAGCTTAACGGCACCATGGAAACTGGTTCAGGTGAACTGCTGCCCATTAGAAAAATCTGTGTTAATCACATGCATAAGGATGATAGAAATTCTCCCTAGGCTCCCTAGTGCAATGAAACAATGTGACAATGACATTTGCAGGGTCCTATACGGAAAGGGAGGAAAGAGTAGGATTTCGTTCAGAGATAATTAAGATATGGAACAAAAACCTCAGTAGGATAAAAAAAGGTTAAAGTAAGGAGGAAAAAAATACATGCCACTGCTTCTCAGAAGTTCTCCACCTTGGCTTTTCATATCTTTGCAGTAATTTTTCAGAGTGCTTCCCCACTGCAGGCCAGAGAGAATTTTTTATGAACTCCTGAAAATAGATTTAAAATTCACAAAGTCTCATAACAACCGCTATGCTTCCTGCCACTCTCCTATATGGTCGTTTTTCAGCTGAGAACTCAGTAAAGCTCAACAGACTGACATATGGCCGTGACTGGGCTGCTAAACACTGTCTGATGTTGAGGAGATGATATTCTACAGCCTTTGGCTTGTATGATTTTTAGTGGATTCAGATCTAAGCCTGTTTTGGCCTTTGAAACCCATCAGAAAGATGTTGTTACTGGAGATGCATTAGTACCATCTACTGTTAGTAAGTCAGTATTGCACCTTGAGCTATTTTGCCTCTCTTTCTCCTTCTGCAGAAGATTTGAGATTATTTATTTATCTTGTAAGGTAAGATTAATAAAAACAGAGGCCAATTAGACAGGAACTGTGACATCAACACGCAGGAACTCATAGGGGGACACGCATTGCTGCAGCCAAAACACAGTCTGGTCTTAGAGAGCAGGGGAGATGGAGCAAATGCATCCTGATGGCTTGGGAACAACTTTCTTACTTCCCCACTCAATAAACATGTTTCCAACTCCTGAAATGAATAAAGACTTATCTTTTATCACTAATTTAAGGTTACTGAAACATTCGACTACCTCTTTTACATAAGGAAATCGAGTGGCTAAGTCAGAACATTTTCTGGTAAAAATCAGCATAGCTCCAGGGACCTCTGCTCGGGTCGATCTGAGCCAATTAACTCTGCCCTGTATATAGAGCACTGATAAGTAAGCCTGTGCTGGGGATTAAGTCACCAAAAAGAGCACAGACAAGGCCAACTTTTATCTGCTTCTGTTTGCGAGCAAAGGTGAAGTGGTAGTTGGTCAAGCGAACCAAACTGGGCTGAAAGCCAGCTGGTATAACCTCATTGACTCCAGCAGAGTCACTCCAGATGCAGGTCTGCACAATGGAGACTGCAATCCAGCCCCCCCTGCAGCTCCAAGCCTCTGCGCTTAGGTATACACCCCTACTGGCACACTTCAGTAGAACTGCCCTGCCATGGGCTCTGCGTACAATACACAGGGCTTCACATCCATTTGTTTCATTCATCTGTGATGGCAGATGTTGAACAAGCCTTTGCAGTAGATCTCAAGATTTAGCTATTTTAGCAGCATCCTCCAATTCTCCTTTTTAAAGGAAACAGACAAATACCTAATAGTTCTGCAGTCAGTGCACACTGGCCTCCCACACAAGGGAGATGGAATTATCTCCACATTGCCGTTTCTCATCTCTGCAGTTTCTCTTTTTTTATTTATTTTTGGAGATGGGCCTGATTAGGGCTGTCTGTGCTCTAACGAGGGCCACTGCTGGGCCTGCAGGGACTGGCCCATGCCTAGGGCTTGCAGATCACTGCACAATGCAAACCCAGGCTGTGGAAGCACCGGTGAATTGCTCTGTTTCAGACATACAGACTGTTCAATCCGTCCAGGTTTTAGTAATGTCTGACAGGCTGTAGTGTTAAAAAAAAAGAAAGGCTATTTTTCCCTAGTCTGCTTCTGTACAAGGGACTATCTGCCCCTATTAGAAGCCTCCTCCCACACCCACCTCCACTGCATCTCCTTCCTGAGCAGGGTGACCAGACCAGGGTACAGCACTGCAGACATCACACCCATCTCCTGGACAATGGCACTCACACTTCCCTGCCTTGCTGCTCCTCAGGACATCATCAGACACTACATTTCCAGATGCTTCATGCTAACAGTCCAGTCATCCAGAAGGGAGGCCAAATTCCCACATTTTCCCATCTCCTCATTTATGCTACTGATGAAATTACAGCATTACATTCCTAGCCACATGGCTCAGCTTCTCCTTTCCTTTGTTAAGTTTCATTCCACTTCTATTACTCCACTTCTCAAGGTCATCTGGCCCTTTGTGTAGCATATCCTGATCCTTCTTTACTAATAGCCCTCTAAATGCCATCAGCAACTTGCATAAATGTGTCCCTACCTGCGTGCTGAGGACATTAATGAATATATTAAAGCAGGATCAGTTTTAAGACTAACCCATCCAGGAAACGTCACTATCAGCTTTCCTCAAAGCTGGTACTTTTCCTATTTATAGTACACATTTTTTCTCCCCTTTAGTTAGCAGAATTGTACCCTGTAAGTAACGTCTTCAGTCATTCTCCATATGGCAGCTATTAGATACTTAACTCAAGCCTAGGAGATCTACCACATTTTCCCTGGTATGAAAACTGATTATCTTAAAAATAATAGTGTGACAGGACCTGACACTGGCAAAAACTTGTTAAATTTTATTCCACTTTCTTCTCCCTCCCATCCTTCCTCTCATATTATTCTTCCCTCCAATGCCTACTCATAAGCTTTAGATACTAATGTTACATGTCTAGCAACTCTGTTGTTACTATTTGTAGGAAATTTTTTATTTGCTGTTCTCCAATCACAAGCTGATGTCCCTTTTGCTTATTTGTTAAATAGGCCCAGGACAAACAATTTCATATGCCCAGTCTGTCAGAGTTCTAGGAAAAAAAGTGCCTTGTCTCTAGCGCTTTGTGTCATGGAAGTACACAGACCTCTCCAGATTTTGCTGTGATAATTTCTCTTTTGCACCTCTGCCAATGGCTTTCATATTCTTTAGGGAAGGGGAATGCAAGCAGTTTGCTGCTAATTCCTGTTGCATCAGAGCAAGGCAACAGAACCTGATATAATGAAAAGATCCAGCAAAAGGTTTACGTACCATTCCCATCAGGTTTAAACGGACTGGGATTGTCCCTTGCATGGATCACGAACTTCTCCTGCACATCTACAAAGATCTAGCTCCTTTCAAGACACAGTCCTCTAGTTATCTTATTCTCAGCCTCAGGTCTGCTCAGCTGTTGAAGTGTCCTCTCTGGTTCTGAACCCAGATACTGCTGCTTGTCCTCATCCCCAGAAAGGAAACCAAGCTCTGTTTCTTACTCAGAACAGGGCTCACAGGCAAGACCCCTGTTGTGGGCTGAGGTCACTGCCCTTCTGGTATTTCTTATTTCCTCCACCCCATTCTGTTCTCTTGCCAGCCCAGCAGCCCTTTTTTCCCCCAAGAACTCCACAATATCAGTCACCAGGCCCTCCCTTCCTCTGAAGAGGTTTCTAAGGTTTTCTCCTCTCATTTTCATTTCTTTATAATATTTTAATATCATTATCCCTCAGACCTCTCTACTCAGGATCAGGCTCACCCTAAGTTGTATACATGCATTAATACTCCTTGCCTGCAGTTAACTCCTTCAAGACCAGTGTGGGATTTTTGCATGAGGTCTCAAAAAAGTACGAAAGAGTGAGCTGAGAGAGACTGACCGTGAACTTCTCCTTATTGCATCATAATGTGATGGTTTGGGTATTTACTAGAGAAAGAAAGTGCTTTGATGTTGACTTAAATGTTGTTCATTAACTTCTTTTCCATCTCCCATGTTTCAATCTATGCTGAAACACAGTATTTGTTCCCTTGGAGAACATGTTATGTAAACTTCTGATGAAAAGTAAATATTTTTTTTAAAGGAACCGGTTATAACCGATCAAGTCTGAAACAGCTTCTAGAAAGGAGCAAAGAAGGTCTCTCTTTCTGACATCATTGTGTTGAGGTAAACAGACATGACAGCCATTATCAGATCAGGAATAGCTTCCAGGCAACCACTGGTTTTAAACCTACTGAGAAACAGATGAATATTTAGGGCTGTGTATAATCCCCTTTGCAATGAGTTGTATTTTTTTTTTTTTCCATAAGCTGTGATTAGAAGTCTTAATATTTGAACAAATTCAACCTTGTACCTAAAACATTAGTCCATATCACAAACCTTATACCAAGGCAAGGAAAAGGGAATTATTATCCTTGACACCCAGCAGCATTGTGTGGTCTTATTATAATCCTCCATGCCAAGGCAGTAACTTGTCACCTACAGATCTCCAGACGCATCGCAGAATTTCAGTTTCACCAGTATGGGGTTCCCCTATTTCACATGCAAAGACACTGAAGCTGAACCTGAAGCCAGCGCTTCCAGCCGCCATTGTAATGCCCATGGTAGCCTTGCTTTGCAGCAGCAGTTTGCCCAAATGATCTCCGAAGGTCCCTTCCAAATGGCTTTTTATGTTTCAGTGACTCGACTGGTTAGATTATCCAGGTTCCCCGTGGCCGCTGCTATTCCCCTTGTGCCAGCACAGCCGCTCATTTGGTCTCTGTTAACCCAACTCATGGAGTTAATCTGCCAAAGAGCTAACCTTACCATAATGAATTATTCATTTTCTGCCGGCATAGCTCCCTGCATCATCTCACCGCGTGTCAGATGAACAACGGAGGAATGCCAGAGAAGAGTGGGAGCCTGTGGCTAGAACCAGGGGATGGGACCTCCCCTTTCCGTGGCAGCTGGTGGCTACATCAGCCGACCAGTAACATCAACCCATGCCTTAGGGGCAGACATGGGAATTGAACCTGCTCCATTCTCCACGCCTGCTCCATTTCCCCGACCTGTCACAGCGTCACAGATATGGCTGAGCACCTCTGATGGATGCCTGCCAGGTTGCCCCGAGTTTGCTGCAGTTGGGAAGCATTAGGCACAGATCCTGGCATTCGGTCTGCAGGCACGGAGCAGCGGCTGCAAAACATTTGGCAGTGGCAGTCCCTGAGCCCAGTGATTAATGCCTGCCACTAGCACCATCTCCTTCATTTTCTCCCAGCACATTCACCATCTCAGTGAAGGAACAAACTTCTGAATCTAGAACATGCCTCTTTGGGACATATAACTGGTGTAGGTTTTCCACAGTTTTCTGAACTCTAAAAATTAAAA
Source organism: Apus apus (assembly GCF_020740795.1). Taxonomy (NCBI): domain Eukaryota; kingdom Metazoa; phylum Chordata; class Aves; order Apodiformes; family Apodidae; genus Apus; species Apus apus. Next base: position 17,740,590 of record NC_067289.1, read on the forward strand.
GTGTAAGAAGGTTTGGATGCAGGTAACATGTATTCAACCCCATGCACAGTGCCTCCTCTAACTCCTAGCTACAGATACATGTTTTGTTTGTAGACCTAGGTTCTTCTGCCTTAATAGCTTCTATTAAAAAACACAGACACCTTTCTGCTCTTTTTTCTGGTCACATTTCTTAGACAATTTATCCCACAATTATTTTCACAGACTGTTGCTGGGAATTTCAATATGTAGTGTCTGACATCATAAATGTCAAAACAACATTTTCAGTCTGCATCCCTCCTCTACCCTCTATACCAACCATTCTGGCTCATTGCTCCAATGGTTTTTCCACAGGTACTGTTTCACTCTCTCCAGTGTTTTTTGGTGAAGAGAAACTGGATGGAGACACGGTGGGATCTCAATACGGAAACAGCTCTTTCAGAAATAACCTAATGTGTGGGCACTCCTGCCCCAAAATGAAATGGTTGGGTTTTTATTCAGCTACAGCTGTAGAAAGGGCCTTTGGACTGGAATAGGGGAAGTTACTCCTGAATAAATATGATGCTAATGTGTTGGAGCAACACACACCTTCTCACAGAGACATACTTCTTAAGGAATTATTGCTTTTTCTGGGTTTATCTGGGGGCAGCTTTGGGGTGAGTTACAGTTGATTTCAGGATGCAGAAGAAGCCAAAGAGGATATTCCTTGGAGAGTGAACTGTCTTTTCCTTAAAACTGCATATTGGTCCTGACAACGGGATCTAATTGTAACCAGAGTCTGTAGGCCCTAACAGTTAATTATTTAGCAATGCAAGAAAAAAGGGTTCCCCCCCCCCATTACTGCTATAATACAGAGCAGAAATTGTTCATTTCTTACTAACTTAAATTTTACTTTCAGTAAAACTAAATAGAAATGATTTAATCATTCACCCTCTATTTACTTTTGATATCAAAGCAAAGTTAACACAGGCAGCTTCATGATGCATGTAAAACAAATCCCACCAGAGACCATTCCAGGATTTTAGGGGAAATTATTTATATCATTATTATTCTACTGGGCTGCCTGCAATTTTCAGATCAAAACCAATATGTTTTTCCCCCAGTATATGCCATGACTTCCAAAATTATGCAGATGATTATTTTATTAGCACGTACCCAGATGGTAGACTGCCAGGCACAGTTACTGTCATTGCATTTAGCTCTCTGTAATGCAGGAATTACTAAGAAAACAGTGCATTTGACCACTGGTTATATAAATTAAGACTAAACCAACAGTTACAAACTCAGTTCAAAAGAAATCTATAAAAGGCATGTGAATCATCAGGTTAGTAACATTAGACATAATGTTAACACTAATCTTTCCACGTGAGATGTCTAGCACAACACTGAGATATGGGAAATGTCTGACAGGCTACTCCTGCCCCTTATCATTATTTATAATTGACTTTATTTAAAGCTAGTTCTATTTAAAGCAGTTCACTGCTGGTCTTGCAATTTACTCTAAGGGTATCCCTTAGACCACAGCTGAAAGACAAGGACCTAACAGCAAACTACAGTAAACAGGGGAAAAAATGCATATTCACAAAAAAGACTGTGTTTGTATCACAGCAATCAGGTCCATTTGTGACATTTACCATACTAGTGGGCAGTGATATTTATTCCAAGATTATATTTTGTATAAATGCAATGTTTTTCTCTTCCTGCCTCCAAGGGATGATTACTCATACAGTCTGTAAAACCATTCTCGATATGAAAAGTAATGAGTATAATATCAGCTGTGAGAATACAGTACCCAGTGTATTGTAAGATTACTTATTGAATCACAACACCACACAACTGCATGGCTGTGAAAAACCTCCTGAGATGATGCTGTGCAATGAGGCTGGATCAACCCTCTGGTATGCTTTAGGGCTAATGACTTGTTTGCAGCAGGCAGCAATCAGAATCCCAGTTATTTTAGCACTCGTCCTCTCCCTGGGATCTTTTCAGTTGTTGAGTACTCCCCTCCTCTTTTCTTTACTCTAATTTCTTCCTTTGGGTGTCCCTCTTGTCTCTGTGGTCCCTCTCAGAGCTATGGACTCCTCTTTTCTGGCATCAGTACCAGCCCTTCCTCTTGCGTAATCACAGTAGCCAACAAGCCTCAGATGTATTTGCCCTTTCTTAGCCCTCGGGTTACACAGTATTTTATCCTTGCTGGGCACAAGGACTGAATATGGTCTGGGGATTCCTTTCCCCACTAAATCTTGGACTTCCCTCTCTTCTCTGCAGCAAATTGCCCAGCGTCTTTCTCCTTTCCTTCTCCCCAGACAAATCACTGGGGAGGAAGGTAATGGCAGCAGAAGTCACTTGGCTTCCTCTGTTGAACCGTGACAGGTAGGTAGAGAACTGTGGTAATGTTTGCTGCTTGGAAAACTGCTCCCCATCTTCTCCAGGAAAAGGATCAAGGCCAGATCTGATCCACCGGCTACCAGCTTAACCACATGGGTTAAAAGATCCTCCAAAAGTGTGAAAGCATAATCCACACAAGCAAGAGCTGGCATACCAAGGAGACAGAAATTTAAATATACCTTTCACTGTTTCAGAAATCTGTTCTCTATCTTTTCAGGCATCGGTGGGAAAATTATACTCATGGATCTGGATGAGCTAGAAGCCAAGTGTTATATTAAAATCTGTGCACCACAGGAGCCTTGTGAACACAGGTCTTCTGTTGAAATGTACTATATATACCGTATCTACAGATCAGGTTTAGCTTTACACCTTGATTCTTCTGGTACAGCTGTTTGCATTAGTAAAGCCAAACACGATGACAGATCTGATAGCCAGCACTGTCTGATGCAAACATGGGAAGCAGGAAGCAAGAGAAATGAAAGAAGAAAAATGTGTCTCTCCATTAATGCACGACAGCAAACAGCCCAGTTATATTCTTGCTGAAAGGAATTTGATGTCTCGGTCAGTGCTTTGCCTAATGAGCTACCAACATCAATCTGTCATCATCTGTATTATTTGAAATGGCCTCTGCTGACACAAGGTATATTCACGTACTGGCCCTTCTGGGCACTTGAGAGTTCAAGTCCTGGCCAGTTTATACCACACTGAATGATAATGAAGGGTAACAGAATAATCATTGGCTTCCTTCTCTCAAGGGGAGGCAAGAATGTTGCAGGGATCTCCCTAGCCAAGAATGGCTTTTGATTACAGAGCAGGGATATTAATTATTTGGTTCTCTGTGTACAAACAGTCTCTAGCAGTTCGTTGCAGCAGTGCTTTAGCTCTCCTAAAAACATGTAGCACAACTGTCCATCTGTGCTAGCACTTCCATGAGCCCGCCCCAAGTACCTGACTCTCAAGAATTTGCAGGGTTGTACCAAAAGCCAAGAAAGAAATGAACACTGACAACAATTGGAATTTCAAGCCAAGAAATTCCCTTTTAGTGTTCTGTCTCTACCTGCTCCTATGATACACACGTAACATTACACAGTAATTTTTAACAGTAATTCAGCTGCACTTAGAAAGTACCTGCTGAGTGAGATTTCAGATTGCAGTCTCACCCAGCAGTTCTCTCCAAACCTGAATCCTTAACTTGCATCATTATACAACAGCATAACAAAGGATTCATACAATGAAACAAATCATTCATCATGAAATGTAAGGCAAATGGCATATGCTATATTCTTACTGGTGCAAAGTTAACAAAAGATCTCATTTCCTTTCAGAAAGTACCTGGGAATTGCCACACCCTCATCCTAGCCAAGCCTTGTGCTCCAGTGTTACTGCAAGCTTACAACTGTAGCTGAGTTCCAGGTGTGTTATATATAGCAATGTTTGATACCAGTATTAACAAATTTTCTGTTAGGAATTTTCTGAGAGGTGACAGACTCAAGGTCAAGCTCAGAAATGGGATTCTTTCTGAACAGACAGAAAGAGACATATTTGTCAGTGACATGGCTGAATGGCCCAGAGAGTGGCAGTGGGGATGAGGTGAGGTCCAGGTGAACAGTTGAATAAGAAGGTCCAGTCTTGGCCAGGGCCTTGCAGATGAGAGAAGAAAATTCAGCTTGATGTTCTTGTGAATGGAGAACCACTTGGAGAAACAATGACATAATTAGCAGACTAGCATAGGGAGTAGGATCAGTGGTTGTGCTGTAGAGGAGATCATCATATGGAAATCAGGATACATCAGCAATTTGAGTTATAGTAGAATATAATAGGGATTTCAGAGATATTTGGAAGAAAGAAGATTATTATGTAAATCCAGTCTGATTGTGCTAAACAAGAGGACTCAAAACCAGCCAAGATCCCCTTCAAGAGATCCTGGGTATCAGGGAAAGGGTGCTGCCACTAGCAATGAAGAACAGAAATAATTAATAGAAAAATTAGAAACTGATTGAGATCAATGGTGCTCAACAGAGAAACAGAGGGGACACACCAGAGGCAAAGGCTGAGTTTCCCACTACAAAATCTTGTAGCCTTACCAAAGTGGCTCTGTGAGTTATCTTTACCTGTTGTTGTTTAACTGGCACTAGCCAGTTATATGTACACTGTCTAACAGGGAGAATTTAACACCACTGTTAGATTCAGAATTTCTGGGCTGAATGTAAACAAAGATACAGCTCTCTTTCCTTTTGCCTTACAAAACTTAACAAATTCACCAAAATATCAGGAAAGGGTATTGATGTGCACCTCTTTATATAAATGTGACACTGGATGTTGTTTTTAATCAGCCCACGATGCTTACATTCACATCTCCCTTTCTTCCAGACTCTAAGGAGAAGGTCACCTGGGCACCTGTGCCTGTTCTGAGTACTTCATGTTTATTGCACTTGACAGCTTGAAGTCCCTGTCTGCTGTGAATCTGATGTTGTATAAATTAAGCAAAGAAAGCTGTAAGTCTAGCTACTTTATTGTCATAAAAGTCATACGTACTTTATGTTTAACATGCAAAATTTCAACTCCTTGAGCAGGAATGTCTATATAATTTCTTTCAAATTGCACTAACTTGGAAAGACCCACTTCCTCTATTGCAAATGTGTTATTAATATACTGCTTTCATGCTACTAAATTAAAATGTCCTCCTCATTTTTCCTATCCTAGTTCCAGTTTTTTAGCCATGTGGCTGGAAGGCAACATAAAAAGTTGAAAAAATGGATTATTTAGGACATGTGGCAGTAAAAAAAACCTTCTTGATCATCTGCCTCACTAAAAATAAATAACTTTAATTTTTTAAAAACCCTCTTGCTTGTCAGAATTATGTAAATCTCACCAGGATATTGATTGAGTTTGTCATGCCCCTGAAGGAGTGCTCCAAGGTGAGAAAGCTTATCAGTTTGCCAGCCTCCCCCCAGCCATTACCTACCCTGTCTGTAACAGCATGGACTCTGTCACTCATGCAAATGAGCCTCCACATGGAAACACATGCACCATTTCCACATGGAAACACAGGCACCATTTCCAAGGCAGCAGCCCACCATAAATAGGTAAAGACTTCATGTTCTTAGACTGCCACAGCGTAAGAATGAATGCACAGCTCTTTCTACCAAACTCAGTGGAAAAAGCACTTACAGTGCCAAGAGTGAACTCGGTTTCTCACATCAAAAACATGTCAATGCAGCTGAGCATGTGGGAATATAGAGATCACAGCAGGTTTTCCTAACACTTGCTGCTATATTTTGGGATTTAACTCAGCAAGGGAAGATAACGTGGGGTTATCGTGTGGAGTTCTTCATCAAAGAGTCTGCCAGCATCATAGGACGTGACAGCATCTAGACCAATTGTGCATTTACATCTTCAAACATTCCTGTAAGTAGAAGGAATGAATGTGGCATGTTTCAATTTGCCTTTTTAAACTGGAGCCATGTGTCTGTGGATACTGGGGTAATGCCAGAATAGTCACTGGTTCTCATAGTGAGTGGAGTTTAAATTCACTTAGGGTGACATGCTGTTCACTGAGACAAGGAGAGGTCAGTTTGACTGCAGAGTGTCTGTTTACTCAGTGAGAAATACTCTGTTTTCTGTTGTCTGATCCACTATTTGTTTCTGCAGTCTTTTCCCAGGTATCTTGCTTTATTTGTTCTGGGTTCCAATATGGATCAATAACCATGGGGAGCACCCATATAAGCTGGAAGCCCAAACTATAGCATAAGGACATAAAGGCAAAAGAAAAACTTCAGTAGCTGCTAATCTCTGATTTCACAGTTGCCACCTATCCATCTCCAACACAGCTTTCCCACACCCATCAAATTGCACTGGCATGACACTGAGAGAACCATGACACCCCTGCAGGGCTGAAGCAGAAATATCCCACTGTTAAGAGTTGCATGGCAACATAAATAACTTTGACCTTGATAAAAGGGTTAAAAGTATAAAAATTGAGTAAGGGAGGTCTTACATAGCAGGACAGCACAACACAGGGTAAGTCATACAGAGGCTTGAAAACCCTTAACTCAGAAAACTTCTCTTGTTACTGACTGCAACATCAAAACACACAGCAGAGAAAACGCGGAAACGTGGAGGAAAATTTAAATAAATCAAAAACTTCCCTAAGACAAAACATCTTATATAATGTTCCCACTGGGAAGCGAAGGAGGATAGACTTCCGTGTAACAAATGCTAGTTCTGTCACTTGGTGTACTTCTGGAGGGCACTCAAGTATTTCAGTGGCACAGACAATAGAAGAGCAAAATAGAACGAGAGAGGACAGAACAGAAATAGACTTGGTTGGCTTTGTCTGGGAGAGCTGGTCAAAAATTGGAATTTTCATTCTAATAAAAAATGCAGATTTCTTGACAACTTTTCATGCTCTTTCAAAAATTAAAAAGAAAAAAAAAAAGCAGTACAGTTTTTGAAAATAAAATCCAGAAAAGAAAATCTGAAATAATCAATACTAAACCTGGGAGCCCAGATTTCAACCCTCTCAATCCTGTGACATCTCTGGTAACTTCAGGAATCCCTTCATTTTCACTGACTGGCATCTGGTTTGCCTGACTCTTAGATTCCTCTAATGTTTTAAGTAGATCCTTCTACCCAGTGATATTAAAAGTTTTTACAAAATTCAGTGAGTTATTTCAGATCACAGAAATAAAATGGAAAATAGTTGTTTCCATTTTACAGTTATTAGAAAATAGAGATTAACAGATTGAGATCAGCAAAACTGAGTGAAAAGGAATCTCTAGCTGGGCACTCTAAATTAAAGGCTCCCAAATTAGATGCCACGTCTGCACTTTTTATTTCCCACAGTAAGAAATCTCCCAGCTACAAATATTACAGTGAGTTATGGCACATGATCAGCCTTCTTTCTTTTAAAGACTCTCATAACTGGGGGAAAAAAAAAAAAGATAAAAGAAAAAAATTAACATAAAATATTCTACTCTTGCAGTCTGGTAAAACTGTTCCGACTTCACAGGTTTTTCTGCAGCACAAAATTTCTGGTACAGGGACACTGGTGGACTTGTGGCTGTAGTGAATCTAAGCCAGCTTACATGTGCTGAAGACCTGCCCATGTAGTGGAAAGGGGCCAATAAGGTTATGCAAATCAATTAGGCTAATTTGTCTTCAGGCTTTTCTCAGAGCTCTCTGGGTTTTCATAAGGTTTATTTTAAAACGCTGATTATGCTGTCATTTAAGGAAGCAATTCCCTGCCTTGACAAGGCTGGTCACTTTAACTATCTGCCACTTTCCTTGCATTTTCTTGCCTTAGTGTGCAGGTTTCTGTGCAGGTGATGGCTATACAGAAGACAGCTCTGATCTTCCAATATCTTGTGAACTCTATGATCCAAAAGTAATGTACTTAATCAAGTGTAAAGCAAGAGGTGATTAAGTTTTGCAGTACTGTACAATGCCTGACTGCTCAGAAATGCATCTTTTGATGTGGTGCAGAGAACTGGACCAGTTCTGTCTGCTTTACCAAAAAATGACATTTTAGTAATCTGAAAAGAGAGCCTCAGAAATCTCCACAAGTGTTTAACTTTGATCTGATTCTTTAAAAACATTATATTTATCTGTTTGCTTGTTTAATTTGTTTGAATTTGAAGCTCAGGAAGATGTCAACTTGACATCTTGAGGAAACAATTATTTGCTTTTTTCCAGATGAGGCTGAACAGGGGCAGCAAGTTTCCAATCATTACCAGTTGTTCTAAGCATCCAACCAAAAAAAGAGAAGAGGAATCAAAACAGAAAACCATCAACTCACCTTTCTATTGTGGTTTATATGAATTATTAAGAACTGAGATTCAGTGAAGCCTCAATTCTTGAGCTTAGAATCAATACTGTATTTTATAGAAGAAGGGCAGTAAACCCAGCTTGTTCTACTTCCATCACAGTGAAGCCTTGTCAAATCTCTCAGGCAACCTCATTCACTAGGGTCAAAGTCTAACACTGTTGATGTGGAAGAGGGATTGAGATGGATTGAGGTGGATTGAAAACTGGCTGAAAGGCTGGGCCTGGAGGGTGATGGTCAGTGGCACAAAATCTACTTGGAGGCCAGTAACTAGCAGCATAGCCCAGAGGTCAATATTGGGGTCTAGTCCTGTTTAACATCTTCATCATCTGGATGATGAGGCAAACTGTACAATCAGCAAGTTTGTGGGTGACACGAAACTGAGATGAGTGGCTGATAAACCACAGAGGGTCATGATGCCATCCAGAGGGACCATGACAGGCTGGAGAAATGTGCTAAAAGGAACCCCATGAAGTTCAACAAGAAGTCTGAAATCCTGCATCTGGGAAGGAACGACCCCACGCACAAATATATGCTGGCACTCACCCTGCTGGAAAGCAGCTTGGCAGAAAACCCCTTTGCATGGGCAGGGACACCTCCCAGTAGACCAGATTGCTTAAAGCCCCATCCAACCTGGCCTTGAACACTTCCAGTGATAGGGCCTCCACAGCTTCTCTGGGCAACCTCTTCCAGTGTCTCATCACCCTCATAGTGAAGACTTTCCTCCCAACGTCTAATCTAAATCTCTCCTCTTCCATTTTAAAGCCATTACCCCTTGTGCTCTTGCTACATGCAGTTGTAAAAAGCCCCTCTCCAGCTTTCCTGTAGGCCCCTTTCAGGTACTGGAAGGCTGCTATAAGGTCTCCCTGGAGTCTCTTCTTCTCCAGGCTGAACAACCCCAACTCTCTCAGCCAGTCTTCATGGCAGAGGTGCTCCAGCCCTCAGATCGTCTTCATGGCCCTCCTCTGAACTTGCTCTAAAAGCTCCCTGTCCTTATGTTGGGGACTCCAGAACTGGACACAGTACTCTAGGTAGTGTCTCACAAGAGCAGAGTGGAGGGCAACTGTCTCTAGGTGGCCCTGCTTGTGCAGTGGGATTGTGCAAGATGACCTCCAGAAGTCCCTCCCAATGTCAACTTTTTTGTGATACTGGGATTCTGAGAAAGACTTGCTCACTTCAGTGGGGTTGAGATGTGACTTTCTCTATAGGAGCCCATAGAATTCAGCTCACTTTCTTGTGCTGTAAGAGCTATTGGCAGCCACTTCTTAAGGACAACTTTTTACTATGTTCCAGACATGAAAGAGACAGAACACGATCTGCACGGAGTTCAGTGAGCATTTATTTCTGCGACTATTCCCTTTTGAGTAAGGGTGCCCAAAAAAAGGACAGTCACGATGGGATACAGGCCTGCGGGGAACTGACATCAGCAATCTCACTTCCAGAAGGGAATAATTCGGCAGATCTGTGTCACTTTGGATTCAAAAGGTGAAAGGCTCCTTCGTCATATTACCTGATGGCTAAACTACCTGATTGCACATTTAAACTCCATTCCCAAACATAAAAACCAAATGCCAGTCTCCTCACACATATCACAAGTCACCCAAAGAGTCCCAGCTGCAAATATTCTGCATTGCACTGAGCATTATTAATCATGTTGGCACATTTCTGATGTTTTGTATGCCAGCAAAGAAAGTTCATACAATCACCAAGAGGGGAATGTCTTGAGTAAGCCTATAGAGAAATTGAGAAGAGATTCAGTGGACTCCAAAGTACTTCCTTCTTGTTCTGCTTGGTAAATTTAATACAGAATGTGAGTGACAACGGAGAGGGAAGAAAGAGGATAATAAATCCTGTTTGCTAGATGAGTTCTTTGAAAATGAAAGCTGAAGTTGACTGAACCAGGTTATATATTATATTTAGGAATACCTAGAGCTTGACTGCAGAAATGTTAAACATCCTACAGTATTTGCAATTCTGAAGTGGAGATAATGTAACAAGAAACTGAGTACTGACCACACAAAATTTATAAATATTGGTCTCGGTCCTTCACTGGAGTACTTATATGTCATTTAGATGAACGCCAATTCCAGTCTGCATCTGTTGGAAATTTACCCCAATATTTCATATCAGAAAAGGGAATTGGAATATTCTCAGGTTAGAAACTGAACTGTGGGTTAAAAGTAAAGACTGAAAGACTATTGTTGTAAATAAATTTGCCATGGCTCAAAAGATACTTGCAAGGAAAACTCAGGGTGTGTTTTTGGGACACCAAATCTTCATCTCTTAAGTGTTTCAGGCCAAAGTCAAGAACACAAACAATCATCCACACAACAGAACTAATGCCAAGCAACATCTTCAAGGGAGGGAGAAAAAAATCATGCTCAGAGCATTTGTTTTTAACTGAAAGAGAGAGGAAGAGTCTTTTTTCCCCCCAGGAATCTCCTCAGTATGCAAATCCTAGTATGCAAAACTCACCTCATCCTACATAGCTGAAGGAAAATTTTCCATCTTTTTAGACTCTTCCCATTCTCTTTCTTCATCACTTATTCTGTCCAACAGAACCATTTCTACTTACACTGGTTTTCAGATTTCCAGATTCTAGAAGAGAATCTAGAAGAGAGAGGAATGACTCAAGACTGCTTTTTCCACAAATCTTTTAGCCCCTCTCACTCCGTCTTGCCAGCTAAGAAATAATTATCTAAAGTGAAAACTTCTAAATACGCTGAAGTCCCCTAATTTGTCTCAAATCTGCTGCTAATTCCTGAAATTTACAACAGAGATTCAGATATTTTAAAGCCAGAAGGGACCTTTACTGGGCTACAGCCTGATCACCACCATAAAATGGATCATAGAAACCTACTCTGGTATCTCTGCAGGAAAACTTTTCTACTGGTTGAGCTAGAATCTATCTAGCTAGAGTCTATCTAGCTAAAATAACCTCAGCTTAAACTAAAGACCCTAAATGCTGTACATATCATAGAAGCTCTATTCTGGCCCATTGAACATTTTTGTTATCCCCTTACTGTTTTGTAAACATGTATACTGTGAATGTAAATACAAGTTGGGGTCCAGCACTCCTGAGCATTTAAGCATCTACATTCTTCTTAAAACATTTTTGTGCCCTTCAGGATCTAATGCCAATCCTCAATCTGTAAAACATATTCCAGAAAAATTTCTACAAGACACCTGCTTTGCAAAATAAAATGTCAGGAACTACTGGAACTATTCAGATTACTCAGAGAAATGAAGAGCTGATGCAAAAGATCTAGAAACTATGTCTCATTTCCTACTCCAAATGAATTCAGTAGCAAAAGTTGCTATATAATTACATTTATTGTTGAATGTGATCCTCAGAACTTACTCAAATTCCATTTTCTAATTTATCATGTTATTGATCTCACAATTTATACGAGTGTCTGGTGAGATTTGAGCTCTAACAGAATGTGTCCTGTTTACAAGAAAGCTTAATTAGCATTAGCATCTCTGCACATTGAACAGGAGGGACTATATTCCTCTTGCTTGTACTGTGTTTTGTTGGTAGAAAAGTGTCTAAAAATTAAGTTACCTTTTTGCTGACACTTTTTTCTCTGGCTGCTTTAGCAGACTTTGCAATATCCTACCTGATAAAATTTACTTTGGCCACTATTAATCAGTCAGCTTGATGTCCTAACATTTACTTTTCTCTTTTGTTGTTTGCAGTGCCTCTTGGAACTGGGACAAATATCAGACGTGCTCATGTGAAGTCTGTGGTATGTACTATATAAATGAGATCCCAGTTCTAGCTACCCAGCGACCATCTGAAGAGAGTATTCTTAGATCTTTATTTCTGAAAGGGATTGTCTTTTCTCAGGTGCCATGAAGGCACTAGTAGCTTTAATATTGCTTGTTCAGCTTCCAATTCACAAAGCTGCACCAGCAGCTCCTCCTACTCCCTTGGGCTGCGATGACCCAGAATCTGAAGCAGCAGCTGAAGTAGCTGTGAGTTATATTAATGGCCACAGTCACCACGGATACAAGTTTGCCTTAAACAGAATTGAGAACATCCGTGTGCTACCCCAGGTAAGTGAGGAGCGTGGGCACAGAGCACTGTATTCACCTGGAGACGCTGTGAAATGATCAACAAGCCCTGCTAAGGGCTGTATCCTCACATGGGGTAAATCAGCATGACTCTGTTGATTTAAATGGGGCAAGGCCACCTGTTAGCAGCTGCAAATCCAGGTCACTGGAATGTACCTCTCAAAGAGCAGAATTGAGGGGGAGAGGGAAATGTTCTGGTATTTTTGTATGATGCTAGAAAGGGCTCAGTTTACAAGTGCAGCATGCTTGCTAGGGCAGATCATCCCAAGTGCTGATTCATGAGCCCAGAAGCTAATCTGGAGAAAAACTGTGAGGATAATCTTCACGATGCAGGTAATTATTTATTGGCTAAATGCATACACCTCTCATAACCCCATGCTATTAGAGATTTTGTAGTAGGCATTAATTTTACCTAATATCCCATTGAGCTGACAAGAAGCTGAATGGAAATAACTGTGTCTCATAGTCTCACTTTCTCTAAGATCTATTGCCATTATTGCAGGCATCATGAAAGGCTGTAGAAACAGTCATGAATACAATGTATGCACCCATTCCGAACCTCTGAGTCTCTGAAAACATGGAAGATGGTCCCAAATACTAGTAAGAACAAAACTCCATGGCTGATTTCTACTTGTTATCAGAGAGAGGACACTTAAGTAATTTAAAAGAGCCTAAATAAGACATTAATGAGGCTAGAAGTGTGCCCACAGTTACCCAAACAAAAGCACTGGTGACACTGCTTTGCTCATATTTAATACTTTTACACTAAAATAACTTCATTGGTTTAAATGGAATCAATCATGACTCAAACCTCAGAGTCAATATCAGGGCTAGGGAACATCACTTCTGCCCTTCCACTCACATGTCTTATGTTGCAAAGGTTCAGGAACAACCACAAAAGATCCTGCAGTCCATACATAACATGAGTACTGGTGCTGGGATTTAGCTGGTGCAATTCCAACGGACCAAAGGAACAGACCAATGTGTACCAGTGTTTATTTAGGATCTGGTTATAGAAACATGAAGTTTTGTTATCAACAAAGATATCTGATGATTTTTTAAAACTACCCAACAAAATAAAATTGAGTTAACTTAAGAGAACTGACACACTACATACAGGCTGGACTTTCCAAAATGTATGGACCAGTTCCTTTGCTGGAAAAAATCAGTGTGAGTATCTTGACTTACTACAGCTAAAACAGTGAGTCCTATTTTTTATCAAGTTCAATAGTAAGGACCTATTCAGTTACTCTAATGAGCTATCCAGTGACAGACAGCAACAGAGACCACTGCACAGCCCCAGAAAAGAAATCTGGTGATGTCTTGTGAAGAGATTACTACAATTTCTGTTGTGTTGTGTTGTTTTTTTTCCTTGCAGGGGCTGAATAATGACATAATATTTCTTGAACTTGACTTATTAGAGACCACATGCCACATTCTCAGCCCTACACCTCTTGCAAATTGCACAGTAAGGAGCTTCACAGACCACGTGAGTATCTAAAATGTTACTAGCTCAGTCTAAAGGTGCATGTTCAGCCTGTTGATGCTAGAAGGGCCAGGCTGTCATCAGGCAGACTTCCAAGCAAATGTTACATCACTGTAATAGCTTATAACCACCCAATCACTTGTAACCTCCTTGTTGATTTAGTTACCTTCATGTCATGAAGGATTTCACTCCTGGATTTCTTTCATGTCCTGTTATGTGAAGAGGATGGGTCATTGTTAGCATAACATCCTACATACAGTTAATGAATGTCATGGGGCCTTGTTTAGGGGCTCCAGATTCAGCCCTCACTCCTGGTGAGGCCAGATGTCACTGCCTCATTGCAAACTGTAGACAGGGCAGGCTGTGAATCTGTGCAAATAAAACCTTCCCTCAGATACATGTGGGGTGTTACCTCATGAAATTCCATCAAGTCTAGCCATCTAGTCCTGGTCAAGACTGCAGAAGAGCTATTCCCTTCAGACAGGCCTCTGCCTTCAAAGTAATGCTCAGCTGGAATTTACTGGCCTCCAGTATTTTGTTCTTATGCAAGTGTGATCTAACTGTGAAAAGCTTTCCCTAACCAAAGCAGTGGAACTGTTGTCTGAGTGCAGGCACCTCTGGTTTTTCAGCAGAAAGCAGAGGGAGCAATTGACAATTTAAGCCTGCTGTTTCTAGAATGGGGCTCAATTCACTGAGCTTATGACTACATTTGAATCACGATCCACCCTGTATTCACCAGGGCTCAGATCCCGTTTTCCATCTTGGGGGAAGTAACTCTAACTGTTCCCTCTTCCCAGTGACTCCAGCTTTGCTGTTGACATTTCCTCCCCTGCTGGATCATGTTCCATGTGAGCCAGCTCAGCAAGGCAGCACACTCTGCTGTTACCATGGCCACTGACCAGCTGAGATTAGTGAGAATGTTATCAAACAGCTCTGAAGAAGGTCTTAATTCATAAGCATTGATATTCTTTGCTTTTTATAAGAGAGAAACCTGAAGCAAATGTACATAATCTGGCTACCTCGGCACTTCTGATACTATTGAGATCCATATTTGGATGAAAATTTTGCAGCTGTGGTCGGCTTTTTGCAAAATCACAGGCACCAGGACACATCTACCAGTGCCTCTGCAATCAGACAGATTTTGCCAGGAACTTCAGCCAGGATCTGTTCTTTTGAATTTCGCAATAGTTGTCCTTTTCAGAAATTCTTGCTATCTGAATGATGTAACCCTTTGATTTTTGTCTCTCTAGGCAGTGGAGGGTGACTGTGATATCAAACTGCAGAAGGTAGATGGACAGTTATCTGTACTTGCCAGTAAATGCCACTCACATGCAGGTAAAGACTTGGTTCTTTAGGTTTGAATCTAGAGGCCAGAGCATTATTACAGCCATGGTTACAGTTCACTAGAGTTTCTGATTCTGAAACACTGATATATGGCATAAAGGATGACGGTTAAAGGGGTTTTTTTCTAAAATAAGCTGTTTTGAAAGTAAATTTTCCCCTTTTTCTGTTTTTATTCATCTATAAACCCAGCCATCTCTCTTTGGTCCTCTTTACTATGACAATTAAGATACAATTGGATTATCTGGGGAGCAAGTCCCAGATTTGACCTAGAAGTTGCTAGTACTGAGGCTTTTCACTCGGGTGTTTGGCCTTGAGAATTTGATTCCTTGTTGGTCTGAATCTAATAGAACTTGCTAATCTCCAGAGCCCCTTTGCCAGATGCAGCTTATTTACAAACCCCAGCATTTTCAATATTGCCATGGGAAAGTGGAATCTCTTTTCTGCATGTTCTGTGCAGCATCTCTTAGCTCTGTATGAGATGTCTTCAATACTGCTTTCAAAACTGGTGAGTGAATGAAACCACACACTCAGGAAAATACAATTCAAATAAATTAAAATATCTTCATTTTTCCAACACTATTTTTATGAGCTGAGACATCTTTTCATTGGCATCATGGATAGTCTGCCAGAAAGAGAATTGATGAAAACATGAGTAAGAACATTCAAAATGTCCTATTGAGGTCCACAGCAGTTTCTCTTGCAGAAACACTGGAATGGCAAAAACTGTGTGAAATGCTGCCATCTGTAGCCTGTACTGCAAAAATTCCTTCCACTATAATTCGGGACAGACCATGAAACAGTGTTTTGTGTGACCGAATAGGCCTCTAATGCCTCTCAAAACAACCTACAATTTGATCAAAACATAATCTGTTCGCTTCCTCCTGCAGACTCCAGTGAAGATGTTCTCCAGTTCTGCCCTGACTGCCCACTGCTGGCAAGTTTGAATAACACGGAGGTGTTAGCAACTGTTGCAGCTGCTCTCCAAGACCACAACAGCAAAACTGCTGATACCTACCTCAGACTGCTTGAGATTGGAAGAGCCAGAATACAGGTAATTTCTACCTATGTGTAGCCTTCTACATTAACAGAATATTTCTGTATTTATGCAGTGCTAACCAGTTATGTTTGCAGATTTAGCTTGCTCTAATTTGCCCTACTGAATTGCTCTTCATTTTCCAAGCATTTTGTGTCATTTTAGCCACAGGATTCCCTTTGAGTTGAGCAGGAGATACAGAGCTAGAAGCCACACATTTGCCTTTTATCTTCTCTTAGCAGCTCTGCAGTTTCACAGTGCAAAGTCAGTTAAACAATTTTCCTGTTTTATCAGTATCACCCAGTGCATGTTGTCTCTGTTGAGTTTGCTGTGGCTGCCACGAACTGCTCAGCAGCAAAAGCTAAAGCTGATGTGGAGACTTGTCAACTGCTGCCTGACGATCAGTCGGTAAGTGTGCCAGCACATCAGCCCTGATCTTGCCAGCTCAGAGGTAGAAACCAGCATGCTGTGATGTGCTCACACTTGGGCAAGAATAGACTTTGATGAGGGTAAAAGTGCAAGAGCTGCACACCATTCTGACACTCTTTTCAAAATACAGTTTCTAGAGCTATATCACACCCTTCTCACTGTGGTACCTGGACTGAGTCCTGATGTATTTAAATATATTTTAATATATTTCTAAAAGGCTTGAGGACCAAAGTGTCCTTTACACAAAAAATTTTTAATCAACAGAATATAGATTTTTGTTTACTATCCTTAACAGGAGCACCTCACAAAACCTGGTACCAGACAGTACACAAACATTTAACAAAAGGGCAGACTGTTTCACCTTCCTACAATTTAAGTGTTCTTACTGTGCTTTATTCTGATACATAGGCTCCTGAGAATTATATTGTATACTTTATCAAGCTACAATTCTGCTTTTGTTTCTGATGAAATTGAGTCCTAGGCAGTTTTACTGGGTGGGAGCCTTTTACCTAGATTCCTATATATGCTTTCCCATCCCCATATGCAGACATGTAAAGGATTTTACTCTAGAATAACACAGGAGTTTCACTTGTTTGCTAGTTATGCATTTAAACAGCTTGGCTTTTGAGTGCAACAGACTAAAAAGCAAGCACTTCACTGCTCAGATGAAACATGAGGAGATACAGCTGTTTCTAAGTGTTCTGAAGTTAAAAATTGTAACGCAGGTCTCCTCTGTTTTGTAATTGTTTGCTCTTGACTGTGTTCTACTTTGCCAGAATTTTGGTTTCTGCACAGCAACAATGGTAACAAAGCCCTTGCAGGACCTCAAAGTGGACTGCCAGCTCTACGGACATCAGGTACTAACTCCAGAGGTTCTCTTCCTTTCCAGAGTATCCTAGCCTACCAATCCTGTTAAAAGCAATCGCCCTGAGTTTATTTCTTTCAGTGTAGAATGCATTAGCATTTTTAACTTTAGTTTAACTTTGTATCCTAAAAATCAAGGTAAGGAAACTCCTGATCATCCTATGGATTTCTGTGCCAAGAATTATGTCAATTATGCTTGACACAGCTTGTCCTCCTAACTACCTGGTTGTCTGGTAGGGCAAAGGGAGCCAAACTCTGCTCAGCAAGGGGGATAGGGCAGATAGACGTAAAACATAACATGGTGGTGCGTGAAATCAGCTGGGGTGTTTTGCTAGTAGTCCTTAAATTTGACTGAATCCAAGGAGTCTGACCTGCACTGTTATAGGAAGAGGAGAGAAACATATATGCACTGGACCTGAGTGCTCTGCAGGTATTTTAGCCACCATTTAGTTTGAGAAGGGCTAGGTGGTGGTTGAATACTTCCTATGGACCAGATCTCTTGGTAACAAAATAGTAATTAGCTGTCTAGGAGGTATATGAAAGAAAGAATAGGACAGCTGGTCTTGAACGTTCTGCCAGCTGCACAGGTGGCCCAGAAAGTTCACACAGCACAGCATTTTGTGCTAATGATTCACCAGATATTGAAAACACACTCTTAGGCTCCTGTGTATGTATTCAAATGCCAATCAAACATCTGTGATGGTCAGGAATATTTTGTACCTGGGTTGGAGGCTTGTCCGTAGTTAGAAACATGGTACCTAGTAAAATAGCAATGACCTGTATACTCTAAGCCCAAGTCACTGAACACAAAAAAAACTGTTGTGTTTTTTGTTGGTTTTTTTTGGCAGCCTGGAGTTACCTACTCTCAACCAGGTCAAGACACAGCAGCAGGAATGACACCCAGTGTTGTACAAGGCTTCCCAAACCATAATCTCAGGCTTTCCCACAATAACCCTTTTGCATCTGAATCCAGCTCTTCAGAATTTCCTTCCATGCTCTCAGCCAAATCTGTAGCAAAGAGAGCAGCTGCCGCAGTTGCTCAGCATGACAAAGTACCTCACCCCGTTGGCTTTGTGCCTCCTCCTCCTCCATGCCCTGGGAAGGTTCGCCATTTCAAGATATAGGCTGTGTCCCAGACATGGCAATACAGCTCACTGAAGGACCAGTGTGCAGCAGCAGCAGCAACACACAGACCACAAGTGCGAATAGGTGAGAACACTTGACTCTGAGCCCAAATTGAGTTTCCCCCTCCAGACAGCAGAGCCGTGGGCAGGATCTTGCAAAGACCTGCTTCAAAATGTAGGTGGTTACAACGTTGTTTCCTCTACATATAGGGATGTTCTAGTTAAAATACAGAAACACTGTTTCAATGAAACTGCTGTAGGAGCTATATAACAGTTGTAGCTTTATGATAGAAACACCATCCAAAAGGTTACTTCAAAATAAAATGTTCAACAGAAATGCTTTGTTACCTTCTATCTGTATATATTTTCATTTAGTTGACAAGTATATCCTTCACAGCATTATGAGTCATATTCTGGGCTTGATTTCAAAAACAGTAAGCTCCTGCACTTCTCATCAGCTTCACTGGGATCTGTGGGTGCTGAGCACTGCAGAAATCAGGTCAGTCTTTCTTTTGATCATACACCAATAACACTACAGCAGAGGCAGGAAAAAAAAATGTATTTTCCCCTTCCATCTTCCCTTCCTAGCATTAACCTAAAATTATAATATCCACCAGAAGTACCTCAATACTTTTGGACATGACATAAGAGCATCCGTGTCCATAAAAACAACAAAGAATCAGGACACACGCAATGCTGTGCAGGCTGAAAGCATCGATCCTACCAGACAAGCACATGTATATTCTCTGGCTTCCAGCAGATACCCGGGTGTGATATGAGCATGGGGCACTGCACAGCCTATGTGCATATGAGGGAACACCAATTCAAGGGAATAAAAATATACATTAGGCAAGAATCTCATGTAGTAGCACTCAGACAGTGATGGCAATGTATCATTGCAGTCAAATCTTCCCCAAATTTCTGACATGAATTAGAGGCAAAATCTATTCTAGGTACAAAAGTAATAAGGGAGGGGCCAGAAGAATCTTTTTTGCCAGCCAGACTAGAATTCTGGAGGCCCGGGGGGAACAGTCTCAAAGATAGTCATGAATCTTTAACCAGGAACAGCACTTGCTACAAGATAATTATCATGCAGGCAGCAAAAGCTGCAGAATACATGTCATTTCTGAACTGTTTCAAATCACCTATACTGTTACAACCTTCCAGTATTCAGTAAGCAACACAACTAACATTTGTTCTTCATGTCAACGCAACAGGTTGCTATACAGAAAGGTTCTGCTCTGCTTTGTCAATGGGGAAAGGAAAATATGTAGGCACTTGCACCAGTGCTTCAGCTGGGCGTGCAGAGGTGAAAGAGAGGAAAATCAGCCCAGAGTCTGCAAGCTATAGTCTAATGTGATGGCAACACACTGCTGACAAGCTCTCCCCATGCAGGCAGCAGCGCTCACATTTCAACAAGATGCTGAGTTCTTGCAGGAAGTCTGTGGCAGGCAATTGCACAAGCTGCTGCCAGTCAATTGCTCAGTGATTTTTTTGCTTCTCTGTAAAGCAGTGACTCCAGCATGCTCTGCATGCAGCCACTCATTCAAACAGTGCAAGTACTGAGCTCCAGAAATTCCTTGAAGCAGGGAGGCAGGTGGTCCTCCCGTCCCACTGCATGAGACACGGTACAGGATTGAGCGAAATTACTGTTACTGTGATCTGCATTACTATATTACCAGAAACATGTGACTGAGTTTTTAACTTGCCTGGAGCAAATAGTTTTCCTAGTTTTTGTATTTTTAAAACTAGGAATCACCTTAACTAAACCATACAATTGCTTTGTATAATTAAGTGGACTCTAAGTTACGAAAGAGACTCATTCCCAGGCTTAGAAAGTTGTCTATCTGATGGCAGAGACAGTATATTTATAAAAGGTATCCCTGCCCCTGGGGATCTCTGAACTCCAGAAATGCTGCATCTTCTTGTTGTCTTTTCCAACCACACAAAGCAAGGATGTGTAGCAGATCATCTGCAGCCTCCACACTTTACAGATGTTCAACTACACCTGGTGTAGCTACTGCATTGTTTCCTAAAACGGGGAGAAAAGGAAAAAAAAACAACAACCAAAAACAAAAAACGCAGAATTGCTTTGTGCATCCCTCTTACTAGGTGCACTCATCTTCTTTCTTCTTAACATATGCTGTCTTAAGGACACATTTTGCCCTCTTCAGGATACATTTTCCATGTCTCCTCCCAGTACGGCCCCATATTAATGCACCTGGACCTAGTAACTGATACAGTGTTAAGTAACAGATTTTCTGGGCAATGAGTGTTGCAAAATGGCAACACATAGAACACAAAAGCCTCTTTCCCTGAAATGCAGCATGAATAATTTTCTCAGGTCTGCATCACTGGCTGACAATGTTTTCAGCTTTTTCAAACCCTGTTTTGCTAAAGCATATGTATTTCATGTGCTGCTTTGGCTGGAGATGCTCAGATTTCCCAGCTGTGTCCATGTTTTGAGGTCAGCTACTTCAACAGAGACATTTTTTCCCTTCCAGTGGGAGGAAGAGTACAAAGAACAGAGTCAGGGATATAACAATTCCCCATTATAAGAGGCACCGACACAGCCAGCACTAACTGGCACCCATCTCCATAGAAATGCCATGTTCTGTAAGGATAAAGAAATGAGTTATTATCCTTTAGCCACAGGGGAAGCATTCCCAGGCACAAGGAACAATGTGAGTGAGTCTGCATTGCTGCTTCTGCTGTTCCTGTACTATGGCTACAGCAGTGCTTCTCAACATTCATCCCTTGTATCCCCTCCCTCCAGGATACACTCTGTACATTATCTTTCACCCTGAGTTTGCAGAGCAACTGGCCACGCATGGTAGGGGGGCTCAGTCTAGTGGCCATGTGCCCCTTCTCCCTTGCTCTCTGAATTTTCCACCTCTGCATCCAACCAAAGTCTTCTAAACAGGGTTTCAGCCCCAGTGCTGTTGCAGGTCTTCCTGGCTGTATATGTAATCCCACAGAGTTTTCTATGGATAGTTGCTGGGGTAGCTTCTGCTGTCTCCCAGAACATGCTTTGAGCACGGCTGGCTAAAGAGCCAAGATTATTTTTACCACCAGTGAAAAAACATGACAATATATACAATTTTTAAATCCCAAAACTTTACAGTAGTGTTAAACAGAGACAATTATGTCCTTCACTTTTGCTCTTCCTTCCTCACTCAATACAGACCCAATTCTCAAACCCAAAGGTACTCAGTGTCATCGAGCAAATAGCCATGATTACAGAGACTCACAGGACACAAAATGAGGGCCAGGGAAATGGTTACCAAGCTTTTGATATCCTTCAAGGCACAATACTGCAGAATTGTCCCTTAGTAGAAAACCAATGACTTTCACTGGGATCCCCCCCATGTAATGGTTGTCACTTCTCCAGATCTTTAAGATAACAGCTATTTGTACAGCTATTCCCCCTTCTCTCCCTGGAGTTCCTCACTCATTAACCACAAGGCACACTACTGTCATTTCAAACTAAATGTTCTCCAGGCAGAATTTTCCATGATCCTTTTTCTTCTGTAGTCAGCAAATCACTCGAGAATCAATAGTGGGCACAGTGCAGCCTCTTAGCTGACTAATCAACCTCCAAATTCAGCAGTGAGGGGTAAAGTCAAAGGCACGAAAAAACCTGCCCCGCTTAGTGTGAGCTCTGTGATACTATGTGGGGAGCAGCTGAGCTAGCAAATGGCTCCTCCCAAGTCACCATCTCCAGTCACAGCAGGATCGTATTATTTATTATTGCTGAAAAGGAATGAAATCAGAGCAATGCATAGTAAAATAATTAAAATACTGATATTGCTGGATCCATTTCCTTATGTTTCTCCCATGGCTTCATACAATTTAAACTGAGGCAGGCTGTGGCAGTTGTCAGAGAAGCCAAGGAGCTAGAGATTAAGCAGGTGGGACTCTTCCTTGAGCCAATTCTGACCAGATGATCTAAGGGAGACAATAACACTGAACAAGGACCTTTGGCACCAGGACGAGTATAACGACCCCAAGTCTGTAACCTGCTTACAGGCCACCTTCCTTTCCCCTATCTGCATATACTTTCAGTCAGTTGTTATTTCGTCACTAAGTTTGGTTGTCAGGCAATAAAAATGCAGCACCATGTTACCATTAGCAGTGGAATTCATATGCAACTGTACCTGCCTCTAAACCCACAGGAATAAAAAGCTAGGCATTGCCAGGTAGGGGCTGAAGCCAGGTGCAGCCAAGAAGTTAGGATGGAAGGAGATACAAGGAAACAAGACTTGCTTTTTGGCATCAGAGGCAACATGTAATGATGACAGGTTCGCAGAGTGCTTTGCACAATATGGCAGCGAGAACAAAGTCAAAAGCTGGGGGAAGATGGGATGAAACAGGAAATGTTCAAGGCTCAGGGAAATCAGAGTGGGGGGTCAAATACCTTGCAGATGTCAATAAATTAAAGAGTTTTAGGCAAGAAAAGAAGAGTGGGCTTAAGTCAAGGCACTGAGAGGGAACAAATTCTCAAATGGAGCTTTCAATAGCCCAAAACCTTTTGATGGCCCAGGTTCACTTATTGCCTATCTCCTCCACCCTCTCAGAGCAGCTCATTTTGCACCATCCCAACAACAGAAGTGAAGTCTCTGGGGTGAGAACAAAACTCACTATGTGTATGCTACTATATTCAAATGCAGTGAATGTTAAGTCCCAAATAAACACAATGGAAAAGAAGACACCATGATGAAACCATTAATTCTTTACATTGCCTTGTTATCATCTTCTCTAAGATTACTTAGTGGGTTGAGCAGGCCATTTATCCACAGGCTTCTTATCTGGGCATGAACTGCATTTTGCTGCAGCTGCTGAATGCAGCTTTGTGTGTATATTCTTTTCCCTTGGGATAAGGTCAAAGTTATATGATCTGCCCAGTGAAGTCTGAATTGGAGATGTAAAGCCAGAGGGAGAAAGAGCTCTCTGGTCTCAGAGGGAGAGACAACAATTTCATAAAACCTCATAATCATTGACTTGGTGTTTGCTGTTGCAGCTCTAGGTTTAAAGGTCATGTTCATTACATAATAAAACAGGGACATGTCTCTTTATAAAGAGACATGGCTTCATCACAGAAGTCTGCTATTTCGTGCACATCAGCCCCTCCACACTGACTTACCATTCTGATCTGCTGCACTGGTTTTCTGAGCAGCATGGTTTTACTTGTTTCAATGCTCTTCGGCATACAGGCACTTTGCTGCTGGGCTGCCTCTCCTCCTGCCAGTGAAGCAGCAACTACTTTGCTCTCCCCTGCCTGTGATGACACTGCAGTAGAGAAGGCTGCAGATTTGGCTCTTCGCCAGATCAATGCTGACCGAAAAGAGGGCTACATACTCAGACTCAACAGAATTTTCAGTGTCCGAGAACATCCTCAGGTGAGTTACCTGCTTGTTCTGTATCTGTTTCTCCCATGATGAGCCCAGTGTCTATCACTATTCCTTAGCAATATCTACTTGCACTGAGAAATATTTCAAAAGGCAAATGTAAAGTTACATTCACAGGACTCCAGAGGCCATGTCAACTTTATGCATAGATGACTAGAAACAGTTTCATCACCACAGTGGGCAATTAGAGAGCAAATCTGAGTCACGATTCTCTGCTGCCTGCCCCTGGAATAGCTCCAGGCATCAGTTTAAATTTGGTATGAAACACCACTACTCTGATTTAATTTATTTTTACACCTTTCTCCCGCTGCCTTGAGCAGTTGGAGTGCAAAGGCTATTAAGTCATTGTCCATTTTGCACAAAAGATGTAAGCTCTTACAGGTGTAAATATGTCCAGCTTGGGACCAGGGAATTCCTTAACAGACCTCTAAATGATTACTCAGTCTCCAGGAGAAATCTGAAACCAGTTCAAGTACAAAAATTACACTGGAAATACCTATGGAATATCATTCTCATGTTCTCAAGTATCTTATTTCTCTATGTGTGCTTGATTTATTACTATTTTGTGTTAAAATAACCAAATCTACTGTCATTAGCCAAAGACAACCTGAAATGGGTGCACAGGGCCCACAGCACATAAGGCACTGTGGAGGCATGCTACTAACACTCCCTGTCATGCTTGCTCACTTCCCATAACCCTACCTGAAAGGCTGAGTTCTGAACACTTTCAAGCTCATTGCCATATGTTTAGAGATCTGTACTGGCAAGGATATGTCACTGCTTCCTGCTGCTCTCACGGGGACATAGTTTGTGCTGACATGCTGTGGCCTCCAGCAATCTGACATCCCACGACTGAAGATGCACCCTTTGCTGTGCTTTGCACTATGTTCTCTACACTGCTTTGCTCCAGTGACAGAATGCACCCACTAAGCAACTGGATCAGCTGACAATTTTTTCCACATGAGATGCCACTGAGTTGGCTGAGAAGCAACACCACCAGTCATGGAGTTAGGTATCTACCCCCCATCCTGGGGCTATTTCCTACTGACAATAATTAGAACACCCTTATGACCACCCTAGAGTGCAGCACAGTGGGTGCAGACAGGCTGTAAACCACTTCATTCCTCTCCTTGCTCCTCCCTTCACCTGTGTATATCCCAGGACAGAGAACTTTGGTCCTTTTTAGCAATTTGGTCTTATTGTATTTGGGCGTACTTTGTTCATTTGGGGGTTAATTTACTTTTATTCTTATTTCTTGCATCTAATATTCTTATCCTGTAAGGTAAGAATACTGCAATAACACTGCAATAACAAACAAGACAATGTATTTGTCATGCTTTTGCTGCTGCTGGGACTGAGTATACCAGTCAGCTGTGTCAGGGATGTTCATGGACAGTAGCAACCTTATGCAAAAAACCTAAAGAGGTGTGGGTTTTTTTCATCAGTCAGTGTTCATTCCTCCCATGTTTTTAATCAATACTCAGGACAAAAACATTTTCAAAGTTACTTCAAATTCAAATCTGCCCTTAAGCAACCTGTGGCTCAATTTTGCTCTAATTAGAACTAATGAGCCATCTGCTAGTAAGTTATATGCAAGTAGGACAGAGCCTTTCTTTCATATGAGACACTCATGATTAACTTCACTGACAGGCACTTAAAAAGAATTACAAAACATGCCAAAATATTTCATTTCTTTCTCTTGCACTAGGTCACCCTGCCACAAAGGGGATGCTGTGCTGCTGCATCTCTCCTGGCTCCCAGGCTCCCAGTCTTGCACTGCAGTGGCAACCCTCTCATCCACAGTGCTGAGGAGGGATCTTTTTGGCAATGCAGAGAAGATGGCAGCTTTTATTCCATACTAAGCAGATACCAAAAGGCCTTTGCATAACAGTCTTTTAATGAAAATTAAAATAAGGATGATGAAACCTTCAGAGATCTGCTGAGCTCTGAATAAACCCCAAATTATTCTTTCCCCAGTGGAGGATGATACATACAGAAGGAGGTAGACAAATGGATGTGCAGATTTTATAATAAACTCTTCTACCTATTAAGAGCTGATATTAGACAAGAGTGCTCCAGGCAATGGGAAATAGTTTGGTTGCATTTTGTATTTCCAAGATCACCAAGCTTTACAGTAAGTCTACATGATTCAGCTGAGTAAACCCACCTAACACCAAACATATTTGATTATAAGAACATTTCTTTAATGAGATATGTGTGTGCTTTTGCCTCCACAATACCTGAACAACAAACTTGAAAGGTCTAGTCACTAGTCCCATCTTTGTGACTTCTTAGAGATAGCAATTTTTCTTGGTCCTTACATCTTCATGCAGGATAGTCTTAGTGATGTTTTTTTATCATAGAGGCTATATTTAAAGTTACAAGCTTGTATCAAATGCTACACTAATAAAAAACCACCTTTTCAGCAAATGCCAATAACTCTTTGGCCAATCTTACTTTCTGTTTACTGATTTAACCTAGATCAGCTATCATATTAAGGAGACATATCATCATGGTGTTTAAGTACTTTGTATGTGAACAGAAAATTACAATTAGTTCCTTCCACAGAAAGATCTATGCAGCCAGGTGTGGGGACACTGCCTTGCCACAGTACATAGTGCTGCTGCACCTCAGCTTCACTCTTTGTCAAAATAGCTTTTGATCTTTTCATGACCTTCAAGACTACACTTATAATTAAACCTCAGGATTAATGTAGGCAAACACTGAGAGCTCAGTGCAAGCACTACCAGATTGCTTCATAGATTACTTAGGGAAAAAAGAGGATATAAAAATACAAAAAATGGTATAAAGTTGCATGTGTAAGAATACGACCTAGAGACAAAGCTAACAAAACACTTTATTCATTCTTTACATTTCTTTACTATTTATTTTGATCTTTTATATTTAAAGGGTTTAGTAGTACATTTGCAAGTATATATGGTTCACATAAAATCACCCTCCCGGTCTCTTTCCAGGGATTTCCATACCGTGTGACCAGAACAGTTTGTATCACTCAGTCTCCTCAGAACCCAAGAACACATACCTCTTAGTGTTTTTCCAAGCAGTATAAAAAAGAAAAAGCCAGCAGTACTCCAGCCGTTAGATGCCCTTTTGGCTGGTCTTTAGTTGCTGTTAAAAAGAAATCAAAACTACAGCCAGACTTGTACCAGACTTCTACAAGACTCTTGCCCCATCAAGCATTTTCTCCATAAACGAGTGAAATCAACTAGGAATGAATGAATACTGCTCTCATTCGGACTTGGTTTATCTCCCTCTTCAGCAAAGATACAATCTCAGTCTCAACATGCAGCTAACACATCTAAAGTTCTTTAGGATGTATAGACAGCTGCTCTCTTCCCAGCTTGTCACCACAGGAAATAAAATATGATCCTACTAAGCTGTATCCTTGATAAATATCTTGGAAAGGTGCTTACCTACATCTATAGTGGATGCAGAACCAGGAGCTGCACCGTGCAACATCTCATCTTTCTGTACCAAATGATCTACTGACTAGATATATGGAGCTGTACTATGGAGCATGTTTCTAATGCCTAGTGGGAATGTTCCATGTAAGCTGTTTTCTATTATTTGTGGTGTTTATCACCTCATTCTTCTTGAAGGCAAAATAACCTACCTTTCAGATCCAATAATAAAATGTGGTTGATGATGAAAACATCACCGTGTTTAGTCCATATTAGTGGATTCTGGTTGGTATTTGAGCCAGAAGGATATAAAACTTACTCTAAAAAGCTGTTCTTCAAGTCAAGCTGACTACACGCATGACCAGGGCTGTCTGACCAGGGCTGTCCTATCAGGGTCTGAATCACATCTGATTTGCCACCACAGCAAATCTGTTGCAAAGAATGTTCAGCTTTCAGAATACCTGTGTGTTCCACCCATGTGTTTCGTGTGCCTCCATCTCTCCCCTTTATGTGTCTCTACTTCATTCTACACAAAATTGGGATATGATCCTTTCTTTTTATGTTTTTAGGAGACCACTGGTTCTGTCTTCTATCTCATCTTGGATGTAGTAGATTCTGAATGCCATGTACTCAGCAGGAAGTTGTGGAAGGACTGTGCACCCAGACCTGCTCATACAACTGTGAGGACTTTATTTTCTTATTTCAACTTCAGTATGATGAGTTACTTGGGTACTATTGATGACAGCAAAAATCTCTACATGTATATTTTTACTAGGCAGCAGAGCTTAGAAGAAATACCCCCCCATTTTTTAAGGTCCACAATTTTCCTCTCTACTTTCTAATCAGTTTATACACTGCTAAGATTTATTTTTAAAACTGAAAATTAAACGTAAGTTTTTCACCAGAGCTAATAAGCAGACATTACTGAACAGCCACAGTAGGACACTGCTTAGAATAAAGGGTTTACTTTTATGGAAACACTGCAAGGGAATAAAAGAAACTCATTTTTATTTAACATGTGATTGTTTAGTCATTCATACATGTGCCAACATTTAAGAAGCACACAGAGACTATACATTCAGGGACAATTGATACTTATATGCCAGTATTTTTTTCTACCATAAAGTCAGAGTTACTTCGTGTGCAAGGGTGACCTTACTGTGCCACAAGACTGATACAGGGTCTTTCCCACCACTCTCCCTCCTTACTATGGAGACAGGGAAAAGAGGGAAGGTGGAAGACAGGAGACTGGACCAGTCACTCTGAGCTGATCTCCAGGTTTGAGCTCTCTGGGTTCTAGACATAGACCCAGCTCCTGGTGCAGGGCCTGTCAGGGAAAGCAGTCAGTGACACTTGGGCACTTTTTAGCTGCCAGAAGAGTGACCTTGTGTCAGCCATCCTGCAGACAAACCCTGCACCTGTATAGCTCAGACTTACACCAGGGGAAGATCTGGTCTTTTGTTTCTAAAGGAGATACTTAGAAATGGGTTTCATTGCCATTTGAGTATGAACACGACTTTTTTGTTGAAAAGAATGTCATCACTCCAAGGAGAAAATCAACCATTCACTGTTTTGGAACTAGGTGAACAGTGCAAGGGGTGCACAACATTACTTGTTTCTAAATGTGTATATTGTTTTAGGTTTATGGTCAATGCAAAGCAACTATCTACATTAATCAGGCAAGAAATATTGCTCATCTGAATACTTACGAGTGCACTTTACAACCAGGTATGTCTTTATTTAAAACACTCACTTTAAGAAAGGACTGGAAAAACACTCTTCGCCATATAGCATTACTTCAATTTTTAATTCCAACTATGGCACCACACCACCTCTGTTAGCTTTCAGCTGCCCTCACTTTTGCAAGTGAATGATCATAAGATCAGGGTTCTCCTGCAGCTCAAAGTAATGCAGCAATTACCCTCTGGTCCAACAAGCATTTTTACGGGTTTATGAAAGGCAAGTAAAAACAGCAAAATGACTGTCAGCAGGTTGAACTTTTTTCTGCAGCACCTCTGCCTCGACTGTAGCATTTTTATGGGTCTGCAAATTCATAAATCACTGAATGAATTAAACCACAATATGGTTACTCCAGAGGACTGGAGGGCAAGTGGGTAGGGTTGGGGGCATAGATGCATTTACATTGACCTACACTATCAACATGATCTTAAGGTTATCCTTTTGCTAATGATATTGTTTTGTTTGAATAAAAAGTTCCACCCAGATATATTTGGACAATATGTCCTGACTGCCCAGTTGATGACAGTCCAAGTGAGCCCAAATATTTGGAGGCTGCTGTTCAAAGCCTTGCCAAGTTCAATGAAGAGAGTGAACACCCGCATTATTTCTCTGTTCTCAATGTCACAAGAGCTTCAATGCAGGTAAGCCAAGGCTCCTCTGACTTGCTTTAGCCCTCAAGAAGCATGGATCCACCTGGTTATACTTTCTATGATTTGTTACATCTTACAGACTGTCTAGAATTTTTATCTGTGTAGTACAGAGAGTACTTCTATGCAAAATTCTCCTGGGAAATGAGGATCTGCATTGATCCAAAACTTTGAATCCATTTATTGCAAAAAGAAGGACTTTATGCAAAACTCAAGACACATATTTGCATTCCAAAGTTTAGGAAAACTTCACTGTGAGCTCTTTCTTCTGCCACCACCATGAATTAGTGACTCCCTAATAGAAAGCATTTAATAAAGCACAGTAATCCATTCCAACACATATCTATAATTCACTGAATGAGTTTAAACATGGTTTAAAACTAATTTTATCTCCTGGCTAAATCCTTTCTGTTTACCATAGAAAGGTGATAAACATCTGCTTATCTGCTCTCTAAAATTCACAGTGTGGTTTTCACTCTTTGTTTCAAACTGTTAGATATTACTACAATACAGTATTTAATAGCTTTAATTTTCCTACTCTGAGGTACTTGCATTTCAGAAACAGAAAAAGTGATCCTGTTCATTAAAGCAGCCAGAAATTATCGGCAAGGCACTGAAGAGGGTCTTTGGATATGTAGTTCTATATGGATGCTAACTTACTACAAAAGTCAAATTAATTTCAACTATAGGTAATCCATGAGTTACTACGATTGTGTGTATATAAGAAGTAAAAAATAACCAGGCAATAAAGCAGCACTGGCAAAAACTATTTCTCCTGTAACACAACAGTAATGCCTCAAGTAGAACCTGCTCCATCCACACTTGGCAAGAGTTTTACATCTATTTCAAGGTCTGTAAAACTCTTCCTTACTCCTGACACATGCAGAAGGTCTAATTGCCACACATGTCTCATTAACAGTGGGTCACTGGTCCTGCATATTTTGTGGAGTTTTTAATTCAGGAGACATCCTGCTCCAAAACTGACACAACTGCTGACATCTCCAAGTGCAAGCCCCTTTCATCAGAACTGGCTGTAAGTACTTTTCCTTGCATAAACACCTATTTTTCAGATACTGTTATTCCTCAGTGAATCCTTAGCCTACCCCTTTGGTTCTTTGCAGACAAGAATCAAAGCCCACAGGTGTCTTTTTATGGGCTGTAACTCTGTATTTTCTTGCAACTGTACAAACTGTTTAGAATACAGAAAACATTTCAGTAAAAGTTCTGAATTCTTATCTAGAAGTCCAGAAACAAAGAAGACAATTAAAAAAAAAAAATCCAGAAAAAGGTGGGGTAGCCATCCTTACTAAACTGAATGATTCTTAAGATTTTTTTCCAAGTAAACAGATATAGACCATAAAACACAAATAATGCACAAAAACTATATTCATTGTACAATCAGGTCAGCTAAGGAAAACATTTAGGAACCAAGACATGCTGCCAAGAGATAATACTTCAAGCCTCATCTTAACTGAGAGCCAAGCCATGTTACCTAGAGCCCAATAAAAACACAACTATTAGAAACAATATTTTTTCATATTTTCTTTCACTTTTATGGTGTGAAATTACTTTTGCCTGAAAAATATTATGTTCTATTACACAACTTGTGGATATTCTGCTCCAGCAGAACTGAAGTGTGCTGTTGCAGTAGGGCCCTAAATAGCCAGCTTAGTTTTACTACCGTGTTACCCAAAACTCCTTTGCAAAACATAAAGACCTTTTCAAAATGCTCCCTGCTTTCGTAAGCATGCCAATCCTAAAATAAAACTTTGCCCAAACTGCTTATCCCTTCTACATGTAGAAATACATGTAGAAGCTTTTCATAATCACTTCTTTTACAAGATAGGAGCTAATTATCAGTGCTACAATGTGAAAAAATGCTTGCATTTTCTTCTTCCAGCAAACAGGTTTCTGCACAGGCTCCGTAACAAACAGTCACTTGGAACATCAACAGTTTGTCACAGTATCATGTGAAATCTACAGTCTGCAGGTATTTCTTAATCTGATGTTATTACTGCAAGGATAATACTCTTTTACAAAACAAGAACTGAACTCTTGAAAGCCCAGCTGTTTTTCTTATTCACAAATACATGGGCTTCAAGAAAGTGATAAGGCTGAATCAGGAAGAAACCTCTTTTGTGGTAAAAGAGACAGTTGCTGGGAAAGAAGAGAAGGCTCTGGGGAGACCTTATAGCACCTTCCAGTACTTGAAAGAGGCCTACAGGAAAGCTGGGGAGGGGCTTTTCATCAGAGAAGATAGTGATAGGACAAGGGATAATGGTTTTTAACTGAGAGAGGGGAGATTTAGGTTAGATACTAGGAAGAAATTCTTCCTTATAAGGGTGGTGAGGAACTGGAATGGGTTGCCCAGGGAGGTTGTTGATGCCCCATCCCTGGAGGTTTTTAAGGCCAGGCTGGATGAGGTTTTGTGTGACTTGGTCTAGTGGTAGGGTTCCCTGCTCATGGCAGGGGGGTTGGAACTTGATCATCTTTGGGGTCCCTTTCAATCTTAATGATTCTATGATATGATTCTATGGATAACAAGGCAATAGAGTAAGTATAGAGTCAATCATACTGAAAGCCTTCAGACTGCTTTACAAAGACATTGTAAATAATAAAGGGAATGAAAAGAACAACTGTGTAGTTACCCAAGTTTTGTGCACCCATCTCAACTGGCATGAGAAGTAGTTCCATCTGTCTACTCTTTGAGCTTCTGTTCTGCAGCTGCTCTTTGCAGACTGGAATTGCAGCAGATCCTTAGCATGAAAGGTGACCTTTTTCATACCTGAATGTGTAAGTAATGGCTTCAATACAAGTAATGCTTATTGCCTGTTATTTAGGATCCTGCCACTGACAAGGGGAAACAGCAAGATAATCAGACACCTGGAAAATCTACCCAGGACCATCAACAAGTTTCCCCTTCAGAAGCCAGTCCTTTCTCCCCACACCTATTAAAAACAGTGGGATGGGTTAAAATGCTACCCCCTTCAACTGAGGACATCTCTTTCCTACACCTACCAGAAGATCAAAACAAACATAAAGATGGAAAGCCTGTTTCACCTGAGACTGTAGGATCTATGCCCACTCTTGATGGAGAAAAGACTCAAGTAGACAAACCAGACTTGACCAAACCACTCACTGAACCAGGTATCCTCCCTTTTCCAGAAGAATTTTCTCTATCAGACTCATGCCCAGGAGAAGCAAAGGAGAAAAATTTCATCCTCCAGCGTTTGCTGCCTAAAAAGCCTGTAAAAGTTTAGCCAGCATCCAATCACCTCAACTACCTGCAACAAAATAATGGCCACAATGGCAACCTGGTCTTTCAATTTGTGCAACATCTTTAAACAAATAAATTGCTTATTACAGTCTTCATATTTAGAGTTCTCAGTTTTAAGAAAGCACAACAACAGAGTAGAAAAAGAAATTGAATTGGGTCATTTTCCAACAAAAGAATGTGGCTGCTAATCCTCAGATTACTGCCATCAGTAAGAGCATGAAGGAAAGGCAACTGTGGAGGGTAAAAGAACTTGCAAGGCTGAGACAGCCCAAAGGCATCAGAAAAAAATATCCTCAGTAGCAAAAGGACAGAGTACAAGATGGCTGGTACTGCCAGGACCTGTGGACCCATGGAGAGAGGAGCCCAGGCTGGAGTGAAGTAATTTGAGGCCAGGAAGAATGGAAGTGCGAGGGGAAGGTGTTTCAAGATTTTTTTATTTCTCATTATTTTACTCTGATTTGATTGGTAATAAATTACATTAATTTTTTTCCAAGTCTTTCTTGGTCCTTATCTCAACCCATGAGTCTTTCATTGTATTTTCTCTTCCCTGTCCAGCTGACAAGGGGAGTGATGGAGCAGCTCTGGTGGGCACCCGGTGCTCAGACAGGATCAACCCAGCCCAGATGCTCTCAGGGACCTTGCAGAGTCGTACCTGGTGTAGTGCTGTATAAATGGGGAAGAGAACTTCAATACTGCCAAGCAGTAAAAGCTAGTGGGTTTTTATTACTTTACAGCTTAACTTCTTAATTATAATGTGATGAGTTTGGCCTAATTTTTTACTTCACACTATGGAAGATCTCAAGAAAAAAAAAAGAATTTCCTAATGCTTGATACCCTCACTCAAAGAAAGTGGAAAAGGCTGCTCATGTGTGAAATGTCTGCACATCATTCTGGCTGGTGGAGAATTAGGCCCAGGCTATTCAGGTTCTTATGCTTTACCTACACTGCTGTGCAGGAAAAATGATTATTTATAAAATCAGCCTAATTCTTTCTTGAGACAGGTCATATTAACTCCCTTATGATAAAAACCACAGGGACACTCTACACTCTATAAATAAGAAAAATCAATTTCACTAATACCAGACCTACCAACTGTACAGAAAATAACAAATATAAATAAATGAGAAGACAAGAAGAAGAAAAGGAGTGAACATGGGAAATAAATGTCATTTGTGGCCAGGAGTACACTGATATTTGCAGTAATTATGGGGCTTGTATGAGACCACAGAGCCTTTTTCTAGCTGCCACTAGAACTGTAAAATCATTCGTTCAAAACAAAATCAATAAAATATTATTGTTTCTGAAGCTTTTATGCTACTGAATCACCCCTAGAGATGCTGGATAATTTCTCCCTTCAAAGAACTTTCAATAAAAATTATGGTTTTGTTGAAGTATTCTGGCATTATATAATTGATTAAAATGTAGTCTTTTATTATTATAAATAAAATAAAAATAAAAGTATTATTTTGTTCTGACTGGACAGAAAATAAAATTGAAATATTATAATGTGGAGTTATGTTCACAACAAATATGTTTGTTTCTTCAGCTTGCAATAACCTTAAAAACATACATTTTATATAATATAATAATAAAATTTTATACAAATGAGTAGTTTAATTGCTTCAAATATCAAAATAAGCCAAAGAGTGATGTGTGAAAAACATCAACTGAATCAAAAATTCCCTTTCAATTCCATATTAGGAGAAATTTCAACATATTTTAGCATAAGCCATTTCAGACAATTTAAAATCAGATAGTTCTCAAAAAATCAAATTCTATCCAGTTCTTATCACAGAATGAGCTTTAGGCTGTGCAGCATTCCCCTTTTCATCAAGTAAATTTACAGTAGTAAATTGAACAGCAGCAGTGAAAATAAATGGAGTGGAGTGGGTGTGAATGTAAACAGAGGTAGTTAAAGAGAACACCTGAAAGTCTGGATCCACGGGTTTCTTTGAGAATTCAGTTTGGATATTATTTAGCTTGTTTCGCAGACAAGGGTCAGAAATGACATTGGAATCAATACTTTCTCTATATTGGATCTGAGATTTGGGTTCAAAGTCTTCTATGATTTAAAAACCGATACCAGAAGGGATGTTTATCTAAGTGGTAATTGTATCTACTTGCTGCAGTTCAGCAAGCATCAGTGGTCAGTGCAGGTTCATGAGCATTTCCCTTATTTGCTGCAGCTGCTCCAGAACAAAGAGTCCTGTACCCACCTCTCAGTGTCACCCAGGCCACCACCAATATTTACCATAATTGAGGCCTGGTACCAATGTCCAAGTCTAAATTCTTGAGGTACCAAAGATGTATAGTTTCTGTGCTTCCTTTATCCTCAGGACACATCTGGATACTGCAGCACTCCCAGCTGGCAGTGATATGATTAGAAGCTGATGGGGTTTATTCATCAGTACTTCATACCCTGCGGCTGATTCAGCAGATTTACACCAGTCTGTGAGTGGACCAGCCCTGTCCCTGCCTCCCTACAACGTGCCCACACAGACAGGTACGGACACAGGATGCAACACATGGGGTCTCTTCACATATACTCATGTCACAGCAAGATCAGACAGAACTGCAGCAAATCTCTACCTTCTGGCCTGGTCTCTCACCCTCCAGCCAAACTGAGCAAACCAGCTGCCACTGTTTTGAAGGTACACAATCACACCCCGAGTGCTCTTTTTCTCCCCCAGGTCTGTGAACTGCTAAGTGCTGCTTCTCCTTGTTCAGCAGATAACAGGCCAGTAACACCCAAGCTCTCTATCCAGTCACTGTAGATGAGAAGTGAGTGGATGTTGGCAGACAAGTCCCAATTCACTTTTCAATTTAATTTCACAGTTTTTCAACAATTATTGATCTTATTATATTATATCATCCATTATTAACTTGCTATCTGGGCAATGTCCAGCTGAAGTCTGGTCTGATGTTTATTTGATTCCAGTTTCATATGACAATATTTTTTAAGGCACAGGTAACCAATGGCCAGTGACCTCAGAATTTTTATTTTAAAGGTACATTTTGAAGACCATCCACTAAACAGATTAACAAATACTATATAATCACAGAATTTGCCAATATTTCCCTTATGTTAACCTACTACAACTTGTAAGCATGAGTTAAAGCTTACATTTTAAAAACTAGCCCTAAAACATCCTCTGACCCTGTTCTTAGCATGAAATACTTAACCTCACCTTTTCCCCAGGCTCTCAAGCCCCTCAGCAAACATGTCTTGCAACATATCCTTAAGGTCATAATCTCACAGCTAGGGTGTTTTTTTTCTAGAATTTGAAAAGAATTTGCAGCCATCAACATCAAGGACAAGACAGGGAATTCTGACACCCTTTTTACTGGTTCTTGAGGCCTCCTAAGCAATGAGACTTCTGTAACTAACTACATTGTCAACCTGCTCACTTGACAGTTGTTTTCCTCCAAGTAGCTTTTTAACTTAAGGTCTGTTTGAACTAAGTTTGACAGATAAGGTGATGAAGCTTTTAAAAGTTCGATATAGAAATGATAACTGGTAAAGAAAAATCAGTGCAGGCAGGTAGGGGAAACTAGAGCTAGAGCTGCTGCTTTGGAGACCATAACTGAAGCAAATTTGTGTAAGGCTGTGTTTGCATCCAGGGGTACTCTGTTTACACCCAGCAGATAAAAATGGGACACAAATGAAGACATGACGCATCTACATTTTGTCTGCTGGGGGCATTTCTGTTAAATGTGATTATTTTTTTTTAATCAAAATATAAAATTAGGCCACCCTGATCTAAAGCTATTATGCATCACAGACTGAAAAAAAAGTGAAGAGAAGCTAGCCAAGAATTCTCCTATAAGCAACTGGAGCCACATGTCTTTGTTAGCTGTATTGTTGCTTAGGAGCAGAAAGAAGAGCAGCCACAGAGCAGCACAGGCTGCAAGATGCATCAGGTCTTGCTACCTCCATAACTGGCTGAGCTGTGTAATTTGATAACCCCAGCCTGCAAGGGAAGCATGACTGCAGAAGGTAGGGAACTGTCAGTTCCCAAGAAAGCAGAGATATCTGTAAATAGTCATGGTTATACTTTAGGAAAGGAGAAATTGGTTATTGAATATTATCTCCTTTATCTGTCAGCTCTCTTTTTCTTTATCCCTTTGAATAAAGTTCTATTTATTAAGCATTGATACCCTGTTTTTCAAGATAAGCCACTTCTTGGTGTGTTCTCCCAGATTTCTGGAGGGAGGTTTAGGATGAATCTTTATTACTAACTCCTTAAAGTCTGACTGTGGGTCACCTCTTATTGTTGCAAGTCAAGTCTTTGTAGAAGTCATAGAGATAAACAAGCTTTTGATAAGCTAATCAAGAGAAATGCCATGTCTGGATAAACATGCCTATTCCTGCCAGCAATCTGTTTATAGAAATACCTTCACTAAAAACCCACAACTTTTAAGCAATAAATATAAAAACTAAATAAGTATTTAAAAATATATCAAACTGTGTGAGAAATTATAAAAACACATTATAATGGCTCAAGTACAAGCAATAATTAACTGCTCTGACTGTGCTTGCAGTGCTTGTCCATGTTGTACTTTAATAATAGAGCCCAATCTTTTTTTTTCCAAAGAAATCAAGAACAAAACCCTTTACAGCAGGAACAGAATCTTACTTTTACTTCTGCAGTCAATTTTTGCAGGACTTGTAAATTTTCTACTCTTTATTCATAGTGTTTCTATTTCCTACATAAAAAAAAAACATAAGCAGCTGTCAAGAAAATGACCGGTGTCACAATGAACAGCACAGAACAAAAGGAGAAAAAAAAGAACAAATAATCTGCAAACAATAGATGACTAAGGGAAATATGTTATGAATTACCTAATCTGATGCCTTTCTCAATATGACTGCCCATTTGAAAATTAAACAGCACTGTAAGTAAGGAATGGGGGAGCAAACTGGAGCATAGCAATGATGTGAATATTATTTTTTACTGATGAGATGTATTGCAAATGCCTTTGATTATTTACACAGCATTTATTTCACAGTTGTGTTTTTTAATCTTCCAGTAGAGATTCCAAATTAGTATAATGAAATGTTATCGAAACATAA
Organism: Apus apus; assembly: GCF_020740795.1. Classification (NCBI taxonomy): domain Eukaryota; kingdom Metazoa; phylum Chordata; class Aves; order Apodiformes; family Apodidae; genus Apus; species Apus apus. Next base: position 17,778,703 of record NC_067289.1, read on the forward strand.
ACAAATGAGATGCCCTACTGCATCAGAACAGTGGTTCACTAAGCCCAGTATTCATCTCTCACAGTGGGAAAAAGACAACTATGGTTAGGAGAAACATATGACATGCCCCCTTTCTGCAAACCATTTCGCTTGTACTTTTCCAGCACCCAGGACCGTGGTGCTGGGGATTTAAAAGTACTTACCAGATTTGTCCTTCTAGCAGCCACTCAAGGACATGCTGTCCATGAACTTTTCTGTGCCATTTCTGACTGCTGATACTGTCTGCATCTTTCTGTAGTAACAAGTTCCAGAAATTTACTACCCACTGTGTAAGGACCGTTTTTATACATTTTAAACTGATACACACTAGTTTTGAGTGTTCCAATTCTCATATTGTAAGATTTAGCTTATCTACTACCAGAGAACTGTTGTGTGTCCTGAACTAACTATAAAAGAAAGCCTTCTGCTCTGTGTATTTTAAAATGTGATTTCGTAGACACCAGACATGCTGAAAGTTTATTTTTTTAAATAAGGATTAATGAAATGAAGAAAGAGTCAAGCATGACTGCCTACTATACTTCCCAATGTTTCTCATAAAAATAAGTCCAAGAAAAACTTTGAAGTCAAACATACAAACCCAAGTCAGTTATATAGCTAGCAGCTTTTTCTATGAGAAGCTGATCAAACCCTTCACACTAACCAGGATTTGGAAGATTTCTCATATGAATCTGACCTCATAATTTTGGACTGACATTGAATTTTTGTATTTTCTTATTCAGAGTTTGAATTTTTTATTCAAACTTCAGCCACTCCCTGACAAGCAATTACAGCCTTTTAAGAACGCCTTAAACTATCCTGAATAAAAGATTTTGAATACAATGAGACATCTTCTTTCTACTTAGAAAAGGATATTGGCATATCCTGTGAAAGGTATGAATCTTAGTATGTACTGAATTATTTTCATAAATACAAAAAAATTAGCAGCAATTCTCTACAGAAGTCTATAAAGGCTACTACACAGCCAAAGAGCACACAGAAGTTCTCAGATTGAGAATGCAAAGGCAGCTTTGCATGACCTCATGCCATGCCTAGATGACATTGGCATTAAGGCAATCAGTCCCCTTCTGTGTACCAGTCTGGAATGATGTAAAGCTCATAGAAGCCTGCTCTAAATTTCCTCAAACTGGAAGAGTAGCAGGTACTCACACAGAAGCTACGGATCACCAGCTTGCAAGTGCACCTCAAGCTACATCCCTTTTCCAAATCTGAGTGAGCTCCTTGTTTCCCTTGCGCTAGTTCTGTGCTAGGAAAGGATCTGTAAAATCAGTGATATGGATATAGCCATCATTTGACCACAAATATTTCAGCATATTTTTAGTTCATCTGTTTTTACAGTAAACAGAAAAGGAAGATTGCATAATACGTGCATATATATACTGGACCTTCTTAATGCAAGGCTCAGCAGCACACTGTTAGAAGCTAAGTATTTTTCATAGTAAAATGCTATTGCAAAATGTCTGCTTAAAGAATCACAAACATGGTCCCTTTGATGGGCAATCCAGAGAGTATTATAAGGCCTGCTTTTCTCAAAATCTGCTCAATCACTATATAATCATTTACTTGCTGTTTGCAAATGTTAATCCAGGGTCAAGGTAATGGCCATGTGACACAACACTTAGATTTATATAAAACCATGCCCTATTAGCATTTATGTATAACTTTGGTGGGCTACTCTGATTTAAAAGCAGATTACTGGCTTTATCAGAGCATGGGCAGTACTCACCTAACACTGCAAACAAAATGCTGCTTCTAGCTTCAGCTTTTTTTTCTAACACTACTGCAGTGCTCTGATGCCCAAAATAAAATAAGCACTACAAGTGCAGACTGTGATACCATTGAAACAGATACAGGTATGGCCCTGGATTTGGTCAACAGACATGGCAGAGATGGCTTTGGTTTTGGTTGGTTCCGTGTTGCTGATGCACATAAATGACATATAGTAAGTATCAATTTAAAGGCTGACTTAAAACAAGAGATTTTAAAATAAGGAGCCAGATCATTAAAAATTTATGTTTATTGCTTTTAACACAGCTATGTTGATGTAATTCAATGAATCAGCTCTAATTTACACTATCTCTGTATTCATTTGTGCATGATTTATTGTATGTAAGCTTGGTTTTGAATGATGCTGAGCGTGCTCTTTCTCTTGGCTGACAGGATGTCAGCATAAGGGATGCTCTGAACAGCTTTCTGCAACATTGGAATTTAAATTTGTCCTGTCTGTTGTCAGGTCTCAGATGTTACATTTAAAATTTATATTCAGGGGGTTTCTTTAATCTGCAAATGTCTAACATGAATTAGATCAATTTATCATGCGAGATCGGTATTTTGTTATTATCTTAATTTTGGAAATAGCTGGATAACTGAAAGGAAGATAAAAAGGCAGAGAAAGCCAAAGGAGATGAAAACACCACTCTGCAAAAGAGGGGAAGGTCTGGATAGAGAATTCATATCATTCATTTCCTATTTCCTTCCTATTTCTCCTTCTGTTTCCTAGAGAATATACATAAGCCTTTTTCAAAGATTGCCTAAATGCCAAAGCAAATCAACAGCAGAAGAAGCAGAAGAATACAAAATTGCTTTAACTAGAAGATAAAAGAGACCAAGGACATGCAGATTTACTAGCACACCTGGCCACCTTTTAGCTGCTTGCTTATGCAACTAGAATCCAGGCACATGTGCACTGTTTAAGAAGTGTTTTACACGTTTCAGTATGGCAACTGAAAAACCAGGTTAGTTTTTGATGGAGCTGCTTAAGGCTGCCTGTTTGGACAAGAAAAGGTTTAGAAAGTGACCCAAAGTCCAGATTCCTACAGGACTTCAGTTATACTTCCAAAAAACCCGATGGATTATTTTGGTTTTTGAAGTCAAGGAGGTGGCAAGTAACACTACTCGGTTTTATGCAATTGCCTGGTAGTTAAAGAGCTCACCTAGGAAACAATCAGTCTTTTTCAGCATTAAGAGATTTAAGCCCTCAAGTCTTCTACCGCTGAAGACTGCTGCTGCCATGCAGCTGTGTGTGCCACCCCTGTGAAGTGGAGCCACTGGGTAGTAAGACATGCAAAATTCATTGGATTAATCAGAAAAAACATCTTTGTTTCTAAAAAGAAAACTCTGTGTTTCTATGTTTTAACCAATTATTGACTACATAAAACACAGAACTGTAACTTGGAATGGAGACCAGACTTGAGAATTCACACTTCCAGATGAATGCTATAACCACTTGACTTCCATGCTCACATTTTGCTTTATACTCTTAGTGAGTTTTGCTGTCTTTGCAGTGCAGGGCCACAGCTTCAGCTGTCACACAGAGTCTATAGTAACTTACTGTTAAAGAATTGTCCCTGTGAACTCTCTGTATCTTCTCAGACCCAAAGCCACCAGGTGTGGTCTACTGCATACTGATCATGTACACTACTGTGGAAGAAGTTACATTGTCTCCACTGCCAAGATGACATTAAAAATTATACATATATATACATATATATGTATATACACAAAGACCAGAACCTTATTTTTATTATCTCCATGCAATAGTGTGAATCAAGTCTATCACATCAACCCTCTTAGAAAGTTAAGCAGAGAAATTCCTAGCAAAAAAATCTCTACTGGGTTTATTATGGGAGTTCTAGAAGTGCAGGATACTCAAGTATTCATCCTAGAATGGTTCTGGCTTGTGCAGTACAGAACTCTGGTGCCCAAGACGCTATTAAAGCAACCAAGAAGGCACCATAAAAGATTTTTTTTTTTTCCAAGAGCTATCCAGCAGACGAACAGAGGAATTTTTCCTACTGCATATTTGGATGTACACACTCAATTTCCCCCAAGCTCTGCTTTCAGCTTTCCTGCATCCAAATGCATCCTGCTGAAGAAAGTATTAGCCAGGGGTGAATTGGCTTCTTTAGCATTTCACAAGTGAATGTATTTAGTAATTTCAGTTTTACAGGGCCCCCAGTGAATAACCCATTTTACAATTACAATTACTTATCTTACCTTTCCATTCAGTGCTATTCCATACATTCAGATCAGAAAAAAATAGTCTTTCTCCCTGTCTCCGTTCTCTGCCTGCATTTTACTAATATGTTGACTAGCAGCTTGAAATTACGGGGAGTTATACAAAAAAATAGAAATACTAAGTACACCTAAGCCGAGAACAATCGTGTCACTAAGTAGGCAGGAAAGGGTGTCCAGAACAACTATATTATTTTCCTGATTCTGCTATTGAATAACACGTGTCTTTGCATAAACTCTCACCCTCTATTTTAAAAATAGAGACAATGTTAAGACATACACTTACTGCAAAACCAGTGTTTAACACAACACTGCTGGACTCTGATAAAAATATTACACTAGACTGCAGTAACGCTTTTTCAAGGTCTTGTCTATACAGAATTACTCTGAAAAAAAGAATGTGAATGGATGAAATTTTGTAAAACCTCAGGACACTTACCCACAGTGGAGGGCTTTGCATCATTTTATCTAAATGACAAAATAAAATGTCTGTGCTTATTCTGAATGTCCATACAATGGTTGCATGAAATTTAAATAATCCATTTCAAATGTGAACTGAGATTCATTTTCCTGAAGAAAAATACAAAACTGTTTCTGTGGGCCACAGATAATTTTTAACACCACGTCCCATTACACTGGCAGCCAAATTCAAACTCTGATTCTCTATCCTATTTTCTCAGGAGAAGGAACAGGCTAGAAGAATTTCAGGGCTAAGGCTTCTGGCTTTTTAGTGATTATTACAGCTTTTTTTTTGCATCACTCCCTGAAGAAACTGAACAGGAAGCAAAGTTCTGAAAGAGCACCTGGTCACTGAGGTACTTTGAAATGGATATAGTCATATATTTGGCAGCCTATAGAACTGACTTCCTAATAGACCAATGTGTTACATGTGAAAATAAGAAACTTTTTAACAATGGCATTTTCCCTACTTGATGGATGCCAGGCTAAGAACAGAATCTTCTCACAGGTTTTCCACAAAAAGGATAAAAGGCGACAGTTTTAAGTTGCAGGAAGCAAAATTCTGACCAGATGTAAGGTCAAAAAATACTAATGGAGAAAGTGGTTAAGTACTGGAATGGCCCTGAGAGGTTGTGGAACATCTGTCTTGGTGATATATAGAACTCAGCTGAATCTAACCTTGAAGTTAGCTTTGACTTGAGCAAGTGGCTGGACAACATGACCTCCAAAGGCCCAATCCAGCCTAAACCCTTTCTAAACTTGTCAGCTCAGAAAAACCTTAATAGGCAACTGGGGAAGATATATTAAAGACTGAACAGATCTACTTCAAAAAAAAGGTTTATTTCAGACCAAACTTCTTGTATACAAACTCTTTTTACCTGCACTTCTCTTCCAGTGAAATTCATCACTCCTCTACTTAACTTTGGATGTGCTAGAAACTGAATGCTCTGTGTTATCCAGAAGACACTGGGAGTATTGTGAATATAGGAGCATCTATTCCATGGCAAGTAGTGGCTAAAGGTTTGGAAAGGATTGACTCCTCAAATAAGTACAGCTTTATTTAACCAGTTGTCCCAAAAGAGCTATACTCTGCATTGCACTGTTGGTAGCAGTACTGATCTTTTAAGAATTGGCTGATAAATAAAGGACACTAGAAATGGGTTTTTTTAAAGCCTTTTCCTAGTATATTAGCCAGAAATATCAGTGATCTATTTTGTCATTTTTCCATCATACTGTTTGTGGTATGACTAGAATATTGGTAGTGACAGTACACGTATGATATGTAGCAATACTTGACCTCTATTGCGCAGTCCAGTGATGCAGCCTGGGATGAGAACTATGACTTTAGTTAAATCAGAGAGTGGTGATACTGCCACCACACAGGACAAAGCAGGAAGGTCACAAGAAGACAAGACATTTGCTCTTTTTGTTAATATAGGGAAAACGCATGGAAGAAAAGGTCCGTTCACTTTTTGATAAAGACGTATGTAACCTTGAGTATCTCTGGTATCCTAACTTCCCCTGCTAGCTAGTATCATCTTACTGTAAATAAATATTAGAATGTCTGAGAAGGCTGGTTTAGTTTTCCACTGTCTACTCAGTTGTGCAAACTGAGAATTAAAATAAAGGCTCTTGTAGAGCGAGATCTCATTTTATCCGAATGCAAATTTTGAGTAGTACCAGATCAAACATTCCACTAATGACCACATCTGCGGTACTTAGAAGTACTGTACATGAAAAGGAGGCATAATTTCTATGATCACCTACATCAAATTAAATCCAGTGAAAATAACATCATAATCACATATTTACTTTTCCTCTCAGGACTCTGGGCAATGTAAGATTATCACAAATAAAAGCCAGCTGCTGAAGAAACCTCAGCTATATGGATTTAACTGTACTCTAAGTCCAGGTAAAAAAAACTCTGTTGTAAGCCAATGCATACCTGAAACCAGCCCTAATACCAAACTCCAAGTCTGTGCACTACTAGTGTATGGTAACTGTAACAGATTCATTCATCTGCTTGCAATACATATTTTAGATAATTCAAATGGAATGTTAAGAATGAGTAGTAGAATTAAGGTTACCCCATCCTTCTCTAGCAGACTTTATTAATGTCAGATGATATCACCATTCCAGTTCACCAAAATATGATAATTAATATCAGAAAAAAGTGAACTTGGAAAGAATGCCCATGTAGGGTGCTAAGATTCTGAGATGGAGGTGAAAGGTTTATAAGAATACTTATTTTCACAGGTTTGTTGTGGTTTTTTTCCCCATGTTACAGAACAAACCCTTATTTGTGGAGTGAGGGATAAATATTTCACTTCCAAGGAAATGCTTGTATTTCAGTTTCTCATCATGAGTTCACATTAAAGGTACATGTACACTCCCAAGAGTATTGATATCCCTTGCAATATTAGTAAATTCTCTGTTTTCACTGTTCCTCCTGATGTATTTGAGTGCAAAGATTGTCCTGTGAAAGTTGAAGTCACTGAGCATTACAAAAATACTGCCACAAAGGCTCTAGAGAAATTCAACAGTGAGAATAACCACACAAACTACTTCAATGTGGATAAAGTTGAAAAGATTTTAAAGATGGTAAGTGGTTACTTTGTCCTAGAATGACTTTCAAACAATAAAATTTTGTGAGCAGCTCCAAAACCATGGGACCAGAACTCGAACTCTTCTAGGATCAGAACAATTGCTTTCTGATCTTTCAGCGTAAAGAATCTGCTTCAAATTGACAGTCCTACTTCTGCAAAGATTTGTTAACATCAATTTAGGCTTGTGAAAGCAAAAGGATTTCCCCTCTGCTAAAAACTATGGCCATGTGATGGCATCCAAAATATCAGAGCCTTCTTTGTGTGCATATTTTTATTTTTAATGCCTATTTACCTATCACATAAGAGTTAATTTACTACTGACCACAGTTCTCCAAGATGTACAGTCATGTGTATTATCACAGTCGTGCAGTCTGTCAACTGTCAGAAATTTTTTTACTCTTAGAATATTTAACACATGGATACAACACAAAGTGGAACATGCTCAGCATATTTTTGACACTGCCTCCGAGCAAAACAGCACTGAGTGCTCTGAAGGACAGGAGGTAAATTTGTATCCATGCTGTACCTCTTGAAGCACTACTGGCTCTGGTAAATAACTCCTCCATCTTTGAGTGATGTCAGCAAGACTTATCCTTTGGGTGATTTGAAGTATAACTCTTATATCAGTACAATTTCTTGTTGGTAGACTCTGGAGACCTTCACTTAAACAGCACAGGATCATTCTGCCAACATATGTGTCAGTACAGGACACCTCTGTAATAAGGTCCCATGGCCCCTACCATAATACACGATCTTGGAAATTGCCTAAATTACAGTATGGCAACACCACCTCCTTGCAGCTTTTAATACTGTTTAGAAACCTGACAATGTTCTACACTGTAGTTGTGTGTAGGATGTTTCTTTACTCCTATTTAGCAAGTGACTGTTTTCAGATTGTCTGGAGTAATGCAGTAATAGTCCCTAACTGCTTTGACTTCACACTTCTCTGTCTTCAGCTACAGTGACAACTTAGATTGTATCACCAGGTTTCAACAGACTGCATAACACTTAGAAACTATGAGCTACAGTAAAAATATATCATAAACTATGTGCATCTACTTTTAACCAATTTAGTTAAAGCAGTGAAACTTGTGTGCACACATGCTATGGACACGGTCAAGGCAATCTTGAAATAAACTATTACAGCTGGAAATTAATGAAACACCTCTTTATGGATTTTAATAGGATCACAAAGGCCTTTTCCCATGTTCCTGTAGAACAATACTTTCTCTATTAATAATGCCACTGACAACAGAGGAAGTAACAACCACAGTAACTGGCAGAATTTCATCCCAAATTAACATCAACACTGTAGCACTATACACTGGATAGTGCTGGAAAGGGGCAGTTGCCATCTTGTAGATCTTGTAAAACAACAGGTTTTATAACACACACATACTAGACAAAGAAATAAAGCAACCATTCCTGAAACTTTTAAGGATGTGAGGCAAGTAAGGTATAAATTATGTGATCTACTTTCCTTACAGAAGATATATAGATATATAGATATATATGAATGAACATTTGAACAGCATAGCAAAATGAAAGCATGAGGGGGACAGGATTTTGACAACAATATGAAGTAAGGTTGCTTTTTAAACTACAGGACTTTAAATACTGCTAGTTAATACTTCTTGTTTGACCTCTTGGTTTCAGACTGCCTCTCATGAAGGTCACATTTTAGAATTCTCTATAAAAGAAACCAACCGTTTCAAATACACACAACAAGCAGATCAGGCATTGGAATGTGATTTTCTGGATGACTCTCACACTGTAAGTAAAGTCTTAAAATGAGAACTGACACAATGGGTGGCACCAGGAAGACCTTCCCACAATATTTCCAAGTGTTTCTTGTAAGCATGTACCCAAACTCAAAATTAAAAATGGAGCATAACCAAGTCCAGATCCTAATTTTACAGCTGTTCCTTTTTATTCTATATGGACTCAATTTGAACTCTCAAATTGTAAGTGGAGTCTGGCATGTTATCTAGGGCTTAGCTCTTCAGTTTGGATCTGGCTTTCACATTCAAACTGTGTCCATTCCCTAATAAATCATTCATACAACTTTCATAAAAACTTTTACACTAACATGAGTCATAGATCTTGAAAAACATACATGTTTTATGTAATCCCAGTGAGCCTAGGATTACTGGTTTTCCCCTGTGTTTCAGGGGAATGGAGAGTGGAATAATTCAGGTGTGTCTGCAGATTACTATCAAAGTACTCTCCTCACCCCACCTTCCCATAACAATAATAGTCTACATCAAAGAAACAACTAGGCAAGACCATAATTTTAGAATAAATTATATTACAACAGCTACTCCAGTGGGGGTTTGATTTTATTTTGATCCATGACAAACTTTGTTCAGTTGGTACAGCATTTCATTTTGATTTGGTGTACTATTTCCAGATGATTTTCAATGATTTGGCATTTCATCATCTAACCCTTCTCTTCTATCTTGAAAAAAACAGGGTGGTTTTTTCCTTACAGATCACCAGAACTGTAAAGGCAAACATACTAACTTCCACCTCCCTCCTTCTCACTGCTTTTTTGTGTCCTATTAACATCTCACTCGATGTTTCCTTCCCTGGTGTTTATTATAAACAGCAACATGACTATGGACGAAGATGGAGATATTCAGCTCTGGGAAAACCACACAGACATTCCCATCCCCATCATCATTTGGTCACAGACATTGTTACAGACATCACCACAAACATCGCCACAGACATGGACGTCCATTCAGACTTGAAGACGCTGAGCATAACCACAGTTTCAATGAAGAACATCATGACAACCATGAAGGACCTGCTCCTCCTTCTTCCCCCCATGGTGGACCACATCACCATCTTCACCTTCCACATTATTGTCCTACATTTCCTCCCCATGATGGATCACATCCTCTTCCCCAGGAGGAATCACAACCACCCCCTTCTGCTCCTCCTCCCCATGATGTGACACATCATCCTACTCCATCCCAAGAAGAAGTATATGATCTCCCTTCTCTTCCTCCTCCCCACAATAAGCCACATAATGCTCCTCCTCGTCCCCATCATAGACCGCACTGTCCTCTCCCTCCTCATGGACCACACCACCACCATTCTTTCCATCATGAACTACACTGTCCTTTTCCTCCTCATGAACTACATCACCACCACCCTCCTCCCCATCATGGACCACACCACCCGTCTCATGTCTGTCGTCACTATTACAGACATCACTGCAACAAGACAAGCACATCAGGAAAATACTTTCCATTCCAAACAACAGGAGCTGTCTGTCGCAACCCAGTTCTGAATCAGCAGGACCCTCTCACACCTCCCACTGCAAATTTTCCTGAGCTATTCCAAAGAAACTCTCACTCCTCCATGAATGGTGAAGGCATTCTCTTCACTGGCTCAAGTCTAAAAGAGATGCTAGAAACTCTGGGTTTTCCAGATCACTCTACACAATTAAAATCATGCCCAGGAAACTCCAAATTTCTTCTTCCAAAAATTTTGCCTATTTTGCCTCATTTAATTCTAACCAAAATAAAAATTCCCAAATAGTGAAAACTACCATCTCAAATATTTCATTTTATTACAATTCACAATTACAGTGTAATTCTCTGAGGAAATCTGACCTAGAGGAAATCTGATCACCTTCCACAAAAAATGATCCATGGCATTACACTCATGCTATCTAAGAGAGAACCTAAGAAAATAAAAATAAGTTTATTTGTTTGACAGTTGCCAAAGTTTTGTCTTTTTAGCTGCACAGTAAGTAAACCAGGAGGCATCCTCTAGCATCAATTGACTAATGGTGGTTTGGTTACCACCATTATCTAGAAAAGGTCTGAGAACAGGTAATGATTTGCAGTGTGGCCAGTGCAGATACTTCCACTGCTACACCTGCTGGTGGGTGACACACCAGAAATGCTGCATCCAAGGACAGCCCTTTTCAAATAGCTCATAATTGCTCCCAGGGGAGGAGAAAAACAGATGCATATAATAACTCCTTCACATAAATGTTTGCTTCATCACTGAACCTTCCTCACTGGAAACTGAATTAGTAGGAGCAGGAAGAAAGAATGTTGGTGTCTCTTCATACTTTAGTCCCCATCAAGACAAAGTCCATTCAGACAGACCTGACACCCCAATGAGGTAGTTCAGAACAATTATCTCATATGCAAGAACATTGGATTAATATAAAAAAATTTGTAATTTGGTCCTCAAAGTAGCTTTTTAAGGGCATATAGTAAAATACAGTGTGAGGGCTACACTAAAGAAAAAGAAATAAAATGGGGACTGCATTTTGTGTAACTGAGTGAAGGCTGCTTAATTTTTAGAAGTGCATTACCATGTACAAACAACCTTATTTCTGGCATAGCTTATGTCTCTAAAGAGTATTTTCTTTAAGCAAAACCTATAACAAGACACAATGGGAACACTGGAGCTGAGCCAATCCCAAGGTCTTCACAAATCCAAAGGAAAGCTATTTGGTGCTCAGCACTGGAGAAAAGCATCAAATGTTCCCAGCCAGCTCCAATTCTGGCTCTGTCAGACACAGGCAACATTACTTAATCTCTTGTTCATGGGCATCACTTTCCCTATCTGCAATGATAACAAAACATTACGAAGACTGCCTAATCCATGGTCCAAAGGCAGTCTCCACATGCTGGCAAAGATGGACACTTCCAACAGTTGCATGAAGCACAAGGTTTAAGTGTTATTAAAGAGTTACGTGGCATTCAATGACACACATCTGTCCAAAGACTTTTTTCTGACTTCCCAGAACTATTGCAGTCTGAGCAATAAAGAGATCTACAAAATTTACAGGGTTGTTTTCCAGAACCAGAACTCCTTTGCCCTTGTGACCTTCGTGAGTGTTTAATTTAAGCCTTCTAAAAGTTATTCTCAGTAGCAGTTCAGACGCTAAGAAGCCAGAAAGCTACACTGTGCTTTCTCATTTGCTCAGAGGCCATCCTGCTTACTTCAAACCTGTCCCCAGCTGCAGCCACTTAGCCTGTTATCTTGATGGCAGGTGGATAACCTTAGTGTCATTCTGGTGACCATACAAAGTTTATTTAGATAAACTCAAAAGTTTATTTGCAGTATAAACAGGGTATGATGAAAACCAACCAACCCCAGCAACCTACTCATTCTGTTTACTTAGCTATTGCACCTGAAAAAAGGAAGAGGTGCCTAAAGCCCTGCCTGGCATTCCTTTTCCATTTGGTTTTTAAAGAGCCTTCTAAGTCAGGGGCCCTTTTTGGTCCAATTATGAAAATATTCATTGTACTAGCACTCTGCTGCAGTTTTTTCTCTAGCAGAGCCACCCCTCTCCCATTTGAGTTTTCAGACTGTAATGACCCTGATGTCTTTAAAGCTGTAGACACAGCACTGAAGAAATACAATGGAGACAGAGGAACCGGTAACCAGTTTGCTCTATACATGGTGATGGAAGCCAAGAGAACTGTAAGTAGAATTTAGAAAAAAAATATCAAAAAATGTTGGAATTGTCTGTGCAATCTGAATCAGATTATCTTCCTCTCATTCATAAGAGAGCAAGCATGACAGCAAAGTGTCTTCAAAAACGTTTTTAAAAAATCAAAGAAATGACTTGCACAGTAAGATGCTTATTACCATGACAAGCAGGGATGTATATTATGTTCTTACCAACGGAACTACGTGTGCTGCTGAATTGCTTATTAATGCAAGGACTAAAGAACATAAATTTTCTATCACTAATACAATCTCTTTTACTAGTCCACTCTATTTTCTCCTTTCTCTGTTGGGAATTCTACCCCTTTCCATCATCAGTAAGGTTTTCAGATCGATGGCAAAAAAGCTACTAAAAAACCTGAATATTATCTTGACTTGGGAAGCAATGGTATAGCATATAAAAAAGAATGACCCGATAAAATTTGGCAATACTCTGAATACATTATTTGTGAATATTATTTGATTGACACTAATCCTGAGTCACAGACCTAGGTAAAAGCACTAGCTGGTATTTGAGTCAAATAGGGTGACAGCTAAAATTACAGAAGAAAAAAAGGATGAAACATGATCCTTTGCCTGGAATCCTTCTGTATAGCCTTAATCTAACAAAAGAGTATTTACCTCTGAGAGGCATACAAAGATGATATTACCATAATAATGACAAGCATTACTTTACTTGAAAACAACATTAGCATTTTTCTTCTACTGGATTGGATTTTCAGATGTAAAACACAAGAAACCCTGCGCCAGAGAGAATATTTTGCACTCCAAAATCACAAGACGCTTTTACCCAGATAGGAATTGACCTCAGAAAGGGGACATGAATTGCTAAATGCCTTACAGTAAACTACTCACATCTCCTGGCACTACCCTCTGGTTTTCCTGTTTTCAAACTGGGGAGATTTTAGCACGTAGTGATGAAGTCTAAAATCTGGCAAACCCTTTATATAATTAATATTAAACAAATGAATAGTCCCACTATCTTCACTGAACTACATACATCCTTATAAACAGCCAAATGCAAACATCTTTCTATCAGAGCTGTAACACCACCTTTCTTTTGCTGCTGTTGCTAAAGGACAGATACTAATTTCAGTATTCTATGTTAAACAATGTTGTTTTAAAGAATACATATTTATTGCAATTATTGCAATCATCTTTCCTTCTCTAAATATCCATCTTTCATTTCCTTAAAAGACCTGAGGTGGAAATCAATTATTATTTTGCATAATTGATCTGACAATGATGTCACGTAAAAAATAGAGAAAAGGAATCTGCAATAGAGATTTCCTTGTATTCAATATTCTTTTTCTTAAAAGAGTATAGATTTTACTCATCATTAGTCTCACAATGTTGAATGCATTAATTAAATAGCTGGTTATTACATATTAATGTACATTCATTATTGATAAGGCAAGAAAACATAAAAGCTGACTGGTGAAAGACTGAACCTGCCCCAGTTAAAGGCATAGTACTTTATAATAATACTGAAATAAACCAACAACAAATAACATACAGAAACAATGGGCTTTCTCACCTATTTTGTTTACCCATGGAGCTGATTTACTGCAGATTTAGAACACTGTAACAGAGAACAGAATTTGGCTCTTTTTATGTTCACTTCCCAGATAGCATCATCACCATAAATGTCAATTTACACCTGCTAAGGATTAAGTCCATTACATTTTTAGAGAACCTTTCATCGTGTTTTACAACCTGCCTCATATCAGGTACCTCTACACCTCTTTGTAGCTGTAGCAATACAGATCAGAAACGGAGAGACCACGGAATGTAATTCTATGTCTACACTGGTGTAAATCTAGTATATTCCATCCATGTCAGCTCAGCTGCATATATCTTTGTAACACTAAGGCAAGAAATATCAATTAATTCTCCCAGTAGCATCATTTGAGGATAACCAGTGTTAAAGTACAGCAACTGCCTGTGTTTGAATCTGAAAAGGCACATTGGCAGAGCATTTTAGCCCCTGTAAAGGATCAGAAACTTCTGGTTTTGTAGCTCCTCTAAAGGATGAACTATAAACTTTGCAGTCTGTGCTACCTGTAGGCACAGGCTGACTACTCAGTTTATGGCAAGGAGAAAATGCCCCCAACATCAACACTTCCACTGGCCAGGCCAAACTTTGCTAAATACTTTGTATTTCATCTTACGGGATTCCTGACGCTTCCCTTGTCAGCAGCTCAGCCTTTAATGCCTACAGGAAGGCTGTAGGCACTGCCAAAGGCTGTCACCAGGGCATATGCCCTCCTCACCCCTCCCCCGAGTAGGCAGGGCAGCTGAAGTACCCTGTTACCATAAAGTAAAAGCAGTTTGGGCACTGCCAGGCTGCCTGAGGGTTGCTGGCTGCTGTTTCTGGGCTGCCTGAAGAATTGTACTGAAGGAAAGTAGACAGATCTGGGAGAAGGCCAAGAGTGAGGGAGTCACACAGGAGCACAGTCCAAGCTAGTAATTATGCTAACTATCTAAGCAGCAACACAAATTTGCTTATTTGGAACACATTTGAATATGAGTATGAAACCTAACCACTTCTTTTTTATGTTAATAACCCCTGGTACTACAAGTTGAAAAAAAGGCAGTTGAGCATAATTTTTCTGCTGTATTTGTAGGTAAGGGCTCAGTAATATAATTAGATAAGTTAATTACTGAACAACCAAGATTTGAGAGACTTTGCATGGAGACCAGCAGCCAATTTGAAACTATACTATAACATACAAGGTAACCACTGAATAGTATTTGCTTTTTGAAGCTCTTATCTTTTCACTTCATTTAGCACTATGCAAATGATGACATGCACATTGTTTTTATCCAGGCAGGTCCTGACGCACAATTCTATGTGAAGTATCGAATACATGAAACCACTTGTGCCACCGATGAGAACAAACTCTGGCAAGACTGTGATTACAAAGCAGCTGCAGAGGCTGTAAGTATCTGGCAACATCAGCACAATAACCATGACTGCAGTAGAGAACCTACCTTTTTTAGCTGTACTGCTTTTGAGAACTTGTAGGACTAAATTACAGTTCAGAAATGTTTATAACTCTAAAATTAACCATTATAATGGTGAGTTTACCATTATAATCCTACATTTGTCCAGAAGAGAGCATTTCAGCACTTCAATATGAAGCTTCACAATAAATTCAACATGTGCACTGTGAGAGTGTGAGGGCTGTAAAACTTTCTGTTAATTACGTATAATGGAAACATGCACAATCAAATTGACTTCAGATCTGCACCAACAAAAATACTGACCTGGAAGCCACGATGGCAAAAAATGCACCAGAGGGCTTTCAGCTGTGCAAAGCACGTCTGGCTCATTGTAGGTACTAGAGCACCCAGAGGAGGTATGATTTGGGCACACATAGCCTACAGGAACACTGCACAAAGCCAGTGGAAGTCACTGTTACTTCACACAGTGCACAATTCAAAGAAGGGGATGATGGTGATAATATAATTCCAAACAACGTGAAATGCCATGGTCATTGCTGCATATCTTGTACTAGCAGAGAGGAAATTAGGTAAATAAACCATTTATACATACTTTATTTATGCAAATGTGTTTATTTCCATTAATCTGACTGTAAATTATTTAATTAATTAATATGCAATCATGATACAAAGCAGCCTTCCAATTTATATGCTCAGTTCATCCCCTACTCTTGTGACAATCAACAGAACTGTTCCTTTTTCAGTAACAAACCAGCAAATTAGACATTACTAAAAATGTACGTATGAACTTGCCCCCCAAACTCAATTTGCAACTGTTAACTTTGTTCAGTAGCTAGAAGAATATATAGCACTGTGTTTTGTTTCAGGAAGTTTAAGACAAATGTCACTACATGTTTTTGCAGACAAGAGGAGAATGCACAGCTCGAGTTCACATGAATGATGCTGAAAAAACAAGTAACGTTTCCCAGAACTGCAGTATTGTTCCAGGTATGTAACTCTTCGGGGCTGCATTCAACAAGTACGTTGACAAATAAGAACGGGAAAGACAGAATACTGAGACTTCCAGGTAATTTTAAACATTAAAAAAAAAGAATTATTTTTTTTTTTTAAATTGTACCTGAATTTTCTCCAAACTAAAAATTACTAAATTGTTTCTCTTAAAGTTTACCAAAGCAAATTTTTACCCTCAACTAAAAAAAGAAGAAAAATACATTTACAAAATAAAAATCTAGCAATGATGAAATAATGTAAGAGATACTGTGATATCTTTCAGACCCTAAGAATAAGCAGTGCTATATTTCCTTCCTATAAGACATTAATATATTACTATTATGTTCTCATATTAATTTTATTAGAAAGAGATCACATTGCTTTAAAGCTTTGCAACTGAGATGTCTCTGTGCCTATGCCTAGTATCCATGTAAGACATATCTAAGTTAATTTTAAAATATCCACCTAACTGGTAGCAGGGAACTAAGTGGAGTGGATATTAACTACAGAAATATTTACCATGATTTCTGAGATGTTTGGTAGCTTATCTTTGTTTTTGTTCCTAGTTACCTTGTTTAAAGTTTATATGGCTATACCTACAGTCAGTGTGCTTCTAGGAACTACAGTACACACAAACTCCATGCTCTGCTGCTGAATAAATACAGCTTGGTTTAGGTGCTTTTCTAGGGCAATGGTGACATCTAGTTGCCAGTAAAAGACATGTGAATCCCACAGAGAATGCATGGGAAATTTGCACTTGAATCTTTGCTTAGAAAGATTAAAAAACATACATAAATTAAATGAATCATGTACTGAGCCTAAGAAGCTCACCTCTTCTTACCAAGTTATACCAACTTGGAAAAAAGAAAATGCAGAGACCATAGTTGGTTTAGAACTGTGTGTACTGTTGGTTTATTAATCCCTGAAAACATGGTCACACTATTCTGTAACATACATATTTGTCATTACTAAGTCCAATTAAGTGATGCTAGAAACATGAAGAGCCAGACTTTGTTCAAATACCACTTGGAGAGCTGAGACTGAATAGTATTGCTTACACTGAGATATTCCAAATGTACAGAGGAGCCAAATCAAATCCAAAGGATTCAAACAGAAAGAGTGAAACAATAGACCCCAACTGGTGAGGGATTTCCCCACCATGTTAGGTACCATACTGTTCAGCCTTCTGGGTGGAACAGGTTGATCATACTGACCCTGGATTGGTTTCCTGGCCAGTGCCAGCTGGCATAACTCCATTACAGCCAGTTTATGCCAGCTGAGGATCAGGCACACAAATTTTACTTCAGTTCCACAGAGACCACATATTGTCCCACTTTCATTCTCAAGCTCACTGAATCATGAAATTAATTTATGTACTGAACTATAAAATTAATTTATGAAAATCCAAGCCATGATTACTAGAAAGGAAAGAGAGTTAATAGGATTAGTAGTAAGAAACAGAAGTTTGAGCATCCCTGTCAAGCTTGTCTATCCAGAGCCAATCCAGTCGGTTAAGCCTGTAGGTAACACCAAGTGGCCACAGTGACTAGCAGGGGGGGTTCAAACAACACAGCAGTAGGATAGTTCAACTGCAATCCCTAAGGAGTTCAGAGTCAGAGCAGCTCACATGGGTGAGCCAAAACACTCCTGCCAAAGTCCCCATCCTGAAACACGGTGAGTACAGTAAGCAGCTGTGCACAGTGGGTGAACTCTGAAGAATATCCCCATAGTTGTAGCCTTCACTAGTTCTCCACTGAGTGAGAGATGACCCTTTCCTAATGGTGTGAAAACCACATGCAAGATTTTTCAGAGATTCATTGACTCCTGAACTCACTCACTCCTCTAAATGAGGGTCACTGCTGAAATCATGCCTGTCCTACCACCACAAAAACAAAGCATGTTTCTAAATACAATAAATGTCTTTGCAGACCCTGAAAATGAAATGTGGGGCTTAGCGATCACTCCAGTTAAAGCAGAAAATATTCTAGCTCATTAAACCTTTTCTCTAATTCTGTTTGGAAAAATTAAAACCTGAGGCTGTTTTACATGAAGCCCTATAACTTTTTTTGTTTATTTTCCAGCTGCACAAAAAGTGTCACTTACTGAGGCTAGATGTCTTGGATGCTTTCATCATATATCAAGTGACAGTTCAGAAGTCTCAGAAATTCTGAAAAAAGCCATTCAGAAGTTTAATGAGCAGAGTGCTGAACCTGCCATTTTTAAGCTTGTGGAAGTAAAAGAAGCTCAAAGACAGGTTTGTGTAGGACTTTTCTCTAACTTCTACCCCCAAAAACCCCAAACCAGGTATCTTAGTTGTCCTACATACACATTTCTGATTTTAAGTAGTCTTACATTTCATAATAAAAGCATAAGAAATGCATATTGAGTGTAGGGTCTGTAAATAATTCTCTTCAAATGGTCACCTACATGATTTTCAGAGCTGTCAGCTTTACATACCGATAGTAAACATGTTTTTCCTTTATATGCAGTTGCATCTAACCAGTTAGCACCACTGTATTTGCATTCAGTGCTGACACAAGCATCTTGAGTCATCTTGGATGCTCTTGGGTATTCCACTTGGCCTCTCCCTCAAGCTCCAGCAGGAGCAGATCGCTCCTACATTCTGTGCCAAGACTGCCAGCCTGCACAGATGTCTCATATACTCTACTGCCTCTCAAACAGCAGCAGGCATCTATGTTTTTGCACTGCAATAGGACCCATATGTCAGCAGCTGCTACACACTACAGGATGGGTAAATTCCATACAGGAAGAATGGGTAAGAAAAACAAAAAGCCAGCCTGCCACTTGATGAAAGATTTCTGCACACAGGAATATCTGCTTTGCAAGAAATAACTGCTCAGGTCACAGAAATTCCATGTATTCTGGTATTCCATTCCCTGTGAAAGGCCCTCCTAGGAATTAGTGTGACATTGCTAGAAAGTTTCTTATTTGGTTTTTAACTAGTATCTAACCTGACACAAACATAGACCCTCTTCTTTGAATGTTTATGTATTTATTTAGCCAGAAAGTATCTTTTAGCATCATGTCAATTTGGCTCATTATTTAACTAAGACTGTCCCCCTTCTATTGACTGATGGCAACAAACCTCTTAGCTGAAGGACAAGCCTGGACAACATTTAAGCCACATGAAAAAATGTCACAGGCAGACTGGAATCCAGCAGCTGGAAAGAGAACCATCGTGTCACTTTCAGTCAAAACACTAGTCAGAGCCCTTGACTTTAATTGATCTGTTATGAAAAGTGCCCATATTTGATTCTTACGTTCACTTTTAAATGCAATGCTGCCTGACCCAACACTGTGACATGGAGTGGTTTCTTGGGTGAGAAGCAGAAGCCACAGTGCGGAAAACTGAACTGTTTCCTGGCGAGACAATGAAAAAAGGGTCACAAATCTGGATGAAACAGTGGGTGGCAGAAGGTAAAGCCCAAGGCAGACACAATTCTAGGTAGATGATAAATGCAGGACACTCAATAATAAACTAAGCCAGCAGCATAAAGTTCCGTTATTCAGATACTGTTTTACTATGCTACACGTTCAGGAACATAGGACTTGCCAAGGTGTATTAGAGTAGTCATCTATCTAGACCAGCTTCCTGACACTGGGAATAATAAGTAACAGATACATTGGAGGCAAGTGAAAGAAATCAAGCATTATGAGCCTGCAGGTTTGCCAGGAGAAGAGGAATCCAACATTCTTTTTGCTGTCCATGAATACTGTATGGCTCAATGACTGCAAAGTGAATTGATGGATGGAAGACACTAGAAGAGCAGCTTTGCTTTCTTTGCTAATAATATTTAATAGTTTAACTTCCAAGTTTATATTGGTTTACATAATGCATTTCCTAAATATCTGTTCCAGGTGGTAGCTGGATGGAATTACATAATTAAATATGAAATCAAGGAGACTAATTGCACCAAAGACCAATCACTAGATTTAACTCCAGAGTGCAAAGCCACTTCTAGAGGTGTAAGTAATCTTCAAAATCTGTTTATAAAAATAATCATATTAACAAATAATTGAGATTGAAATGAATAAAATATTATAGTGTTGTTTTACTTTGTTAATTAAGTTTAAATTCAAGCTTATAGATATGTGTGAATTTATGCCATTAGAAAATCCATGTCTTCTGAATCAGAGACTAAGACAACCATTGAAATGTTTACAGATTACTCTATAGAATTTAAACAGTCTCACCCAAATAATAAATCCTTGAGAAGTTCCTATCCAGATATTCAAGGAGTTACTCAGGTACAACCCAAAAAGCAATAATTAACATTAGCACAGTTGTTGATTTTTTTAAGACATATTTTCTAAGAAAAGTGAGTAGCTGAAAGATGACTTAGCCTTAACCACAGTCCAGATAAGAGAGCTTCAATTATTAACATACGTAGTCTACCCATAGAGTGCTGCAAAACCAGGGACTTCCTCAGCATCTCTGACATGGAACACAATTAACTGTACCAAAAATAGAGGGTTGGTCTTCCAACCAGCTTCCTTGAACTATCTCTGCAAACACAAGGTAGGGGGCAGGAAATTGGAATCATAATCAACAGTGGTGGTAAATGGGAGGGGAAGAACTACAGGAGTTGTGACTCACATCTGGTTTAGCTGTTGTGGAAGTGCACTGTTGAGTGTGACATTCAAAAGCCTCTCTTGTTTGAAAATTACTCTTTGGATGTCTCAAGAATGCTTCAGAAGCATTGATCAAAAAGGGAAAGAACAGCAATATTGTGGTAAATAATAGAAGAGTGAAAACCAGACGTGCTGAAGCAAATCTCTTCATTACCTACACTTGCCTTTAAACCTTAAGCTAATTCACATGCTGCTTTGATCATGCAGGGTTTGTGGGACTGGATCCTTATAATTCTGGTGAACTGTTAAGTAGCCTTTCTAATAGGTCATTGACAGATAACACTAGAATATCATATTCCAAGAATAGTCCATACCTTGGAATGACCAAATTTCATGGAAGTTGTTTCATATCTTTATTCAGCTCTGGATGATCCATTTTGAAATGGGAAGACCAGAACTGCATTCTGTATTCAACAAGCTTGTGAACCACAGAGCTACAGTGGGGCATAATATCATTCTCTCTAACCTAGATAATAAGCCTTGACATTATATATATATTTTTTTTTCTAAACCACTATTAAACAGATTTTTTTCTGGATGACATTTTCAAGTATCTGTCATAGGCCTATGATCTCAATCTTGAATTGTAACAGTCTTCCTTTTTTGTTCTACAGTTGCTTAGTTTCCTTTAAAGTCTTTGATAAGGGACTTCACGGAAACCTTTTTAAAGATCTACATTTACTTTATCAATGTGTCTCTCTACCTGCTTTTGTTGATGCTTTTGAAGAACTTTGAAAAATCTGCAAAATATTACCTCTGTTTACAACAAAAACTCTGGTCTCTCCTTGATGTATTGCTTCCGCTTGCTTCTTTCCTTATTACCATTTCTAGTCACTTGAATGCTACACACATCAGTTTTATGGGTCTATAAACTTTTTAAAACAACACAGGATTAACATCTGCTTTCTTCCAGCCCCAAGATATCAAGACAATTTTAAGTAAGTAATCTACAACAGTTCCTTTAAAACACCTGAGTAAATATAAGAAACTCAGTAAAGTTTAGTTTGTTAATTGCATAATCTCTCTGGTCTTTACAGTTTGAGACAAAAATTCCAGTGAGTTCTCCATAAAACAGGATTCTGGCTTGTAAACCTCCCCATTTCCTTCTCTAATAAACAAATGTAAATAGTTATTTTAGCTTCTCTTTTATGGATTTACTTTCTTTGAGTGGTTGTTTTGAACCCTGATCATTTATTGGCTCTGCAGACTGTCTGTCAGGCTTCTTGCTTCCAGTATATTGCAGGAAGAAAGGAATTATTACCAGTATGCTTGACTGTAACAGGAAGGTATTAGGATGTGACCTTGTTCACAATTTCTAAATAATATGGAGCTGTTTTGTTTTGTTTTTTTCTCCAGCGTGTTGCAAAATGTGATGCCAAAGCATATGAAAGTCCTCAGGGGCAGATCATAGATGTTGCACAACAATGCAGGCTCCCAGGTATGTCATAGGTACCATGAATTTTAAAAGTTCTGCAAGTTTCAATGTTTGGGGATTTTTTTACAATTGCAAAAAAAGACAAAACAAAAATTCAATACATTAAAATAAAGTAATTCTTCTGGGACCAAAAAAGCACTACCTCTTAATGGAACATTAGCAGAGATTTTTTTCCTTCCTACAAGTATTTAACTTGCACCTGAAAGTTACATTATATCATTTGTTTACTGCTCTATTACTATGAGATGGAGCTGGTTACTGCCTCTCATTTGCAGATTAACAGATACAAACTCAAAGAGTGTAACTGTCCTACAAAAATTATTTCCTTTTCCACCACAATGACAAGCAAGTTAATTTTCATGTCATTTAAATAAGTAACTTCTAATTTTCCAAAGAGCTCCAGCATATTCTTTTGAAGAGCAAAGCAGCTGAGGATTTTAAGATTTTGTCTGAAATTGGTAATTCACCTATTGATATTATCTTTTTCATATGGCACAGCTATAATTAAATCTGATGTTAGAGGGTGTGGTTTTTTCCCCTAGTAAATAAATTGCTTAGAATTTATAAGTTCATTACAGTCTTATTAATTTTCTTATTAATTTTCTTATTAATTTTTCCTCCACCCATCTATTTGGCCACAGATCAGTACTACTCCATGCAATAAGTGCTGCATTCTTACCCACTCAGAGTTGTTTTTCTTCAAGAAATGATAATTATATTCTTCAACACACGCATTCACCGCCCATAACACGCACCTCTTGTTTCACCTGTTTCAGGTCCTTCAAGATGTGTGGATGTGCCCTCTCTTTATTTGCTAGCTACCCCTAATTGGTACACAAAATTCTTGTTTCTATGAGAAAACTGTTGTTAGTTGTTCAATGTGACACCAGGTGCTGATGCAGTGCTCTTTTAGGCAACCAAGATATGATAATGTTGACCATATAAAACTCCAAGGTATTTTTGTTTTATTTGATAGACCCAAATATGAAGAGTTTCAGAAAGGAGGGGTTTATAACTGACTATAACCTTGAATATTTTGCTCTTAGATCTAAATTTTTTGTTTCTTTCAGTAACTCCGGGCAGGCACACTGGTTGTCCAAAGACTATCCCAACAGACAGTCCAGAACTGAAGGAACTGCTGAAGGTTGCTGTGGAGAAGTATAATTTGGAAAACGATGATGACTTCTACTATAAAGCTGGAGAAATAACAAGAGCAACAGTTCAGGTTGGGATACACCATAGAAATGAGGAACAGACATGGGACTGTTACGGGTCTGAGCCGAATGTTAGCTGAAGGTTCTATTTAGATTCAAGTAAAGTTTTTTTTTCTCGGTCTTGATACATGTGGTAACTGAAGTATCCCTGCAATTTTTCTTGCAAAATTTTATCCATCTTGCCTTGAATTCAGAAGCTATTTAAAAATTTCCCATCTCTTGATTTTTTTATTTTTCCTTAAAACATTATTTTAAAAGCATGGGAAAAAGATTGACTTAGGATATCTGATTTCTGTTTATCTACCCCACTTTTTACTAACCTTTGTAACATTCCTTAGACTTTTAAAGTAGAAAAGTAGGAACTACCCACTTAATTCACCACACCAATACTCTCTATGTCATTTTAAGCACTGTCCACCCTACTGTAGCTGTATGTACTAAGAAACTGGGCTTCCCAATTTTCCTAAGAAATCTGTTAATTTATATACTAATTCTGCTGCTAATAACACTGCAGCTAGATTCACAAAAGTACATCTGAGCATAAGCTAAGATACAGATAAATACAATACCGAAGAAGAACATGGGCTCAAGATGATCATATTGGTCAGCGTTTTCATCTGCCTTGTTTCCTGTCCCATTATACTGAACCAGAGGCTTAGGACAGAATTGAAAATGAGACAGGGGAGTAGTTCAGAAAATACTTTGTCAACAACTTCTGAGCTTGAGGGGTACCACTGGAGAAGGCACTAAAAGCACATAAGAGTTTTTCTGAATAGTTCACATTATCTTACTAATAAAATATTTTTCTTATTTTAAGCCTTTTCTCTTCTAACAATTTTTTCTTCTTCTCACTTTTCAGATCATGATTGATATTAGCATGCATACATTTAAAAAATAGATTAAAAAAAGACAGAATTTCATATTTTGCCTGCTGTGTCTGAAGAAAGATATATTATCTTGGGCTCTGTGAAAGATACTAGGAGAAGTCGTACCAGGCACATTCTTGAACTCACGCAGTTTCTCTCCTTAATACATTTGGCCAATATGTTATTTTTCAACTGAGCCTGTTTCTCACATGCTTCATTTTACTCACATTCCACTTTTCTTACATCACATTTGGCTCCCTACAGCAGTGTCTCTAATTATTTCATTTGTTATTAATGGAATTACTACAGGCATGCAATATAACAAAGCCAAAACCACAGGCCTGATATTCCTCTGACCTTTCTGTTTCCTTCAGTTTCAATGCTGTAATTTTTGAGAATGGGAATTGGAGTAAGTAAAAGTCAGTTGATTAGAAGCAGATAGATCTGTTGCCAAGTATTTTAATACTGTTCTTAACGTATGTTGTTCCAGTGGTCAGGACTTGTGGAATACAAGTAGTATAAGCTTGTAGAAAAACATCCTTCCTTTGATCCCTTTTCAATAAAATGCCTTTACCGCAGAAAGCCTTCTTGCTAATTTTTCAGGTGGTTGCAGGAAAGAAGTATAATCTACAATTTGGAGTCCGTAAGACAAACTGCTCAAAGCAAGACTTCGAAAAACTAAATGAAGACTGTGAAGCCACAGCAGACAGTGTAAGTAATGACCATGTTGCCAACTATAATCTTCCTAGCAGACAAATTAATTTGCACCAGAAATTGTGAACACTTAAGCAAAATCACATCCTGAGTCCTGTTACCTCTTCAGTAAACTTTTGTTTCAAAAAGGAGGACACCTTTCACTGTTTGTAATCCAAGCCAGTGACAAGAGCAGTAAAATATGAAGCCTAAACTGAGTCACTCCAACTGCAGGATCAGTGTGCAAAGGAATAATGCTTCTGGAGTGCATGCTGCTGAGAGCAGGAAAATGTATTCCAGACACTGGGAAGTACTGCTGATAGGGCCAGAAACCATTGGCAAGGAAGCTGGTCGAGAAAGAAAGCCTTCATTTCCCCTCTCTTTTCCCACCGTATGAACAGTGCTCACCTGTGAGCTTTTAAGATCTGCTAGCACAGCAGGCATTGAACAGAAAAACATAATTACTTTCTCTCTGTCTCAGTCTCCCAGTTTTTAGTTGGAGAAATACCATCAACAACCAATATTTGACAAGAATATAATGAAGATTAAATAGTACTCTAAAGGTGCTAGAGATGAAAAATCCAGTTTTTCAAGATCTAATCTCTGATTCAAAATTGAACTAAAGTATTCACATAGGCATGCCATCTCAAAAAGCCAAGCAGTAATCTGTCCCAATACAGAAGTCTCCATCACTGAGATGGAGATAGTAAAGTTACAAGTATATTTGTATTTTAAAATATTATTATTTTTTTTTCATGCACTCTTTTCCTTTGTTTCTGATGTTTTGTTGCCTTCATGTGTTGATTTCTGCTTTGTCAACAGGTATCATTGCCATGTGAAGCACAAATTCATGTAGACCTAAGGGAGAATAAAATCTCTCCCCAGATTAACTGCTCTGTAAAACAGACAATGGTAAGATTCCTCTCCATTACCCATCATTATAAGTAGAGCACAGAACAAATGCAGTCATTAAATTCTTTATCAATTCCTAATAAGCCCATATTTCATTTTACCTCAGTAATGTCATCCTCCTCCCTCTAACCTCAGCAACTTCTTACACTGAAGTCAGTTTCAGCACAAGGTAAGACCATGGACAACACAGTGATGCAGAAACACAAAGGCACCAGGACAGAGAGAACATTCTGCCTGTTGACTACTCCTCTGCATTATCAGTTAAGCTCTGAATTATCAAGCCACATCAGCTCATTTGAACTACTATTCAGACTAGGTTTAAAAATTGAGACAAAAATGTATTTGGCAATGCACTAATTATATCCCACAAATTTCAAAAACATATGTGAATCTTTTCATATTTAGTAGTGTAGCAGATCTGCCACAAGTTGTCAGTCTCTACAGGAAGATCTGTTTCCTTCCTGCCCAGCTCCACTATTAACTAGCACTGAACATGGGTCAGTTTGAAAATTTCAGAATGGAATATAAATCCTTTTTATGGTCAGAACTTTTTTAGTTCTGATGATTGCAGTTTTTTTAAATAAATGCAGGGACTCCCATGCTCCCCAAGGAGAAAGAGAAGATGCACTGAAGAAAATGACACTGATTAACCTGCATTCATAATCAGTAACTTCCCTGTGCTCAGCACCTTCATAACTACTTAATCATTCATTATCAACCATTAAATGTCTCTCCTTATTGTCTTCACTACAATATTGTATTCACATAAACTTTCAAATTTAGCTCCATCCCAAACAACTCTAAATTGCAGTGAGATAATGATCAGACTCTTTGAAGGACAGAAATGAAACCCATGTTGCATAGTGACTGCACTCCATGCATTCAGTTTTTGTCTTCCAGTTGAACAGTGATGGGGAACAAAATAATATTATTTCATATTATCAGCTTTAACTGATATGTGTTATTTCTAAGCAGTCTTATGAAATGCATATGCCAAATCTAGAAAACTGAAGTTACATTTCATATAACAAAACAATGCAGATCTTTTGTATGTTCTGATAGTGAGACTCCCCAGCGATGCACGAGCCTTTAGCATAAATTGGCTTCATACATCAGAATGTTTTACTCCGACAAGCACAGGGATGTTTTGTGCTAGAAATCAACTATATTGTTCATAAATTAAAACCAGCACGTTTTCTTCTCTATAGTATCATTCCCATGTTAAACTGGCAGAATTTCAATGATATGTAAATACTTCTTTTAACATATAAATGATAAAATACTCTGCAGTTATGTGGAGGCTGTTTATGCTTCCATACTTAAAACAGATGGAAAATAATTGTTTCATTTACTTTAAAAAACTGATAACATATTTTTGCTAAATGACTCATGTAGTACAATGACCCAACTTCTGGATTTCCCAAATCTGAATCTATTGTTCTTGTTCATGTAACAAATATGGCTATTATTGCAATGTTTTTTAGAGTTTTCTTCTAAGAAGACCTCCTGGATTTACACCTTTCCGAAGCTTCGCTGCACAAGATGAGTCAAATGAAATGTTATGCTCTGATAAAAATGAAGAAGAAAGTCAAACACATGGTGAAGAAACAATAAAAGATGGTGGACAGAAAACAAATGAAGGTGAACTTAAGCATAAACACAGGCATAAACTTGGGTATAAACACACGCATAAACTTGGGCATAAACACAGGCATGAATGTAAAAAGGATCACGAGCTGACAAACGACATGGGCATGAAATTGGTTGTGGGCACAGAACTGGCCATGGGTGTGGGCATAAAAAACACAGTAAATATGGTCAGAAATCAAATGAAAGAGTTTTTAATCAAAACAAAACTGTCTCATCATCCAGTGCTGAAACAGCATCAGAGCTGGTTAATTCTGGGGTTGCAAGAAAGGAAACCAGTACACCTGCAGAACCACTAATTCTTCCTGATACTTCTTTATTTAAGAATTGCCAGATGGCCCAGAATCTCCTCTCCCCAGATGTCCTGGAAAACCATGGAAACAAATGATGGACCTTCCAGCTCCTAGCTTTCCCACAGAATTCACAAATGAGGATCTCTTGCCTTCTGCAGAAAACAACAATCCAGGAACAGAAAACTCAACTCCTCCCCAAAATGAAGAGAAAGACTTTGATCTCTTAGATGCTTTACAATAATTCAAACATTGTAGGATCCTTTTCAGAAGTTACCCACAGGAAAATAAGAAAAATACTGCCTATTGAAATTTATAAAATATGAAGAAGCAAAAGCTGCTATGCTGTTAGCTAAGGTACTCTAGAATGTCATGAGTGCTCATGCAGACCTAAGATCATACATCAGTACTCTGTATTTACATATGTTTGCATAGATGTAAATCAGGCAATGGCACCAGTGATTTGGAACCAGTCTAATAAAGGGACTAGGCAAGTCAATAGTCTTCTGCTACAGAAGTTAAAATTCTATCTCATCTGCCTCAAGTTGCTATAAGCACAAAGTGAATCACTACAACAAATCTCACTGTATGAAGTTTAAGGAAATAGCATAAAGAATTTTGTAGATAACATGAAGAATGTTAACCAAATATGGGTAAGACAAAAGCAAACTTAGAATCTAGAGCAAGGATTCCTTTCTTATATGTCTGAAATAGTATTTCTCTAATTTACTGAAGTGAATCTTTTAAAGAACAAAATAAAGGAACCAAATTTACCTGACAATCTCTTTAAGCAAATTAATATTGCCACTGTTGTTCTGTTCTGTTGAATGAGATAACAGAGAGATTAACAGGGAGAGCTGAGAAAATCCTAATTAAAGCAGCTTTATTATTCCCTATGAGTATTATGTTAACTACATAGTAGAGGCACTATGACTGACAAAATTTCATGTGGCAGAGGTGCATAAACACTACAGATTTGATGACAAAATTGCAAACACTTGAGTTACCTAGAAATTGCCTGCCTTCTTCCATGATTAGGTTGTGCATAATTTAGAGACTGGATTGAATTTTCTATTCTAGGTATCTATCAAAGGTTGAGTTTTGGTGAGATACATGAGCTAAAAAGCACCCAATATTTTTAGCAAATTAAAATGTGAATGGGATGGAGAAGTGACATGGTGGAGGTAGCATGGCCAAGGAGCAAAAAAGGACAGAAACTGGAGATGGGACGTAGGATAAAAATAAGAAGCAAAAGACCTGTGCAGGAGAGTCTCTCCCATCATGACAAGACGGTCCCCTACACATCACAGAACTAGACTCATACTTCCTGAATCTAAACATTCCCTGACAGCGCAGCACACTTCCCCTCTCCAGTGCCTGGTTCCTTCAGATGTAAACAACCTTCTGTGTTCAGTTACTTCCCCAGCTGACATAGCAGATAACCATATTGTGATCAAACAAACTCAGAACTGCTCATAACCCATGTTCAGGGAGAATCACTATTACTTTGTGCAATTTCTTTTTCTTTATTTTTACTAATTCACTAAAAGCTACATTAAAATGATATTTTAAAAGTCACATAGTCCAAAATTAGCACATATCAAGCACTAAACTTGCAAAGCTGGGCAAATGAAAGCCTTGAGAGTCATCTGTAGCTCTTTGCTTCTTTTCTTTTTTCTGAATATTGACTGGTATGATTTTGACTACAACTGGTAATTCTTTGTGTATGCTGTATTATTAAAAGGAGCATAAGATAAATTTTTCTTTAAATGACTGTTGAGTAGTTGATGCAAAATTACAAAAAAAGAAACAAAGAAGAGAAAAACAAGGTTTTCTTCCTATCTCCCACTTCCCTCATCTGAATGAAAAGACAAAGTGAAACCCTTGACATATTCTCCCTACAGAGCACATGTACATGACCACAAGTAGTGAGACATGACTCTGCCTGAGTGGTCAGAGTGGGGTAAAGATAATTAAAAAGACTCCTAGAGTCCTGATTGCCTTGAATTTACCATGTGCTGTAGTGACAACATGAGGTGTCATTAATGTTTAATACAAAAATGAAAAAATCAATGTTGTGTTCTTGTTTTTATAATGTAAAAAAATAATTATTTTAAAAAATATTATTATGGAATAAAAATCAAAGTGTTCCAGTCTAAAAATTTTGAAACAGAATGTTCTGACATTTTTATAATGGAACATTTCAATTACTCATTGGCGTGTTCTGACAGAACGTTTTAACTATAACAAAACAGCACTTTCTAAGGGAAAAAATATAAGCTGTCAGAGAAGTACTGCCCTGGCCTGTTTCAGATCTGCTGCTGGAGAGCTCTGCAAAACCCTGTTTCTCCTATTGCAGCGATCACACTGGGGCGCTCGGCGGTGCTTAACAAGCACTCCTTGGCCTGCAGGTGGCAGATTTCTTGCCATAGGGGTTTTATTATCTCCAGATCAGGCCTCTGTGATAGCCCAGAAAGGTTTACTAGGCCTAACATTCAGTGCTTCATCTGGGTTAGTATAACATTGTAGATAAAAACATCACATCGGTGCAATTTGTTTTAAATATTAGGCTCTGGCAATAGAGCATTAAAAGTTTGTCAGTGACTTATTATAAACAAAGTGTATAAATAATGCTCTAAGTGTAATTTAATGACCATAAAAAATAACAGCTAGTCCTGTACCAGGAAAACTGCATCCTTAATGATACTATTATTTGGAACTAGGAGTCTGAGGTATGAAAATATGTCCAAATTAAACCTCTGTTCACATTTTTGCTGAGATCCTGTGCCACCTGATGGCCATTCTGCAGCTGCCTGGATTTAATGTGCTCTTGCTTTTATTCCTTCCATCTGCGACAATGACACAAAATATATATTTTAACTGACAGATGAAAAATTCCTGAGCTTGATTATGGGTGGCCTGTTGGATTTTTGCTCTACTTCAGACGTGACCTTTCAATCACAGTCTTCAATTCCAATCACCCTTTAATGCTGTGTTCACACAGTGTAACCAGCCATAGGAGATGTGCAGGTGCATGACAATAGAAAATAGGGAGAATTAATGATTAACACTGCCATTTGATAAAATGTAAGAACCCATTTCTTTCCTTGTTTTCTCAGGTCTCTCAGCCAGCAAGATAATACCTCCCAATTTAGGCATATCAGCTCTGAGGACAAAATGGGTCTAAGTGGCTACAGAATTAGAAATAACAACACTGCATGGCTATTTTCATATACACAGAGCTGTACCAAATCTGGTGTACAAATTCCTCAAATATTCTTAAAAAAAACAATGGGGGGGGATTGATGTTTTCAGTTCTGTGACCAGCTACTCACAGACACCTCTAATTCTGCTGTGTTTACAAAACCACATTAGCATAATTCAGCTCCCACAGTTTTGATTAAGCTTTACGTAACACTCATTTGGTAAACTGTAAGTAATGACAATGTTTCTACTGCATTATAAAATAAGAGGAAGGCTGCTTTAAGGAGGAAAGAGGGAAGGTTTTCCTAATTGGGTAAGGCATCCTCTACAATGAATACTAGTACTACTGCTATTCCTGAACTTGTTTCAATCTGCTGCTCAGTGGAAACCCAAAGAGAAGCTCCAAAGGGGTAACTCCTACCAGTATGGAGTAACAGCAACTGTAAACCTGACAGTGATGCCATGAATACCAATAGTGCTGATCCATGAGTTGAAGATCAGCCTTCAAACTACTGTTTTCACACAGCAAACTACTTAGCTTGCTGTATCCGTTTTGAGTCACAGAGAATCAGAATTCCACACAGAATCCAGAGTCATGCCAAATAAGTAAATCTGTTTTAAAACTGAAGATTCTGAACCCAAAATCTCTTTTATGAGAAGTCACTGTACTGATTCCACTGGATGTGCTTATGACAGGAGCCCTAACAGACCTCTTGGCTCAAAATGAAAAAATAACTGTGTGAGCCAAAAAAAGGCGGTGAATAGACAAAGCTGATTAAGGTAGGGGATGAATGAGCATGCACCTTTTATACAGAAAGGTTGTATTTTAAACTGAAACTTAAGATTACTATAAAAAACTCACAGTTGGAGTAGACAAGAGTGGAGGAGTATTGATTTCAAGGGGGGAACAAATGCTCACCAACAGAATGGGGGGAGCTATGTTTAAAGACTTTGACCAATGTGCCCAAAACACTATGGTTCAGTAACTTGAAAAAGCCACCAGGCACATGCAAACAAATTTAAACAATGAAGGAACATATTGTTTTATTTCATATTCTAACCCTTGCATGTCAGCAGAAGTTAAATCCTTACCATTCAATCCAATAGAAGAAGGACTTATGCCATAAAATGTGATAGAGAAGTAAATTTATTACAGCTGCATTCTCTTCAGTCATATGTGCCAGCTGTTCTACTAGCTGTATAGTAACTAAGAGTAGTAATTCTAATAAAATTAATACAAATCAAGGGATATAATGAGACCCACCTCAACTTCCCAGGAATCATTCAAGTATTGGTGATATACTTTGTTAAAAATAAATAAATAAGTAAATAAATAAATAAGTTCCAGAAGCTGTCTAGAACTCAGATTTAAGGAGTTGTGTGACTGCTAAACTAAATTCTCTTGTTTGAGGACAGAAGCCTGATTTTAAATTGTGCTGAGAAGCCTGTGCTCCCATTAACTTTAAATAGCATTGCAGGCACTCAGCATTTCTATCAGGCCTTAGAGCACCCAGCCAAAGCCTATGGTGTAGAAAATTGATACCACTTGGAAGAGCCTGAGATGGACATTGAGCAGTGCAACACCTCCTTGCAAGCAGAAAAAGGTAATAATGGGCAGTATTAACCTTCAAAATAGCTCTTATATTTTGAGATGTTTTGGGAATTGCTGCAGGTCCTGGCATTAGCCACAGCAACAGCTTAATAGCTTTTTTTCCTGCTCCAAACACAGAAATTGGGAGTGTTGAGCAATGTTTTGCTACATGTCCTTATTCTCTTGCCCTCTCCCACAATATAAGCCCAATGGAAGCAGCAACAAACACAAGCAAAAACTACAAGACCATCTCTTTCTTCAGAGTTCTGTACAAAGGTATGGTCAGGTTAGTAGATTTATAAACAACTCCTCTGCTTAGTTTAGCTTCAGATGAAGTTACTTTTCTATGATAAAACAACCAAGACACCTCTGAAACTTTCACTAAAAGTGAAGGTGATACATCTGTTGGTTGTAGCTGACAGTCTAGCCTGCTGTAGCATTAACACAAAGGTTGTAGCACATCTGCACTGCACTGGACACAGTTAATCAGGGAAGACCTCTCTGCATGAACATTACTGTAGCTCTTTTTCACTATAAATGCATATTAGCCAGCACCAGTGAGAACCCATTAACATACATATTCTTGGCAAACTGTTGAGAATAACCTGTCAGTTTGCAACACTGCTTCTGGCTACCTGTTTCCATCAGTGCAGAACTTCATTAAATTGATCTCAGACTGCAACACTAACCTTCCACAAAATATTTACCTAAGGCAAGTAAATTTTAGTCTGCATAGAGACCATCCATTTCTTCTTGAATGGTTACTCTACACAGAGGTATTTATTATACAGAATCATACTTGTTTGAATAATCCCTGCAGATCTCTGAAGAACTCATACTGGTCTGATCCACAAGCTGAGTGAACTCTTCTCAAATGCAGCTCTGTGGAACTCAATCCTAACACAATTATTTACTCCAACAACACAGTTAAAATTTTTCAGAGCAGAAGATGACTAAACCCCTTGCTGACATTGAACTAAATCACGACCAAATCTATTGCCAGTAGTTGCCTCAGTTATGGATTAAGACTTGATCTTTATGAGCAGCTGAAGGAACTCATGCAAACCTTAACAGGATGTATCAACTACTGACTGCATTGGCAACTAGAGTAAAAAAAAAGAATGGTTCTGAAGACTGCAGAAAAACTGTCTGCAGCTAATGAATCTGACAAAATTAGTCTGAATCACAAAATCAGTCTAACTAGAAAAAACCCACACTTATACTTCTAATTCATAATGACACACCTTTGAAATTATAAGTGATGTATTCATGATTGATGTGCCTGCCCTGGTGCCATCATTATGATTGGGAAATGTCATGTAAGAGCTAAGCACTATCATCTCAAAGAAGACTCCAATGTCAAAATAATTCTGAATCCCTAGTATACTTTTATTTATTTATAGCCTGAATTGCTGATTCTCAATCAAGGTAGCAGGCTGCTACAGATGAAATTCACTCTGACCCAACCTTCAGACTCCAGGAGAAGCTGTCAAATGCCATTTGATAAATGGTGGTGATGCACAAAACAAGAAATTTTGAGGAAAGGCTGTTCAAGCACACTCAATACAGCAATCAGATGGTTAAGCAGTATCAACATCCTAATATCAACATAACTAAGACAGTGTTATCACTGCCTCTAAAGGTTGTTTCATTCCCTGCAAGGCCCCACTCTGTAAACATGGCAGGTGTGCTGGGTTTGCTGTGCAGGGCATGTGGGTTCAGTTCTCTCAAAAGGAGCCAAAAGATCAAGAGAAGGAGCAGATGAAGGATAGTAAAAAATCTGCAATATGTCACCTGCTAGGCAGATGTCCAAACAGCAGCAGCAACTTTTGGATGAGTGTTTTGCAGATAATTCTACAATTATTATGTAGCATGTTAGTTTACAAAGCTAGAGATCCCACAGAAAGCATGTCTAATGCCAGTTTTGTAGTCAGCATTTTTGAGTATCTAATATTTAATTTTCAGTTATTTATCATACATTTTCACTCAAAAGTTATCTACTTAATTAAAAGAAGATGAAAGATTGTTGATAAGAGATCAATTTAGTGTAACGATCTTACCACAAAAAACAATTTCATTTGCATTGTGCAAGGTTTCACAGCCTTGCAAAGTTGAATGTAACAACTGATACATTTTAATACATACACACAGAATTCATCAGCTCAAGATTACGCTGAATTTTTTAGCATCACTTTTTCTTCTTATCTACCTACTGAGTTTTTCCACTGCTGTCTTTACCCAGGGGAACAACATTAAAGCCAAAGTCGTATCAAAAAGCAGCTGTCTTGAAGCATCAATGAGTATTTTCTAAACAATAAAGTCACTCTTCTCCCTCCTTTCTTTGCAGTATTTCCTTTTGAAAGCATGGGTGTGGGCTTGCTTGCTCATCACTCTTGCTACCCTAAACAACCGAGATAGCTTTGTTCATCTGCACTAGCAGTTCTGCTCATGAACACTGAAACTGAATTTCCTTTTTTAGACAGCAAGGATGCAGACTCTTCCTCTTCTCCCTCCCCTCCCCCTCCTACAGTCTTTGCTGTGCCCTCATCTTACCTTCAACAGCAGAAGAAATCCATGCTGCAGTTTTTTTCCTCGTTAGCAGCTCTATGGCAACAGCAGCTCTGAGGCAGCAGTCCTTTACGGTTCTCACTTTTCTTTCTTTCATTCTGCAGAGAGATACACAGCTCGTTTGTCCAGTAAATTAGCAAAGACAATTCTGATGTGATGTGAATTAACAAACACAATTTCAATGTGATTTCAGAAAAAGAATGTGCTCCCTGGGGGTACAAAGTTGTATTCCCAGAAGAGCTGAATGTTAGTTAGCGTAAATGACTAACAGCAAAGGAAATCAGAGAACTCCTTTTATGTAATATACTCTAAAATAATGTTTGTGATACTCAGCTTTCTTGAAATGTGAAAAAAAAAATCCCTCTGAGCTTAAGATAAACAAAATATCACAGCCAAAAGTCCTGAAACTCTAATTATCTTGTCATTGTTTAATTAAGACTTTACTCATTAACAAATAAATTAAATCAGTAGTTTGTTAAATTCCTGCTGAAATTAAAGAAACAGCGTCATACAAGACCTTGTAGCCTCGTAACCCAGGGAAAAATGTACATCAGAATATAGATATATATAAATGGTAGCACAAGCTACAGAGAACAAAAAACCCATCAAAGAAAAAATACCAGTAACTGAATACTGTAGTATCAGCCTACTTAGGATATTCCTGACTTTGCTACTTTTAAACTAATCACAAGAAGGGCTACAAATGCTGAATACCATAGTAAATTAACTCCTTAAGACTCAGAAAGGGTTATTACCAGAAACTTAAAGTACCTAGCACAAATAAAACTACTTTGACTAGAGGTATATAAATTTTCTATATTTACTTATGGAAAAAAAAAATTGCCATTAAATTATAACCTATTCACTTTAAATACATGCATGAAATGAATCAATATATTTCTGTAATTCAGTGTGATCTCTCATTTCTGTTTCCTGCTGTGTAAAAAACAAAGGTTTCTGGCCACAGTCCACTGCTGTGACATGACCTGTAAAGCGTGTGCTCTGGATTAGCACAACAAATTCCACAGCTACTCCTGACTAAAATAATGGGATGTCTGTGCTTACATCAGAGGATGTCCATGCTTCCTTGAGTTAGTGGATCCCAGGAAAACATGGGCAGATGCTCCTGGATACAACCTGAGAGAAAAAGAAAGAATTCGCTGATACATGGACCTTATATGTTCATTTTTGTGTCATCTAGCAGTATTCAATTAGCACACAAAATAATGCATAATTGCATTCTGAGATGGATTAAAGCACAAACAATTGGAACTAGGGACTGGCCTACAGAGGCTTCATAAGACTACGAAGAAACCACAAATGATGGGGCAGAACAGTTACAAGACAGTTTTTTAGCAGGCAAGCTAGCAGCTTCATGGGCACATATTTCAGATCCAATCTTGACAACAGCACACATCTGTAACACTGATTAAAGAGAAAAACCTTGTAATAGTTACAATTTTAATTAAAAAAATACTCAGAAGAACTAACAAAATGAACAAAATAATTAAGCAAGTCACACTGTTTATCTTGATTATTTTTTTTAAACTTTTACCCAAGTAGAACTTCAGCTTCCCACCCAGAACTGACTGCTCTGTAGGCTGCAGCATAGCATGTAGAGCAGTCAGTCCCAGCCTTAAACAGTTTACAATCCAAGAGATCCTTCAAAGATAGGATATATTAATTTACATTTTATAGACAGGTGAAATGAGGGCACAAAGCTGAAACTCCTCATCTATAATTTCATATTAAGCCAGTAACAGTGAGAGAAAAAAAAGGAATCTGAGTTACAGCCACCTGCAGAAATAAACAGGCTCAATTTTCTTACAAAAAGTATAGCTCAGTAGGAAACTTTCTAGTTTGTAGAAATTGAGATTTACCCTGAGGCAATAATTCTGACTACACAGCTAATTTTATTAATGACAAAGTATTTCTTTCTATTGATAACATTTACATGTAAAACAACCTCTATAAACTGTGTACTACACAGGAGATTAAAATGGTCTGCTAGCAAAGAAGGACTTCAGTAAACACATGGGGCTGGGTATAGACAGAAAGGGCTTCTGTTCAAGAGCAATGAAGTAATTTCTATGATGTCTTCCTCTTGCTGTTTAGGGGTGTGCACATTTTAAACATTCTGACAATAAAGGCCTGTAAGACACTCATACCAAAGCGGTCTGTGCAGTGCTGTATCAGGGATAAAACCTAGACATTTTGTTGTGACTGACCTGAGATCATAGAATCATTAAGGTTGGAAGGGACCTTAAAGATCATCAAGTTCCAACCCCACCACTAGATCAGGTTGCACCAAACCTCATCCAACCTGGCCTTAAAACCTCCAGGGATGGGGCATCAACAACCTCCCTGGGCAACCCATTCCAGTTCCTCACCACCCTTATAATGAAGAATTTCTTCCTAATATCTAACCTAAATCTCCCCTCTCTCAGTGATAGGACAAGGGGTAATGGTTTTAAACTATCTTCTCTGATGAAAAGCCCCTCCTCAGCTTTCCTGTAGGCCTCTTTCAAGTACTGGAAGGTGCTATAAGGTCTCCCGGAGCCTTCTCTTCTCTAGGCTGAAGAGCCCCAATTCTCTCAGCCTGTCTTCATAGCAGAGGTGCTCCAGTCCTTTGATCATCAAAGGCCTGAGATGAGATGGGCCCTCATAACTTATAGCACTGGACATAAACTCCAAAGAGAACAGTGTGCTTGCCCTGATGGCTAAAAGTGCAATTTGGATGGGGAAGGACAGAGTTACATAACTTGGTCTCATCAGTCATGACACAGAGCATCCATCAAGGTAAGCATATCTACAATATACATTGGAGATTGTCATGTCTTTACCACAAACTCTGCTCCTCTGTATATACCCCTGTAAAATCAAAGAACTGCTTGGCCTTTCTGGTGTTTTGGCTCACTTCACATGCATTAGTTCCTCCTGCTAAAAACATAACACTCAACTATTTTACCAATGAGGAAATAAAATACAGAGTATAGGTCTTCCTGTATTGGCTGTTCCAAAAATTAAACAACTGAAATCACCTCAGCAATTAAAAACCTCAACCATCATCAGTGGATTCCAAATTACATGGCCATGAGAATAAATGACTTACATAGATGGTTAACAAATATCAGAAGAAAAAATGTTTTCTTCAAAAGAATGCATAGACTCTTATTTACCTTTCTCCCCAAATTGGAAAAAAATTCTTTGCAGATTCACACAGAAATATGTGACATGCACTATTATTTCGTGGTAGTGCAACAGTCTTCCAACTGACTTTAAAAAAATAAATGTAACCACAGTAGTCTGTCAGGGTGTTATCAGCAGCTACCACCTGCTTAATCTCTCTAGCTTTCTTTACTTTTGCAATAAAAAGAACAAACTCTACCCTGATAGTATGCATGTAACTTCTATCAAAGATTTCTAGTCCTCCTACCTTTACTGACCTCCCCATTTTTCAAGCATTTGCCCACATGTAACCTCCACTTTTCAGGGGAGAATGTTGAAGTGTAGGAAGAGCTCTCATTCCAATAAAAGTCAGTGGAAGTCTCTAACAAATATCATCTGTTCAATTTTAGCACTAAAATTCCATGTCTGGGCTCACACTGGGAGTCCTTAACACAACAAAGAACAGAGTTAGGCTGACTCCATGTCCTGGGCCTGACTACAAGCTTTAAAACTGCAAGACAGAATCTGATCACTCCATCAAGAACATTTGAGACCTAAAGCTGTAGCTATTGAGTTTTATAGCATGCAAAGGACTGAATAACTAGGAAAATCATACAAAGAAATGTATACTTCTGTTTCAAGCATTTGAGTTGGGATTTTATTGTGCCAACATTCTTTTTACCAGAATAGTTCTGAAAATTACAAGACCACCATAAGTGATCCCATATGATAGTTTTCTAACTTTATACTCATTTAAAGGATCAACAGTAATTTAAATACTTCCTCTTAGAAAGCAAAATCTCATTTTCAAAAAAAACCAAACAGTGTTCATTTTAATTAGAAGCCCATCATAATGCTAACTGAAGTAAATGGGTAATTTTTCACAAGTTCAAAGGCCACTGGTTGAAACCATATGTATCTATTATAAAAATAGAAAGTATTTGACTTCCCTTAGTTCTTCAGGTTTTTGACCCTCTGAGCCAGGGCTGAGAATCCTAGGTTCCTCTCAGGCCTCAGAACATTTCTGCCACTTCCTTTCTGCAGCGGGTTACAAGAACTTTCTGACAGTATAAAAGAGAAACCATCTTTCTTAAAAATTCTCAGAGAACTTAATTTTTCCAGGATAAGAAATATGTAATGGACAACTTCAGACATCTGAAGGCACTAAGGTCACTACAAGTCTGAATTTAAGCTCCAGACTCTAAGAGGAGATGAATTAATGGATGAATAATCAGAAATAAGGAATTTACACAATTTTGTTGTTTCTTTAAAAAACAACAAATAAATTATTCTTATACAGTTTAACAAACTAATATCACCAAGAAAAAAAATCTTACTGGGAATGAGAGAATTTAGTTTAAGAAAAAAAAAAAAATCAAGAATGCAAAGCTGAAGCAGGAACACTCCTTGGAAACTTATGCTTGAAGCAATTAGGGAGCACAAGCCACAAACCACCATGCATACATTTCAGACAAGTGAGTCAGCTGGCCAGCAAAAGGTTGTATCCACCCTATATCCTCTGCACAAGTCTGAATATCCTGAATAGACTCAGCATGTGGGACAATTAAACTAACTAAAGCAGTTAAATCCCACTGGCTTTCTATAGTGCTTGGCTCCTAAATCATTTAAGCATTCTTGAAAATGTCCCTTATTGGCTGAGTGCAGAACTACTCAGTGAAGCTGAACTTCAACCAGGAGAGAAAATTCTGTGCCTTGATGTACTTTCAATTGATTCAATGAGGACATCATTGTAACTGTAATCAGACTTATGTTGTGAAATCTCAAATTGTAGAAGTATCTGTCAAAGCATAACAAAGTTGTGAAATAACTTTAAAAAGGGATGAAAAAGCAAGCCTAGCAGCATAATGTACTCAAGACATTGTAGATTTCAAATTGCACTGAGATACTAAAGAATACAAAGCAAGCTTTCTCAGAGCATTAAAACTACTGCATCTTATAAACTCTTATTATTTAGTTTGTTGAGACCATAATTAAAAAAAAAAAGCTTAAGTTAGCATTAATGAAACCCTGTGACTGTGTTTAAATAACAAGCATGGGACTACTGGAATTTGGACTTTCTCTCTCCCCTGGAGATTTTCCAGAATCTTTCCTATCCACTCCCACATCTGAGGAAGCAAGCTTTTGTTTAGGCAGAATCCTTTGGGAATGATGAATTGAAAAACATTACTTCTTGTTAACAACACCCCCAACAAATCATCTTGATCCTTAACATGACCTACTGTGAATAAACTCTGTCTGTCTACAATTACTTTCTTTGCCTTGCTAGTTGTGACAACCAAACACACAGTACATACTTTAGCATCAGACTTGTAAATGCAGGATAACAACTCGGGATCTTCCAGATTTCCCACGAAGTACATGACAGTTTCATGGTAAATTCAATTCACAGTATGAGATTTCTAAAAGGAGATTTCTGAAACGTCCTAATGCAGACTGTGACACTGCCTTTGCCAGAATATGATGAGCAAGGATTGCTCAACTAGAGCTCAGTTTCAGGAAGTGTCAGCTCCCACTACTTTCTTCAGATCCATCATTCTTCACTTGAATCTGCACGAATAATGACTGGAAACCCAGCTGCTAAACCAGCTCGTCCATCTGTTACCCCCTGTTAATAAATGTATAATTATGTTCACTCTCACTTAAGAGCTCATGATTCACCAGGATTTTCTTTTGGGGAGGTAGTATAGAGTGTGCACATCTAAATGTGGCCTTGGATCCTATCTTTAGGAGAACAGACATGTTATTTAAATAATCGTTTTGGTATCTCTTCAGCCTGATGATAACATGAACCTGGCCTTGAGGAGCAAGTTTTCAGTTGAGACTCCTCTAGAAAGCTTCATAAGATTTTAAGTTGGGGGCTATAACAAATCCCAGTGTCAATCCAAGATTTTGTCAGTGACAAAATCTGACCTTTCAATACCCCTCACTATGATGCTTTGTGTGCAGAAGACAATCCTAGGCAGAGCACAGCGACCACCAGTCTAAAAATACACGCATTAGAAACAAGATCACAAATTAAATGGGTGTTCACCCCACTATATCAAAAGAAATATTTTTCTAACACTGCATTCAGGTACAGAGGTTTTAAAGAGTACAAAATATCAAGAGCTTTTCTTCCAGCACAGTTAAGATCATCACTAGGACAATCCTAGGTTTCTGCAGTATCGCTTCACAAAAAGAGACCAATTCAGTGTTTCCAGCTCTTTGCTTATCCAAAGTTAATGAAACTAAATTTCTACCCTCTTTTCATTTGGTGGAAGAAACACTGGATTCTTTTCTTCATATCCCTTGGTGTGGGACATCCATGTGATTTTCTTTAACACAAGAACTAGCAATTTGTTTCTTAAAACATAATTTCATAGTTCCAGCCATACAACACTTAAGCGAAAACACAGAGCATTTGCCAAGAGGCCACCTGATTAAGGGCTGAGTCTATAGCAGTGGATTAAAGTAACAATGAACGAGAGCAAACACCACAGCCAGCTGATCAGGCTTGTCAAACTCTGCCAAATTCTGCCATGGCCACATGACAGAAGATACCAGTACACCCACAGACTTTATGTTCAAGCACCAGGTAAATCACAGATTAAATCTTCAGAGACATGGAAGTTTCAAGCTCCTCTACCAAGGGCAGTGACCAGAAGCTCTGGGGGGCAGGTAGCACGGCTTTGCTCCATAGTTGCCCAGGGTTTGCAGAAAGAAACCTTGGCATCTGATTGAGAGACTGCCATTATCTCCAACAGTAAATAACAAAACCAATTTAAAAAATTGTCCCTTGGCTGAAGTCAATAGCTGAAAAACATTTTCTGAGTTGTTTTGGTTTTGCTTTGGTTTTGTTTGGTTGGGACTTTTGGTTTGGGGTTGGTTGTTTTTTTTCTGGGTTGGTGTTTTTTGGAACAGGATGAAGTTTGCTCAAGTGGACTAAAACAAGACTTTGAGCAAGTTAGCGCAACAGGAAGTTTGTCCTGTAACTATCCTTAAAGAAAGCTAGGAAACCTTGTTAGTTAAAAACTACTTTTGTCAAAATGAAACTTTCAATGTGTTTTGAAAACACAGGCAATCTGAAATGACAGTAATCTCTTTTCAGGAAAGGAGAAACTAGATACCTGATTCTGAGAAGAGGAATGTTTTTTAAAAATACATTAAAAGTCTACGGAAAATGTTGGCTTACCTTCCTGAAATTCCCATACATCAAGAAATCTTTTCCACTCAGATTTGCAAATATACTAAGGCCTAATTGCAATGTTGAAATAAAAAGTATATACAAGCTACAGCTTTCTTAATAAATGTTCGAGATCCTTAATTAAAACAAATATTCAGTAGTATTAGTTCTTCCATTTAGACCCAAAGTAATTTTTAATGGTAAATCTAACTGCCCAAACCTGTGATTTTGTTTTCTTTGGTCCTGTTTCTTTTACAACCAGAGGTTTATAGGTCCATACAAACTGCTACTATGTATGTCAAAAGGTCTCTGGTTGTTGCAGTGGGGCTGTCTAAATTGGAACTACATGCAGCACGCTCAAATGTTTTCTACCCAGCATGGACAGACAAAATTTGAGAGCATTAGGGTGGGTCAACAGAGGACCTGCATTTATATAACTTAGCTGCAATACTGGTAAGTGTTGCATTATTTCTACAGATGATATTGCACCAGCAGATGCTAC
Organism: Apus apus; assembly: GCF_020740795.1. Lineage (NCBI taxonomy): Eukaryota > Metazoa > Chordata > Aves > Apodiformes > Apodidae > Apus > Apus apus. The sequence goes on from NC_067289.1 coordinate 17,822,185, forward strand.
CATAGGAATAGCTAATGTACATTTAGTCTCTCTGAGATTCCCTTTACAGACATTCCAGACAGTTCTAGGCAATTTACAATATTCTAGACAAGTAAAGGGTCAAATTTTTCAAGCACTGCCTCCATTTCTTCATATATAATCACTATGGAAACAAGTTTGAGAAGTGACACACATAAAGCCAATAAAGTCGGCACAAATTACTGCTTATTATTTATACTAATTCCCTACACATGAAACATTGATGAACAGATTATTGTAAAACCTGAGCATTGTAATTATCGATACTTCTTTTTCTTATTTATTTATTTTTCCCCCCTACGACACGACAGCCACGGGCACACCCGCTGATCATTGCATGGAAGCAGCGCGCACGGCAGCGTTTTCCTCACTGCTGCACCTCAGATTGCACTAACCTTTAGATCAGCCTGGGCAGGTTTGGTTTTGTTTTTTTTTTTTGGCGGACACGGCTGTGGCGCGAACTGCAGCCCAGCACCGCGTTCCCTGCAGACCGTGCTGTCCGGCTCCCACAGACACACCTCCATCTCCTGCAGAACTCACCCACCTGCCGCCCCCCGGGACCCCCCCGCGGGGCCGCCCCGTCGCGGCCCCTCCGGCCGCCGCTCCCTCCCTAGCAGCCAGCCCGGCCCTTAGCCCCTTCCTGCGCCCCGGCAAACAGCGAGCAGAGAGAACGCAGGGTGCGTTTTGCCTCGCAGGGAGGAGGAGGAGGAGGAGGAGGAGGAGGAGGGAGCCATTTGTGTGTGAGGAGAAGGGGGCGCAGGAGTCCGGCCCCGGCCGCCTCTCCCACTCTGGAGGAAGCTGCTCTCTCATCCCTTGACTCCAGGCACCGGGGCTTTGAAAATAACCGACATGACGAGGGAAACACAGCCGCGGCAGGGAGCCGCCCGGCTCGCCCCGGCTGCCCCGCACGGCCCGCCCGGCGCCCCCGCAGCCCCGCGCCCCGCGCCCTTTCCCGCCCGCCCCTCCCCCCGCTGCAGCAGGGGCCGGGGCAGGAAACCCCGTGCCCAGGAGCGAGAAGGGAGGGGGGACTGGGAGGGAGGAAGAAGGCTGGCGGTGTCACGCCGTCATTGGTGCAATATCCTTCCGCGCTCTGAGAAATAAAAAGTAGTTCCATGTTCCCCTCACCTCTTGGCCCTCAGTAGCTCAGGTACCCCTTCAAGAATATCTCAGACAGTGAGGTGAGGGGAGTCTCTTGGGAAAGCGGCCAGATCCGGGGGGACTTGTGCTTTTTTCGCTGTGGGGTGAGGTGTATATCCATGCGCAGAGCAGAGCGAAACGAGTCCGGCAGAGGAGCGGATATATAAAGGCGGCGTCGCGGAAGCTTTGCCTTTTCAGTTGAGGACAGAGCTGGTGGTCGGAACATGTCAGGCGGCTCCGCGGATTATAGCAGGTATGGCGCGGCGTGCGGGCGCCCCGGGCCCATTCCTCCTAAGGGGATTGCATAGGCTGGGCGGAGGCGGCCAGGGAGAGGGAAAGAAGCGAGCCTGTGTGCGTGGGAGGGTTCCTGAGGGCGGCTCGGCGCTGCGGTTACACGGCGCCCGGAGCCCCGGCCTCTCCCGCTTCTAGATGTTTCGCCCCCCCCCCCCCCCCCCCGACGGGCTTCAGTGCGGATTTACTCTATTCTTCGGTTCTCGCTCTTGTTTATTTTCTTAGCAACCCCCACTGATAAAAAAGTACTAATTTTATCGTACCCATCGGCTAACATTGTAATTTAAATGTTCGAGTTACGGATTTTTTTTTTTTCCCAATACTTTCTTCCCCCGCCCAGACTCCCCTCCTCCGCGTTCCGCCGATGGTTCGCCCCGGCTTGGCGGGCCCGGCTGAGGGCGAGACCCTTTTTCGGGGCGGCGGGGAGGGGCGCGGCCCCCCGGCCATCGCCCGGCGCCGTCCCCCGCCTGCGCGCCGCTTTGCGCAATCCCAGGGGTGGAGCTCTCGCGAGACTTGCCGGGCGGTGGGGGGGGAGCCGCAGCGGAGCCGGGAGGCCGCTCCCCCCGCTCCCCCCCCTCCCCCGGGCCGCGCGCCGCAGCCGCGCGCGCGCCCAGTGCGCAGCCCCGTTCCCGCCCCGCGGCTGCGGGACCCGCCGCACTCGGCCCCGCCTCGCGCAGATGCTTTTTGCGGCGATCGGGGGGACGGCGGAGGCGCTGTAGGCTGGGACATGGCGGCCGTCGTCGTGCCGGCGCGTTCGAGGGTTTTTTTTCTTTAATAGGCAAAGGTTGTTTGCCCGGGATTGAGGCGTGTTTTTCTTTGCGGTGAGCCTCGCTGTGGCTTCAAGACCTGGGCGATGATGTGTCGCATTGAGATAAGCACTTGGTTTAGTGGCACCGAAGCCAATGAGGAAAGAGTAGTAGTTCCTCTATTGCCAAAATAGCAGAGCACCTGCTAAAAGGATCTGTCAAGGGTTCCAGATAAGGAAGTCAAGATGTTGAGTCGCTTCTGAATGTTCGTTGCTACTGTGTTAACAGCTTGTTCTGTTTGGTGACAGAGACCATGGCGGCCCAGAGGGAATGGACCCCGATGGTGTCATTGAGGTGAGCACAGGTGAACTGACTTAAGAATTTAATCACTGATAGAGATAAGTGATGGCTTTAATATTATTTTTTTTCTTCATTACAGAGCAATTGGAATGAGATTGTTGACAATTTTGATGATATGAATTTAAAAGAATCCCTTCTGAGGGGCATTTATGCTTACGGTTTTGAGAAGCCTTCAGCTATTCAGCAGAGAGCTATTATTCCATGCATCAAAGGTATGCAGGATATTCATTTGTTGGTTTACATTTCAGGTAATTAGGAAAATGTAAGCTGTGTATGGTGATTTATTATTGTGCGATAATACCTATTTTTAGTCCTTATTGAACAAGTGATATGATGGTACACCATCTTTCGGGACTGACCTGAAATGGAGAGGACTCTTTAATACTGATCACTTATTTCAAGAGGAATAAAATAATTTTTTTATAAATATGAATGACCTGTGTGGGAGCAGTAAATTTGTATCCTACTTTTTTTAGGGTATGATGTGATTGCTCAAGCTCAGTCAGGTACTGGCAAGACAGCCACATTTGCTATTTCCATCCTGCAGCAGTTGGAGATTGATCTCAAGGAGACCCAAGCACTAGTATTGGCCCCTACCAGAGAACTGGCTCAACAGGTATTGATAGTGTAGTTCAAAAAAAAAAAAAAAAGCTGCTTGTGTATTGTATAGGTTTCAGGTTTCACAACTGTGAGACAATAAACAGACTTCTTAAGGGGCTGTAACTAATATCCATTCAGAACCCTTTTTGTACTGAGTTACGGGGATATAAACTGACATCTGTCCCACAAGTTCTCTGCTTGCTTGAAAAGTTGATGCACGTGGGAGGGTGTGTTGGGTCAGGGCTGCAGAAATGTGTTGCTATTACGCTGGGTATAGTTCTGAGGGACCATCTTCAGCAGAAAAACGCAGTACAACATGTATTACTAATGCACAGTGTTCTGAGTGGAAACAAACCATACTCTTTGGAAGCTTCTTGAATTTGCGTGCAGTTGTGCAACATGAAAACTGCAGTGTGCATGTGGTCACCTCATTGTTCATCATGTTTTTTCTGACGTACTGCATGTCTGCTTCACCTTCAAGCCTTTGGTATCTGTTTTACTAAGTGGGAGTGTTTAACAAAACTTCAAGGGTAATTAATCTGCAGGATTAATGTAGATCAGCGATACAGGGTCTTAACGTAAAACCTTGACCATAACTCGGAGTAAAAAAATGAGGTTATGTACAACTTCCTGTCTTTTTCAAATAAATACCCTGAAGTGCCATTGCTATAGTAAAAACACACTTAATCAGACAGGAAAGAAATCTTAAATAATTGAGCACTCACCTCTCATGAATATGTTTAGACTTTGTTCTACTCTAGAGGCATTGGTGGGGTGAGACCTGTTTCCAAGCTTGGCATGCAGTGTTGCACTTGTGTGCTGTTTAATGAACATCCTGCAAGTGCTTAACATACAGGCCTTGACAGATGAAAAATTGAATTCATTTCTGGAGGCCTTGCTTTTTGATTTAAGAGTAGATGCGTGGTAGTAGTCACTTCTCTAGCTAGTTCAACTAGTAAGGACAAAAAATTAATATTGGTGCCCTTCTGGCTTCAGCATTCTAGTAAATAAGGGTGATAACAAGGAGTTGGGCAAAATTGTTAGTGATCTGTTAGGTTCCAGAGTCCATAAACACTAATGGTTAACAGGGCTTACTTTTAGACTACCAGTAGCTACTACTAATGGAAAGGTTTTCTTTTAGATTCAAAAGGTAATTCTGGCCCTTGGAGACTATATGGGAGCAACATGCCATGCTTGTATTGGTGGTACCAATGTCCGCAATGAAATGCAGAAGCTTCAGGCTGAGGCTCCGCACATTGTGGTCGGCACTCCGGGGCGCGTCTTCGATATGTTGAACAGGCGCTACCTTTGTAAGTAGGACTTCTGCTAGACTCTAGGTTGTGTGTTCTTACTGGGTGCAAATTTATATTGGAAATTTAAGTAATGGAGTTGCTGTCATTCTAGAGACTTGTACTGGAAAGCTTAGTCATAAGGGAGAGTGACATTAATAAAAGTGTTTGGTGTTTTTTTGAAGCTTCATGAGATACTTTCCTTTTTTAATAGCACCTAAATGGATCAAAATGTTTGTTCTGGATGAAGCTGATGAAATGTTGAGCCGTGGATTTAAAGATCAGATTTATGAGATCTTTCAAAAGCTAAGCACAAACATCCAGGTAAGAAACACTTCACATGGTTAAATGGATAAATGCAGATTTGTTGACAGTGTAGCAAAGACCTGCTGATAAATTGTCTGAATCAAAACTGATGTCCTGAGCACATGGTAACACCAAGTAACGTGTTCTAGGTTGTGCTGCTGTCGGCTACAATGCCAATGGATGTGTTGGAAGTGACCAAAAAGTTCATGAGAGATCCCATACGTATTTTGGTGAAAAAGGAAGAACTGACTCTGGAGGGTATCAAGCAATTCTACATCAATGTTGAAAGAGAGGTGGGTAGCAGCTGTCCTTGCTCTGGCTGGAGGGTTTAAGTTAAAAGTTACCTTCTTGTTAAAGCACTGTGCTAAAATTACAGAAACCAAGGCTGAGCTTTGGTTTCTGTAATAATGCTAGTAGAGTACACGCAAGAAGAAGAAAAACTATATGCACTGGATCCAAAATGACTAGGGTGGACCTCTTTCTTAATGTCCAGTGTCCTGTGTCTTAAGATTTGGTGCAACAGTTGATGCAGAAACTTTGGTTGTCTTATTCCAAATTATCAGGTCATAACTGAATGTAGCTGCACAACAGAGGATGCTTAATTGGTTGTTCATTTCAAGTTTTATTCCTTGTGGAGGATTCTTGTTAGGTATTGAACTCTCAAGAGGCATGATGTATTTCTTGGTCTCCTTTTTCCTGTTCAGGAGTGGAAGCTGGATACTCTTTGTGATTTGTATGAGACACTGACCATTACACAGGCTGTTATTTTCCTGAATACAAGGAGAAAAGTAGACTGGCTTACAGAGAAAATGCACGCCAGGGACTTCACAGTCTCAGCTCTGGTAAGAACTGATTCTGTACATACTGGAGAAGGATCCTAATGAGCTGCGTTTGGGTGAAAAGCAGGAAAGTTATAATATGGCTGTGCAGTGCTGTATTATCGTTCCCCCTGCTTAAAGTAAAATGCTTCCTTCTATCCCTACCTGCTTTGTTCCCACAGCAGGTAGGGACGCTTGGTTTCATACAGCACTTTTTTTAAAGGGTATTCCATTCTGGAGTGTCGGTTGATACTATAGTAATTATAACTTGAACTCCACAGCATGGTGACATGGACCAGAAGGAACGGGATGTTATCATGAGAGAGTTCAGATCAGGATCAAGCCGTGTCCTGATCACTACTGACTTGCTGGTGAGTATTGCATTAATTACAGTGAGAAAGTTTCAGTTTGAATCTGATGCCAAAAGCTTCATCTTGAAGCAGTGATGGTTATTGTAACCTGAACTGTTTGGAGCTTCTTGGAAGAGTAAAGACTATGCTCCACTATGGACTACACAGTTGTAGTTCATCACTAACCATGTAGTCAACAAAGGCATGGGATAAATCATTTAATCTAAAGCCTGTGACTTGCAATGAAGAACCTGTGTTCCTTCTCAGGCTCGTGGCATTGATGTGCAGCAAGTGTCATTGGTGATAAATTATGACCTGCCGACCAATCGTGAAAACTACATTCACAGGTGAGTTGGCTCTGCCCTCTTGTTGGGGTGCTACACTGAGTGTCATGTCCTCCTCAGAAGTCAGCACCAGAACCTCATCTGTTTTTCCCTTTAGTCTGTACCAGTAACAGGAGGTGTTACGCATCCATTCATACAGCATCTGCTAACAAACTAGCAGGAAATAAACTACTTGTGGTTTTGCTTTAAAGAAAGCAAAATGACTTGTAGAGCTATGGTTCTGAAATACAGGAGGAGCAGAACTTTTGGACAGTAAAAGCAGTGGGAAAACTTAGATGTGTGAGTTCAGTGATGGCTAATAATGCATTGCAATCATTGCTGAGGTCTGGGGAAGTTGCCAGCTACTGAACTGCCTTTTTGTCACAAATTGTGGACTGCAATTACAAAAGCCCTTACTGGCATAGCATCTGGACAGCATGTTAGATCTGTCTGTAGGTCCTAGCAAGTCTTCAGCTGCTGCTGCTCAGGGACCAGACCTTAATGTTAGCAAGACCAGTTGTGTACGACTGACTGCCTTCACTCCTGGAGGTCCAACAGTGTTCATACTGTGTGTGCCTTGTTTGTTCTTGGTGGCTCCTCTTACAATGGGATTCCTTTTTCTGTGGTGTGTCTCTTCTGGTATCAACTTGAGTTTGTTGTTTCCCTAGGTTTAGTTAACTCCTTCTAGTGACTGTCCCTAAATTAAGTAAACTGTGCTTTGTTACTTGATGTAAAAAAATACAGGAGTCGATAGGAGCAGTTGATGACACAAGATGGTGCTCAGAAACGGCGTTGACCTAATTTAGGACGTGGATTCGTAAGCGGCACAGTTTGAATAAAGAGCGAGTCGGTATTTATATATTTCTTTTGTCATGATTATTCACTAAGTTTGTGAGCCATTTTTGTGTGTTAAGCTCTTGCTCAACTAGGTGCTTTATTGTGCAGTGTGCAGGAAGGTAGCACTGATGGTGGGTGTAACTAAAGAGGAGTGTGATGTTAATGGCTGACTTGGGCTTAAGCAAAAATGTGCAGCTTGGATTTTGCTGTTTCAAAAAACCAAAAACCTAAGTTTTCCCACTGGAAACCATGACATTGAATTAAAATTCTCAAGTGGATTGTGCTGTTCCATGTTACTGAATACAATTGGATGAACTTAAGAACAGCCTGATTTTAATGTTTTGTTTGCCATGGGTGTATTAGTTGAATAGAGGGGAGGGAGACTGATCTAGGGTTTCATACCACAGTACCAACCATTAAATAAAGATCTTACTTTGCAGCCAAGAGAGTAACCTTTTCTGCTCTGCTACTCTCCATAGGATGGACACTTCTTCTGTACTGCTGGCACTAACTGCTAGTTTTTCCTGAGCAGAGATGACTTTGGTAGCAGCTAGTCCTGTAAATACAGCATAAACTGGCCAGTGGCAGATAAAAGAGCAGCAGTTAATGAATGGATCTTGCAAAGGTTTAAAGCAGGTTAGATAACTTGTGTGTAAATGTGTTTTCTTTTGTGCAGAATTGGCCGGGGTGGTCGTTTTGGCAGAAAAGGTGTGGCTATCAATTTTGTCACTGAAGAGGACAAGAGGATCCTGCGAGACATTGAGACTTTCTACAATACTACAGTGGAGGAGATGCCGATGAATGTGGCTGATCTCATTTAATCCCTGGGATGAGGTGGTTTGAATGCTGTGATCGCTGTTGCTGAATAGGCGATTCACAACGTGCATTGTGCTTCTTTCTTTGGGGATATATTGAATCTTGTCTCAATGCTCATAACGGATCAGAAATACAGATTTTTGATAAGCGAAGCGACTTTCTGTCGTGAGCTTTTGTGGGGAAAGCCACTGGCTTTATCCACTTTAGGGTTAGACTGTTGGGGTTGGGTGGAAAGTCATGGGGTCTGTAAATTTTTTCTTTATTAGAAATTTATTTCCTAGTTCCATAGAAGTGGTTGTATTAGATGTTCTTTATCATTTAATAATTTACTTATGGACTAAAAGATATAAGTGCTGTATAAAGTCAGCCAACTATGTTAAACTAGCCTACCTTCCTTTATTGTATGTACTTACACTTCAGATTGAATTGGAAAGGCCTTTCAAAATCTCTAAACTTTTATAAGAGCATTAAAATGCATTTTGTTTCATATGTATTTATTCAATAAAGTATTTAATTAGTGGTAAGTGTGATCTGGACCCTGTTGCTAAGCCCCAGCAAGCAAGCAATCATACTATTGTCTTAGTTAGGGTTAAACCCAGTAAAATTTGCCATATTGCACATGTCTTTATGAAGTTTGAATGTTCAATAAAATACTTCTATATTCACTTAAATTGTAAATAGTTGCTTCTTGGTTGAGGTGTCTTGCTTATTGATGGGAGCTCTGTGACCTGTCTCTTGCTGGGAGCTCTTAGCAAGGTGTGTTTGTGGTTGCTGTTCTTTGTCTCTAGACCTCCTGTGTTCTATTACTGGGCTTTTGAAGAGCTGGTTGTCAGCTTTGGAGTCATTGCAGGGGCTGTTTTTGGAGGACCTTGGAGTAGTAAATGTTGAGCTTCATATGCCACTGTCTGTACCTGTGCGACAGCTCACACATGAGGGACACGTGTCCATGCTCAAATACCCTTTCATCACCCTTGAAAATGACTATAATTAGTGACTTGATTAAAAAGTACACTCAGCCCCAAGGCACTTTTTTTTTTCCTGCATTTGGGGAGTGCAACTTCCAAGTAAACTGATTCCAAAAGGTGTTCAAAGTAGCATCTATGAAAGGAACGGGTCCAAGACTCCCTCAAAGATCTCGGCCACCACCCGGAGCTGTGTTTGTGCAGGTAATAGCTCTAAACTATGATGGAATGAGACTTCAGAACACAACCCTTCCCATTGTTTCTTACTGCAATGCTAGTGCAGTTGAGTGAAATGTTCCCTGGAAACTGATTTTTGCAGCATTTAATGCTAATGGGCCTGATAAACAAGATGGAGGTAGGGTGGGACATGATCCCTCAGGACCTCGGTTCAACCTGAAGCCTTGTGTTCAGGAAAGATGCACTTGTTTTAGCAAGTCAGTGCTTTCAAAACCAAGCAACAAGGGCTGAAAGGAACAACTCATCCTTTGTGTTCAGCTGATAACTAAATCTAGTATGTATACAATAATTTTGAATGCATTTACCTTTTAATGTGCAAGTCCATCACAACTGCAAAGTAGCATTACTGGCCTGTCTGCAGCCAGAGGTGTAGTGTAAAAAATTCAATCAAACATCACAGCCTGCACTTTTCCAACTGCTGTGCAGTCATTTTATTGAAAAAGTACAAAAGTACACAGGTCCTTGCCCTCCAGCCCAGCCACCCATGAAACAATGAGCTGCTCTGCTTTGCCAGCTACTTCTGGAGAAGTTAAGTGTTCTGTGTCAGCTGCTGCATCACGACAGCACAGAGACTCACCAACTGCAAATATTCATCAGCACCATCTGCCAAGCATTTGTCTACTTCCTGCAAACAGAAAAGAGAAGGTTAAAACCCTCTTAAAATGGTGGTGGTCAGGTGTCCTGGTCTGAGTCAGGATGAAGCCAATTTTCCTTTTACTGATTTATTTTTTTTTCCCTTCAGTAAGTTCAAATCAGGACAGCTGTCTCTGAGGTTACAGTGGAGAATACCAAGATGACATTTGCCCACTATTTACTCAATTGGCAACTACTTCTCCAGCAATCACACCTCACCCATCCCACCAAACTGGGAAAAACCAACTCTACAGCTTCCATCTTCTGGAGGAGGCCAAGATGTGACAGTTCATACATGAGGGATGCAGCATTTGCACTGCAACTGTCTGCTAAGAGCATTGCTCTGCAGGCCATCACACTCTGCCCTTCTTCAGTGAGTTTAGCAAAACCTCCACCACAGCTGTCAAAATTTAGCAAGTTAATCAACTTTTTTTGCAAAGGCATACTTCACACACCAGCACAAAACCTTGCATTTTGCAGTTCCCAGTTTAAGTGCCAACTTAAAACCTTCATTTTCCCTCTCAATTTATACTAAAAACCAGACAAAACACACACCTCTTGCTTGAGCACCATTACAACAATATAATACAACTAATAATTCACTGTGTTTCAATTCCTTCTCATGAAATTTCTCTGAACAAAAACTTAGGTTCTGCCAAGAAACAATCAGAACTAAGAATCAAAGCATTATATATACTTCTTGGGAGAGAGAGAATAAACAAAAATTAATTAGGAGGTTTTTTTTAATTTGTGGGTTGGTTTATTTTTAACTCAAGCTACAACTTACCGCAAGTTTCTCAACTATGACAGATTTCTGCTTGTCACTGAAGTCGCTGCTCTCCACAACAGTGTCATGCAGCTGGTTTACCAGTTGAGCAACAGCGTATCCTTCATTTATGAGATTCTGTGTCAGGGAGGGAGGAAAATGGAAATAACTGAGCGTCAGAAACACCATAAACTGGAAAACTCATCTGAAAAGTTTGGTCTGAACTGAAAGACAACTGAAATTTATCATGGAACTTGTTGAGGACACGCCAGTAGTTTGTATACAATCCATGTGAGAAACAAGGGAAAACTGCAAAAACATGGCAGGCATAACAGTAATTTTGCCCAAATATTCTTCCAGCTTTTGACAATTTGCATCTCTGGGATTTTGTGAGCTAGAGGCATTTTAAGCATTTAAAAACCTCCACTGAACCTGTCTAATCTTATCCTAAAATTAGGAAAGCTCAGCATCCACACCATCATGTGGCAGTTTCACAGCCTTCACATTTTAAACTGCCACCTACTTGGATTTATTTTCTTCATCTGGTAGTTGCTACACTCAGGCATACAGAGATCTGTTAAGCCAAAACCAGTTTAATGAAAGAAAAAACATGGCAACTAAGGATAGTTTTGTTGTCTTTTTTTCAAAATCTGTAGTGCCCAGTTACAAAAACAACAAATACTAAGAACAGTATTCCATGAAGCCATTTAGGCAGAGAGAAGTTTATGAAAACAGATAGAAGAGTTGGTGCAACCTTCTTTTTCTGTACAGCAAAATACCCACCCATGCTTTACAGAAGTATGCATTTCAATTCTGTCAACTGAAATTGAGCATTGATACTTGAAATAAGCCCCACCATGAAGTACCTACTCTAGAAACTGGAGAACAGTTCCAAACGACTACAGTAGATTATATCATGGTTTGATGAAAGACTATGCCAGCTCTAAGGACTTACAAAATCTGTACCCTCACCTCTTAAGAACAACACTTACTAGATAGTATGGTAAGAAAATGTGAACGTGTAAGGCAGTACCAGAGCACTGACTAGTAGAAGACATTCTTCCTGAAATGTGCACCATAACTGATCTAACGCCAAATGTTCTTCAGCTGCAGCTCAGCAACACAGGATTAACCAGGCAGTGACCTAGAAAGATATCCAGGCTAAAGCACTAAGAGGACCCTACCTTGGCCAGCGTTTCCAGTTTCTCAAATGACCCACTCTGGCAGACAGAGAGCAGTTCATCAGTTGTTTCTTTAGGGATGACCTGTAACAAGAAGTTACATTTCTCCATTTAAACTTTATAAATTTAAACTGAAGTTGATTCTTACAGTAATTGTTTATGAAGGAGACGACTTCAACATTTAATTCCCCTAAACACCCAACCACTTTCAAGCAAGTTTACATGACAGACTAGCTAAATATTAAGAGTAAGAGCTAGGCTGTAGTATTTGTCCTATATTGGTGACATGAAAACTATATACTGATAGTGAATTGTCAAAGTCACCTTCAAAAATCCAACACACACAATCACTTATTCAGGACACTGACTCACTGGAAGACCTACTTCAACAATTAGATCAGCCACTGCTTTCTGTACCATTCTACACCAAAGCATAAGAGTGTATCAGTTTTCTCTCCAGTGACAAACAAAAAAAGGCCCAATACAACAAGATGAGACAATAAATCAGAAGAAGAAATATTGTCAGATGCTATTATTTAGCTCTGAGCAGTTAGCACTGTCCACATCCTCCCCTCTACTCATTGTCATTCCTGTCAGTTGACAGTCAGGACAGTTTGGTTGCAAAGCTTCTTTATTAATATTTTCTATGAAGGTGACAAAAGTTGCATATGACCAAAGAAATTTGGAAGCCTTTATGAAGATGTAAAGTTGGGTTCCTTTGGTTTAAACAAGCATTATTCATAATAGAATGTCACACTTCTCTTTTCTATCATTATAGTCAACTTTTGCAGGTTTCTTAGAAATTGTGATTTAGAGATCTCTGTAAATGAAATCCATTAATTTTCTACAGTGAGGTACATAAAACTGAATGAGTTCACTGAGCAAATTGTTTACAACTGTTCTGTACAACACACACAGCAGCAATAGCCTCCGGTTCCATTGAAGTGAAAACTCCACAACCCTTAGAATTAGCTATAATGGTAGCACCTTCAAGGGAAGTTTGCTCATCATTAGAGCCCATTTATTTTTCAGCTCCTCAACTCCTAATCTCTTATTTCTTGCTTTAGAGGGTGTTCTGTTGCTATAGGAACCCCTTCATACAAGTTTCATTAAATGCATTTCCTTTCAGGTTTCTCCTGTCCCTGTTAGTATTATCAGTATCATCCTAGAAGAAATCACTACATACATACAAACACACATGTACACATCATTATTTTTATATATATATATATATAAAAAGTGCCAAAAAGGCATTCAAGTCTACTGTCCCACAAAAGGCAAAACACTTCGCATTCCTGGGCAGAATATTTCAACTTAAATTTAAATTATACTATTTTACAGTTTTCCTTGACTTACAGAATAAATCACTAGAAACCTGCCATGTAGTAAGTGTACAGAATCGTTAAAATTCTGGGGCACAGTGTACCCGAGAATCAGTACCATACTGCAATATTAATGGGTATAAACATTTTTAAATCAAACTTTCAGAAAAGGTAGACACAGGTAACAACAAATACACTTACCTTTTCAGATTAATTAGAGGAGAAACTGTAAAGCTTAGCTTACCCCAGCAATTTCAGTGACAATATTCTCTGTGATCTCTTTCCCGCCCATTAGGCGAGTGGCGCTTTGAAGAAAAGTAATTGCTTTTCTTAAGTCCCCTTCTGACACTTTAACAAGGTAAGATACTGCCTGAAAAATTATGTCAGAAAATATGTTGTATGTTCACTGTTAACTAAAATCCAGTACACTTTCTTAGTAAATTGATTTGAAAACATCAGGTAGTGCCCAGAGCATATTATACCAGACAGGCATGATACACAAGTTACCAAGCAACCTCCATATATAAGTGTGTGCTGGCAATTTTAGGGTGAAGCACATTTTATCAATGCAAGTATACTCAGCACAGAACAAAAAAGGCCCTAAAATGTTGCTTCAGTTTTCTCTGTGAGAAATTTCTCTAGTTTTGGGAAGACTCTTAATTAAAATTCATGCCATCTGTGGAGAGTGAAAAATATCTAAATGAATTTATGTATTGGATTTAATACAGTTGTGCAGTCTGGAAAAGTATGCTGACTTAGCCCCTTTCACTGTAATGCAATGATACACTGGATTAAGCAATAAAATTCCATGGCAGCCATGAAGTTACCTCACTACTGATTTTCACATGTTCCTTCTCACAAACATCCAATAGCCTCTGCTGTTGAATTTTATCTGACAAAGGCTTGAAGCGGAATTTGGAGCATCGAGATGTTAAAGGTTCAATTATTCTGAAAGAAAATAAGGTAAGTGCTTGGTAAACAAATGCATGGGTCAATTTTGTACAGACAAAGCTGTCAAGGCAGAAAAGGGCAGCTTAACCTTAAAACTGCAATACTGTTATAAAAATATAATAAATACCTAAACATTGTCTTCACTGCTGTATTCATAGTTACATCTCTGTTAACTCAGAACCATGAAAACTTGACATAAGCTTATCAGTAAAGAAGGGGGGGGGAAGAGTACAGAAGAGGAGGAGCAACACAGTCAAATAAGCAACAAATTCCACACGTACCTGCTGATGTAGTTACAAATGAGGCAGAAACGTGTTGTTTTAGATTCTTTTTCCATTGTGCGTCTCAAGGCTGCCTGGGCTGCTGAAGTCATTGAATCTGCTTCATCCAGGATTACAATTTTAAAAGGAGGACAAACTTTACCACTGAAAAATAAGAATTCTGTTATCCAGAAGCCATCCAATAGAGAGACCAAGTTAAAAAAATAAACCCATGCAAATAACAAGTCATATTACACATAAGTATTTATACCTGATAAATAGAACGTACTCAGAGGTTCAATATTTTTTATTATTTTTAGATGAAGGACTAATATCTATAATAAAGGGGTAGACACTGAGTTCCCATAGAAAGACTGACACTTGAATACTGCAAAAGTCCTCTAGACTGCATATTTTGCTTTAAGTTTCTTCTTTCAACAACTAATGCAGTTTTTTTACAGGTTCCTAATTTCCTGAATTTTAAAGACCACTGCAACATGCTAATTCCAGTACGTAAGACCATTTCTTGCCTTAAAGCCCTGGCATGTAATTTCTTCCTGCTATCTTCCACAATTTTTTTCCACAATTTTCTGTTTTTCTTCCCACACGTACAGCTTCACCTAACACTGGAATCTTGTTAGCATCTTATAAACTACCACCCATGCTGCGTGAGATACTGCAGATCAGAGGTACTACAGAAGTAATTTCCACCACAACTTACCCAAAGACACTTTTCTATGGTAGCCAGACATTTGCAAAGACAATACTGTACCACCAAATCCAGAAGGCTTGATCCTCTGAGGTTTTGCCTGACTGCCTCTCTCTAATGGCACTAGTAAAAGTTCCTCCCAGCTATTCAAACTCTCAACATGAAATTGCATGAGGTCAAAGCTTTCCAAAACACTCTGTGTGCTGCAAACTCCTAGGCTATGCTGACCCATCATTTATATTAGAATTAAAAAGTTAACCGAGACAAAAAACACCACATGCTTTGTGCTAAGCAAGAAAGCCCATCAAAGAGAGCCAGCTCTGATCCAGCACTTACTCTGAGCGGCTTCCAGATGCAGTTAACTGAGCAAATGCCTTCACTTTTTCCCGGATCACTTGTATTCCGCGCTCATCAGAAGCATTTAACTCAAGGACTCTTTGCCGGAATAATTCAGGCCTGCAAAATTTTTATTGCAACATGTTAGCTGCTAACTCTTTTAATGATACATCATAAAGTAACTCAACAGTCCATCTGGACTTTTCAAATGGCAGGTATTATTTCTGCCATTGTTACTAAATAGCATGCTTGGTTAAAAGACAGTTAAATTGAGATCATTAAATGTTAGGTATGAATTTCCATTAGTTATTTTTACATTTGCCTCCCAGATTGCAGAACACAGTAAGGTGTAAAATGATGTTATCCAGGAAAAGAAAAGGCAGAAAGTTGGCCTTCAGACACTGGCAGTGCTCTGCCTATGAAATACTACCAGAAATTACCTGGAAAGTATAGTAATACAGACAGTATTTGGCAGCAGTACTATACAGCAGCATCTCCAATAAATATGAAAAAAAATGAAACCAACAACAACAAAAAAAAGTGGGCTTTAAGTTTTGTGAATTCAAATGGACACACAATGTGGAGCTGTCTTCCTACTATTGAACTGAAGTGGTTCTTTCCAAAAAGTAACATGAGCCAAAAATTAAAGATAGGGGTACGGGAAATTACTGAAGTCATCATTAGATTTGCTCAACACCAAACCACCTTCTCATCTAGTTTTTGCCTATGGGTCACTGAATTCCCTACTGAAAAACACCCAACTGTTACAAGTGAGCTGATGGATGTACATATGCTGAATTTTAGTCTGACTGCCAATATTACTTCCAGACACAATTCAATGGTGTGTAATGGGAAGATTACAGTTCAGACATTTTATGAAGTGCTTTGAGATCTATATGTAGCTAACTACTTAGTTAATATGGAAAAAGTCAGTAAGACACATGCAAGCTGTTTCTTTCCATACTCTTTTCTGTAAGGTTACAGGGCTTCTAGTCTCAAGTGCTGCAAGTCTATATTGGTAACAGAAATCAACTATTTGTGACAGGACAAACAAGAAAAATCTTCCGTTAGAGCTCAGTTAGAATGTGAAGATATTCCTGAAAAAGACCTAGAAGCTACATAAGCACAGGCAGTGAGCAGAGGTACTCTGTCACATGGGTAGAAGACATGTGATAGTCGATGACACCGAGCAACTTGACCTCAGCTTACCCATAGAGCTCTCTAGCAGCTGCTAAAATAGTGGAAGTCTTTCCAGTTCCAGGTGGGCCGTAGAACAACAGATTGGGAAGCTGAAACAGCAAGGCACCATTTTTAAAAAAGCAAATAAATAAAACAAACCACAAACAAGACAACATACTGAAAATCTGAGCACCTCATAGAAGAGAAACTGTCTGCTCCTGGTAAATAGTATCAAGTCTTTCACAGTGGCCCTAGGATGTGCACTTTCAATATAGATGGAAAGTTATTAATACTAACATGGGCTAATAAGACTTCATCTGGAAACCTCCCACAGTTTAGATCATGATTAGTCAAGGATGTTGAATCTAAACTGGGAAAGATTACTAAAGGAGTGAAGAGCCTATCTTATGAGAAGTGACTTTTTAGGAAAGTTTGATCTAATTAGCTCAGCAAAACAAAAGCTGGGACTGATCCATGACTGATCTCCATAAATACGTCACAGCAACACAGGGATGAAGAACAAAGTTGGCAGAAACCAAATTTTTACAGGTTAGCCATGAATAAGTTTTGGCTGAAATCAATAAGTTTTCTAATTAGCATAGGAGTGATAGCTTTCCATACTCCTATTTTAAGTAATCCCTCTTACAAATTATCAGGCTGCATTTTAAAACTGCTCCCTTTGACATTAGGGGATGTTCCCGTTTAACACTCTTAGAACAAGAATCCAGGAGTCCCCTCTGATTGACAGCAATAAGACAAACCCCTCAGCCTGACTTGATTTCCAGCCCTTAATAAATGTTCTATTTTTAAAAAGAGTCAACTAAAATTAGATTAGAGAATTTTATGCCGAATATAGCAAGCAATGCAGACAAAATGGGAACAGCAAAACCAGAGACATCCAAAGAGCAGAGAAAAATGCAGGAGTCCACAATCCATAATCAGAAAATGAAACAGACCAATTGAGTAACAAGCATCCCATTTTAACAACTAAAATAAGACACGGAGAACAAATTCAGCTCTGTAGGTGCTATAAAAGTACAGACAGAATAATTTCAATCTTCAATCAATTTATACTAAATAAATGCATTTCAAATTTTGTCTGCTCTCTCTGCCAATCACTCATTGCTTGTTTCTCTAGTTATTAAAATTAAACAGATTCCACTACTAACAAAACATTTTTTCAAGTTTAATTAGATACCACAGTATTATTATTCCCCTATAGATTTAAGAAAGCTCCAGGGAGAGGAAAAGCTTACAGAAGACAGCTGAAAATTCACCAACAACCATGTTAGGCTGGCACACTGCAAGGGTAGACATTTTCATGGAGATTTGTAATTTCATGCCTCTGTGCTTACTCACACTCTACTAGTTCTCAAAACAAGCATTAGCAGGTAAGGAGTATCAATAAGAATCTGCTTCCTAGTTCCATTAAATCCATAATTTACTACTGTTTCAACCTTGTTTCTCACTGAAGTTAACACCAGCATTTACACTGCTTTTTCACCAAGCACAGCCTAATCCTTTATGTAACTCTGGCAGTATTTTTAAACAGACTGCAACCTGATCTCGTTATCCATTTTTCCATGCCTGCCAGGGGTAAGCAGGATACCTGCAGGCATCCTTCTGCTTATGGGAAAATTACTGCATACAGTGCACACCCCAACTCCTTTTCTAGAAGTTTCAGTGCCAATGAAGATGTAAATTGCAATGATAATCCTACACCTAACTCTCTTTACAGTCATTAAGATATCGTAAAGTACAGGAAAATTAAAGAACACAATGACACTTGTCAACTTCTTTGCAGAAAGCAACAACAGATCAACAGTCCTGGCAGACAGAAATCAACTTCTCCAGTTCAAAACCATTTAGAGACTCTGGTCGCCCCAGTTTATAACAAGACAGATGGAGATGTACCAGGGACTTAAAAAGTCCTGCTCCATTTAGCAGCTCCCAAACCAAGGCTCACAAATACAGCCCAATAAACAAAGGACTGGCTCTCTATTTTCAACCCTAAGGTTTAAATAAAGCACATTACACAGACCTACAGAATTGTCACAGCTGTTTCTTTGATCTCACCAGATCTCCAAATTCAGTAAGAACTTCTGAAACAAGTACCAGCCACTTCAGAGTTTAAATTACACTTTTGCCTTTTTGCCAGAACGAGTCCTTTCCAGATCTAACAAAAACGTCCAAATTTTCAAGTGTCAGATATTTTGAAGTACTTGTATGACTTTGTTCTCAAATGCCTTGCTGAGCTTGGTAGCTGTGGCACAATATAAAGCCTGTAACCATAAGCAGAAGTTATATTTTTTCCTTTTCAACTCAGGACCCAAAAAGTCAACACAAGTGTACTAGGTTCATAATCTGAGAAACTGCTGATCCTGAAGCTGTAAGGTTTTAAATTGCTGTTGCTCAAAATAGAACTTCATAACCCATCACCTAAGCAATGTTACACAACTGACGTGTCCAGACAGAATAGGTAGCAGCACCTCATTTCTCCTTAGCTGTTAGTAGTTCCTTACTAATTACCTCTGCTATACAAATATATAATATAGCAGCACTGCTCTGGAAAGTCAGATTTCTATGGGTACAACTTTACATGATGAGGTCACATTACAACAGGAATCTCAAAGTAAACTGAATCTGGAACATGAAAAGAATCATACAAATCTTTCCCAGTTCTGTCACACCAGTTTCATGTTGGCTCCCTACATTCAAACAAAGAAAATGCTTCTGCTTTTGCAAATTCTGATTAAATCAGTACTTTCAGATAGAAATTGACTCATATTACTCAACACCTGAACTGCAGAGCAAATTGTCGTAAGATAGAATTTTAAAATACCAAAGACTTACTGTGCATCAGAGCACACCACAAATGGAAGTTTCTTGCCAAAAACTCTGCAAGATCCAAATTGTTTCTTTCAGCTCTTGGTGAGCAGGCAGCCATATCACAAATGTAATTTTCAGAACATCCTTACCAACCACTTCAGCCGGCATTACCAGTCCATGGAAACAGAAGCAGCTTTTGAAGCACAAAAATGACCCTTCCAGGTGAAACATGGAGCAAGAAAAGTCTCAGCATGCACAAAGGAAGGAATCATCCAGGTTTGCAAGAACAGCAGCCATCTCTTGGCTACCTACTTTATTTCTTCCTCCAGCCCCTCAACCTCCCCCTTACCTGATTCAATAACCATAATCCATACTGAGCATTTATTAAATTTTTATCCAAAAGCAAATGCAAGTGTAACTGAAAATGCTCTGACCATCCTCTTTATTTCCTTAGGGCACAGATGCCAACACTGCAGTGAAGCCAGTGCAATTGTGATATTTAGCTTTTTAAAGCCAAAAACACTTACTTGGAAACTTCAACTCAAAAAGTCTGGGGATTACTTTCCAAATAGTAACTTTGTACTTAAACCTTACACTTCCATTATTAGCAAACAGTGTATTTGTTTTAACGTTTAGCAGCTTCACAGCAGCACAGACAGATCCCCACAACTGGTCAGCAGTGACTGGCAATCCAGACTTTTGTATGAAGGAAAAACTTCCCCTTTCCTCTTAAACATGAATGTCAAACCAGTAGCTAAACAGTGGTGAAGAGACAGATTTGAAACTATTAACAAGAAGTTTACCACTGAGCTTTTCCAGAAAAATGTTGAGGGCTGGAAACATCAAATTTTCCACATGTATCACAGCATAATACAAGGAAACCACTTAGCTTGTTTGTAAAGTGCCACTGTATAAATTGTCACTGCTGAATTGGAGAAAAGGTCTTTGTTGCCACTGGCTAAGATTTCTGCCTAAACATACAGACTGGATAGATGTTATCATCACACTCACATCAGCACCTTCCAAGGACTTTTTCAGCACAGCAACAACTTCATCCTGGAAAGCAACTTCATCCACGTTTTTGGGGCGACTGAATAAAGACATTGAACGCAATTGATTAGCTAACAAAGTTTTGAAGAAAATTGAAATTAAGAGAAATCTCCCTTTCTGATTACATCAAGCACTGAAGAATAACAGCAAATCTTGCAGTTAAGGTCAAAATCATGACAGGAAATCTGTCTAATGCCTCTGGTCTGTATTACTGAAGTGATCTAATTTCTTAGGAAGCTGTTTGTCTATTCCTATTGTAAACACCAGCCTGGACTGTTTTTAGAAGCAGAGCTGTATTGCAATATTTTACCACTTTGTGAGCTGATAAAGGCTTCTCAAAACCGAAGCATTTAATGCCCTTCGGCACCAAAGCCAGGGATGAAATCAACACGCTTGACGTGAGTAATGGAGGCATTTTCTGCTCAGTAACACCAACAAAGAGCTCTTGTAGTAGTTCAGAGCACCGTTTTTCTCCCGTAAGTGAAAAAGCTGAAGCTGTCCTCCCAGGTGGAAACACCTACAGCTGTAACTCCCTCTCCCACACCCCCCTCTCCCGATCCAACACAGATCTCCTCCCAGCCAGCCACTGACGCCCCGGCTGGCGACCCCACGGTCCCAGAGAGGCCCTTACTATTTCTCCACCCAGGGGATGGGCTTCAGCCTCTTGCCCTCCCCGCTGCTCCCGGCTGCGCTCTTCTCCTTTGCAGCGGGAGGTTTGGTGGTGGTGATGGAAGACGGGCCTTTCAGAAAGGCCTGCATGGCCGGGCTGGTTCGGGCTGGGCTGCCGGGCCGGGCCCGCACCCTCACGGCCTCCCCGCGGGCCCCGCCGGCCCTTCCCGCCAACCCGCCGCCGCTTGGGGCGGGGCCACTTCCGCCCGCCGCGCGCCAACGGCGGCGCTCGGCCCCGCCGCGCGGGCGCTGACGTCACGCCGGCCTCGGGGCCGCCGTGGAGCGCGTGCCCGCGGGCCCGCCCCCGGGAGCCCCGCCCGGCCCGCGCGGCGCGAGCGGCGGAGCCCGCGGGGGGGGGGGGGTGCGTGGCGGGGGGGGCGGCGCGGGGAGCCCGGTGCGGGGGGTGTGCGTGGCTGCCGCGCGAGCGGCTCCCCCGGTGCGGGGGGTGTGCGTGGCTGCCGCGCGAGCGGCTCCCCCGGTGCGGGGGGTGTGCGTGGCTGCCGCGCGAGCGGCTCCCCCGGTGCGGGGCGCGGGGGCAGCTGTGCGGGAGCGAGCTCTCCGTGAGGACTGGCTTCCTCGTTTTTGTTTTCCCGTTTCTTACAGCGACCTCCGCTACAAGCAGAGCCGGGGGGTGGGGGGGAATAATGAGAGATGTGATTGATGTAACAGTTCCCTGTACAGGAGGAGAAGGCATCCCAGCAGATCGGTGCTCGTGATGCACACCCACCTTCTCATCCCCAGGGTAGCCCCAGCTTATCCTCCCAAATATGTACCAGTGGATTAAAAAACCAAGCAATTCTGCTGCCAGCTGTTGCATATTGAGCAGCTGCAGATGTTCTGCTTCACTGCGGGGCACGGTCGGAGCAGCCCGGGCAGCTGAAGTCCAGAATAAAACCTGTGCAAGGGAAAGGAGTGGGTTGGAAGTGGTCTCTATGGCAACAGATGAACAGCCTTTGGGAAAAGGAGATGTAGGAAATAATTTAGGCTGAAAATACATCATTCTGTCAATGAGACAAGCCTGTAATCTTTGGGCAATTTTAAATAAGTTGTTTCCTCTCATCTGGCATTCTGCTGTTGAGGCATGAAATCCAGATTGTAGCCTTAACAAGAAATGCCCACACATATAATTAATGCAGTTGTCTTGTTCTAGATGAAAATGCAATGCTTTTTTAATATTTTTTTTTTCCCCACTGTGATTATATTTGGTACTTCCCAGTCATGGTAACTTGGAAATGGTAAGGATGTCTAAGTGGCTAGACCTGATTAGCTTTGCTTTCTGAAACTGTATAAAGTTTTGTTGTGTTCTGAAGCTTCGTTCTATTTGGTGTCCTCTCCTCAGTCCACTTTCCTTAATGGAGCTGCTTCAAACACATTTGGCATTTGAGCACTTTATCAACTGAATATGAGCCTCAGGTTCAGTTCAGCTGTGGAACTTCCTTTCTGCTGCATTGGCTTAACTTTATAACACATTTTTTTGCTCCATTACCTTAACACAAATTTAAAATTCAAGGAAGGAATAATCAAAGCCAAGCTACTCTCTTTTGTTCCCTGTTTTTCTCTCCCTCCTCCCCAGGTATGCCAGGACTAAAAATTACACTTGCTCTGTTCTATTGCGTTGCATTCACGCACCATCTTATGGTCCAACAGATCAAACTCAGATGGTTGTGATGCCCCCTCACTTGCCTGAGTGCAGCGTTTCCCATGGCAAAGACTGTGTTTTTCACCAGCCTCACCAGTGCTCCTCAGGTATGGCCCATTGAAAGTGCTAGTCTAATGCATAGAAAGGCCAGTTTAGCTTTAGAATGCTGATCATTTGGTGTATGCTGGATTTCTTCTTCTGTAAGACTATTTAGGAATATTTATTTTAATTGATAAAGCTATACAATTAATGACATGTTGGTATTTAAAAACTGTGGTAACCCAGTGGCAGATGCCTTATTACTGATACTGATCAAAGGCAACTTTCTTCATTCTCATCATAGCCAGGTCCTCCAGACAGACTTGAGCCTTAGTATCTTCCAAGTACCTCAGGTCTAGTTTCACAACTGTTACAAGTAGATCCAGCAGCTCAGCGGGAGGATCCCATGCATTGCACTGCTGCTACAGCAGGAGCGTGTTTTGGGACGGGTAGGGAGGTCACGACTGCATCTTTTGGTGGCAGGGCAGCTTTTTGGGATCTTGAGCTGATCTAAATAGGAAGCCTGGTTCCATCTTCCTTCCCAGTCTTCTTATGCTGGGATTTGCAGGTGTTGAACCACAGAACGAAGGTTCAAGAGCTCATATGACTGGAAACAAGCGTGTCAGGGTTTAGAGACGGTACCAGAGCAGAAGAATTTATTAGGGGAAGGACATCTGTCTTTATAAGTTACAGTGCCTTCTGCCAGGGAGAACTGCCCATGCATCTATCAATCTAGACCCTCAGGCAATTGACATTAATACTTCCTGGGAGATGAGCTTGGGTGTTTTTTTTAATGACACTTGAACTGGACATATGGCTTCCTTAAATAAACTACATAGAGTTTAGGGAGTGAGTGGAGTTTAAAAATTACAATATCACTGTCCAACAGCTTTGTCCAAAATTCAGGCTTTGTTTTAAAAGAGGAAAGATACTAGGAAGTGTTGAAATTATTGCAATAGAGATAGGTATATATTGATTTTTCTTAAAATTTTAAGAGAAAGCATTTATCTAGTAGCTTTCAGTGTTGGAAGGCTTCTGTCAGAATTATGTAAGCAACACAGAGCAGACTGAAACTGGCAGTTTTCACTGCCCAAGCTGCATAAACAAAAGAAGGTTCAAAGCAAGATGGCAAGAATGTTGAAATATATTAATTGGCTTTTTTTTAATGAAGTGATAGCATTCAGGACAGCATTCGAATTGCTCAGGAAAGTGTGACTGAGGGATATGATCTCTGTGTATAAAGTCATGGCCAGATGTCTTCTCAAGATGCAGGAACCAAAGGTCTGAAATTGAACTTCCACGTTTCAGATTTAGAACTTAAATAAGTTGTGGGTTGTTTGGTGTTATTTTTTCTTCCCAAAGTGCATATTTAAATTGTATGTCTCATTGCTGCCAAACTTTATGGCTGTCAAAATTATAAATAGATTTAAAACAGCCAACTAGATGGATTAATGAAGAAATTGAGAATTAAAGATGGTTAGGCAAATACAAACTTAAGCTCAGAAAGTCCATGAACTACAGACAGCTGCAATGTGAGGGGAATATTGGAGAGGGACCCTCTCTGTGTGTGCCCTGTTTCATACAGTCTTTCCTAAGAGGGTATTAATGTCCCTACTCACAGATGGGCTACTGCCCCAGTCTCTGTCAGGACAGCTGCTCTGAAGCACAGACAGTGAAGGATTGACGTAAATGATGGTGACAAAAAGGTTTATGATGGGGAAGGAAAAAAGAGAGAGGAGCAAAGAGCTTTGCTAAAACTAGTGTCTTCAGCAGTCTGTTTTCTTTCAGAATGGATGCTGGAAGCAGCTGAGCTCCTTTTCAAGTAAAGTAGCTGAAACAGCATCTGAGGGAAAGCAGATCAGGCTTTGCAAAGCTTAGCAAAGAGACTAAGTGTGAAGGCAGAGACTGAGGCACTGCTGGGGAGCTCTGTGCAGGAGGAAAAGTGCACACACACATTTCAGCAGAGAAGCCCAGATTTGTCACAGGAGCTGACTGAGGGTTCAGTGGAAAGCTAAGAGCCAGAGCTGTCACATCACCGTGACAAAAGCTAAGCAAGAACACTGTTGACTGAAGTGTTCCAGAAAGAACAGAAGTAAGAAAACTTGAAATATGGAGTGGTATTTTCCTTTCCTATATGATTGATGTTGCAGAACGGAAATGGCACTCTGTGTGTCTTCTTTGTAGGCATGCATCAAAGAAATATCTGACTCATTTACCAAGTTTCTTCTACCAGTGGAAATGTACTGCAGATCTGAAGTACTGCTGTAACCAGTCAGAAGTGGTGACACTGTAATTACCTTTCCTGATTGAGCCAAGTGTTACAGTTCTTCCCAGCCAGTAATAGAGCCCCAGCATTTGACAGGGGGAGCAGACAGTCTTCAGACAAAAGTTAAGGAAGGAAGAAGTATGATACCAATGTAGCTTGTTTGCAAAAGAAGAAAAGAAGGGATTCTAAACTTTTCTGTTATTCCATCAGCCTGCCTTTTTGTCTGGTATAAAAGCATCTTCAGATGCATTCTGTACACCAGAACGTTGTGATCTTGTTCTGGAAGGAGGTTTTCCTGAAAAACTAAGAGTTGGGTGGGCCTGTAACGGTTATGTAGGACTGGGAAAATGGAGACAATCAATACAGTGAGGATCAGCTGGTATCATGGGTGGATCTCATTTTGATCTTTAATAGCATTTCAGTTTCACTTGGCTGGATGTTTTTTAGTGACACAACAAAGAGATGTATACCTTCGCAAAACAAACAAGAAGGAAAGATTAGATTATTATATGTGTATTTTTTGCTGTGAGAGTTTTCCCTTCCGTCTGGCCAGGCCACGGGATATTCTAAACATTTTTGGTGTACAGTGTGGAATTTATTGTTTACTAAAATGCTTGAAACGCTTTGGTCTCCACTGTTTGATTTGGGATCTAATAAATGGCATGTGATTTGTCAGCCTGCCACTCTATGGAGAAATAATATTGTTTTGCCTGCTGGCCATCATTTTAATAGTGTTATTGTGGTGTTCATACAGTCTCTGGCCCTGCCTTCTGGTGAGACCCTGGCTCGTGCCTGAAATGTAAATCATCATCTTCTGTACCTCTAACATGTGTGTATCAACAAGGGCTTTTATCCTTCTGAGCGGAGGTCTGCATTTGTAGGAAAAGTGCTGGCTCAATTTCACAAATATTCACAGTACTGGAAATGGTTACTATCACTATGGACTAAGTTGCTTCAGTATCTCTGAGCCACTCCTCAAGTGACAGCCGTGGGGCTTTAATTTCTCTCTATCTCCAAGACATCCCACAGATCCCTCTCAACTTGGGTCTCAAACTGTGGATCACCAGTGCTTTTGCGGTATTTCTGTCTTGGTTGAGTCCCTGTGGTTCTTCCATTTGGGAATTTCTAGTAGCAATACACACTATGAACAGCAGCCTTTTTTTAATACAGGCAACACTGAATCTTGGCAACATAAAGAAATAATCCTGTGACTGGAAAAACTAGTAGAGTTTGCTATCCCACGGCTGCATCCTGCAGTCTAAACATTCCTACCAAAATAACCCAAATGTCCCCCTTTTGTTCATTAAAACTCACATCATAGGGTGGTGCCCTCAACTCTGACTGTATCCTGTGTAACCCACCCCACAGGTTAAGTTGGGCAGGGAGCAGTTAATTATTCAGTCCTTACTGCATCCTTTTTCCTTTTGGGCTTTTTCTACCTTTTTAATTTTCAATGAACCTATAAGAACTGATTTCTGTCTCCTGCATTGTGTTGCACTTAACCAACGGTTTCAGAAGTTATTGAAGGCATAGTGGAAAACTGGAAAGCAGACTAAGATAGCAAGAACAAATAATAAGAGAAAAAGGATCTTAAAATAGCAAATGTACATGTGCCTTCAGTTACTGCTGCTGAATAACAATGCTGGTATAGGAGCATATGGTCTTAAAATAACTGAGAATAAATTTTGCTAGAAATAAGACAAAGGCTCTTAGCTATTCTTGATGTTCTTGAACAGTCTTGCTGTAGGAGTAGGGAGAGTAAGCCATCTCCGTTGCTTTTCAGTTGAGCTTAATTTCTGAATGGGAACATACAGTGTCTGCCTGCAGAAAAAGATTAAAATAAAAGAAAAAAAATCTGTTAAGAGACTGAAACCACAATGACTTTTCTAGTCCCTTCTTTCTGCCTGCAATCTGTGACTCTCTTGAGAGCAAAATAAAGTATCCCAGATATTTCAGACCCCTCCAAAGATTATGTCTGTGTGGCAGTTTTCTTCCTACATGCCTTTTTTTTTTTTTTTTTTTTTTTTTTTTTTTCCTCCTCCTTATGATGGCATCTTTTCCCTGGTTGAGGGAATCCTTATAAGGTTAGTCAAGGTCTTTTCAGTTTGAACTTTACTTGCCCAATGGGTAGTAAAAAGATCTCAGAATAAAATGGCTTTTGCTTTAATCCCAAAATGTTGACAGGTGGGTGGCTCTCAAGTCATCCTCCTCACTTGTTTTCAGGCAGACTTGCCATTAAACTAACTCAACAGAAGTATGCAAGAAACTGTTTGGCACAGTTAGTCAGCCATCCAAAAATGAGGACAACAGCTCAGATATTCCAACTGGCTTGTAGGTCAGCCAGCTGATTATAGGATTTTCCTGTCACAGAGGGAGATAAAACCTTTTGCAGCACCAGGATTGACATATCAGTTGTGCTGTAAGATCCAGTGAACCCACAGGAGTATTTCACAGCTCCAGATTTGTGAGTACATGATGTCACATTCTTTGGCATTCTGGAAAAGTAGACCCCAGCAAAATCCTATGGATGGGTATGGAAATCTGGAATTACAGTTGAATCCAGTCTATGTGAACAGAGCAGATCTTGCAGGCAGCTGTGCTTCTGTATTTTATTTCTTCATTTTTCAGTGTGTCATACATTTTCCCATTTACTCCAGAAAAAAATACTTGAGGTAGGCTTCAGAGGAGAAGGTGCAAAGATGGAAGGTAGACATACAAGTGTCTGGCATGCCCTGCCCTTTCTCACTTTCTTGCATGCCTCACTTTTCCCTTTTTCCTCTTTTCAGATCTCAGCTGGGCTCTGTAGCTGGAAGGATTGATGAAGCTTTCCCATAGCTCAGCAGCCAGTTGCCCTGTGGCAGCCATGCATCTGTGCAAGGCTCAGCTGTGTCCCTGGCACCGAGGAGCAGCTGCTCCCTGCAGACCTCTGGCCCACTGATGTCCACCAGTGCCTGCCTGCCCGTGGGCACAGCTGAGCTCTGTGACCATGACCACAGGTGAGACCTGCCCAGCACCCCGGACTAATTAATTCACCCATTTTGTACACATGCAGCTGGAAGGGGATCTTGTGGGCTCAGTCACACCAGGATCCTAGGGATGCTGTCCATGCAGGAGGGCAACAAATCCTCTGGCCACAACACCCCTAAAAAGCCCACTGATCTCTCCCCGCCCCCTCCCCTCCCCGTATGCAGCAACTGCATTTGTCAGGCAAGGGCTTCTAGAAGGGGTGGGAGGAAGGTCTCTGGGGACATTGAGGGGTTCTACCCGGGGACAGCCTGTGAGGCATCTGGGCCCCCAGAGCCACGAGGGAGCACCGGAGGCTGCGGGCGGGTTCTCACTCCCAGGCACGGTGCTGAAGAGAAAGCACCGCGGAGCAGCTGCTGCTGTTACAGCTATCCTGCCAGCTCCACTCCTCCCGATGCCATTCCTACCTCCAGGATTTTTCCCTGACTCACAGCATCACCATCCAAAAGTCTCCCTGGAGGAAGGTATCTGCCTGCTGGTTTGTCTTTTTATCCTTTGCCTCACTCGCGGGAGAAGGGAGGAAAAAAAGCCATAAGCAACCAATTCGCCTGCTTCTTTTTTTTTATTATCATTATTTATTTTTTTATTTCCCCCCTGCTGCTCCCTCCCTGTTATCGAGGGGGTTAAAATCCCCTTTTGGAAAGAGCTTTTTTACGTCCACGCATGGACGGCAGCAAATTGCCAGAGGTGAGCAGCCCGCAGAAGATGTGAGAGCTGGAAGGGCCGTGCTGTGGGAGTGGTCGTCGCTTTGTGTGCAAGCGAGGCAGTGAGTGTGCAGCCACCCACTCTGAGAGCATCTTTTTTTGGATGCTGTGCAGTTCCCTGTGTGAAATGCTTTTTTGGTTAAAAGAGGAAGAGATGTCACATCAGGAGCTCACCCAGCGACTGACTACAGTTATCACCCATGTGGGTAAGACATCTTTATTTTTCTTCTCACCACGTTTGTATAGATCTGGGGGCTCTGTTCCCCCAGGAGGTGCAGGAAGCCTTTGTGTGACAATATCACACCTGTGCGTGAAATAGGAGTCATCAGCAGATTGCAAACCCATGGCTTTGGGCAATTAGCCTTTTATTTATGGTTTGGTTTGTTTTTCAAGCATGCAGTTTTCTGAACAGCAGAAACAATACGAGCAGAGAGTGTCCTACCTGTGAACTGATCTGTGTAAAATACCCAAGCACAGTCCTGCTTGCAGGGAGGTGATAGAGAAAAGGGGATGGTGGAAGGATGCTAGAGTAACAGCAGTGCTAACGTGCTTTGCATTTGCTTGTGATACTGGAATACCATGATACTCTCTGAGAGGCTTTTTATTGCCATTGCTGTTTCAAGCATTCTGGCAAGTGCTAGGAAGGGATCCCAAAAGCTCTTCTCCATGGCAGGCTTGATTTTACTGTGTGCAAACTTTCACATGCTAGTGAATACAGGTAAGGCCTTACAGTCTGCACTGGTGTCCTTATAAGTCAGGGCTGGATACCTACTTGCTGGCATTGGTGACCAAACTACAATGAAGCAAATAACCTGAATTTAGCAAGACAGATTAAAATATAAAGTCAGAAAAGCTTTTGGGACCATTGTTATTTGTTTTTTTTATATATATATATATTTTTATTTATTTTTTTTTTTTTTTGTTACATACAAATGAATTAAAGCAGATTGTGGCTGTGTTGAATCATGTAAAGAGAACATTTTAAATTGAATTGCATTGGGGGGCAAATTTGATAGCTGTCAGTACTTATAATGGATTGTGTATTATGAATGCCAATGTTGTAGAGGTTCCTGAAATGACTTTGCCATTGACTGTGCTCACATGAAACACAGTGTGGTGAAAATGTGGATTTTGGAGAATATACAATTAAGGTTTTAAAACAGAATTTTTCTTGAGTTTGATATTGGCTGTAGCAGCTGGACTAAGTTTAATGAAGCAAATGCAATTAGTATCTTGCCTAAAGAAATAGCACAAAAGCAGATTTAAACAAAATAAAATACTGAAGACCAGGTCACATCTCTCCATGCTTTTCTCCAGGGGTCAGTCTTGGTGCTCCTGGAAACCCCAGCTGGGCCTAGGTAGGGAATAGAGACTATGATTGCCAGGAGAGCTTGCAGCACCAGCCTCTTTGACCCAGTGATGCCAACATGAGTTGCTTTGCATTTGTACAAATTCAGATTGACACAAAGTCACATGAATTCACATTTTTATTGTGAAGATTTGGGATTCAATATGAGGCACATTAATTTTTTTTTAGGAAGGGAATTTCAGTGGAGCCAAAGAGATTTGTTCATCTCCTGATTTTCCTGTTAGATTCAGTACAGGTCCCTACCATCCAAACTGAGGACTCTCCCCTTGCTGTCAGGAGGGATTTGTTGGAGGTAACATCGTTCTGTTAGCATTTAGCAATGCAGGAAATAATTCTGGACACTAGGAAGATATTAATGAATCTTTCCCCTATTCCCTGGCAAACAGAGAGGTTTCTGGGTCATGTAGCTGAGGCCAGAGAGTCTCATTGGTTTCCTGGAACAAAGCCTCTTGTCTTGCTACAGACTTCATACCTATAGCTACCTGCTTCACACAGGTTAAAATCAAAGCATTGAAGTTATCTACATGCTCCACAGTACTTCTCTTAAGTTGGTATTTTCTAGTATCATGCACCCTGCAGTACATCTTTACACAGTGTCAAACAATAGGGGACCAAATAGATCTCTTAAATAGTCCTGTGCTCCCTCAGCCTCTTTGGGTTATTCCTTATTGCCCTGATGTGTGTGAGGTAATAAGGCCACCACAGAAGTCTAGGACACTAGTAGTTTGTGAATGCTAGCAGGGTTTCTGCTTGCTATCCAAGATTTAGCACAAAATGTTACCCAATCTTGTTACCAAAACTGCGTCAAGATTCTTTTTTTAAATTAACCTACATTCATTAAACTTGACTGTTGGGAGGTGTTGGGGAAACACTCATCTCTTGAAAAAAGTGTGTCCTTTGAGTAGGCGGGCAAGTGACAGCTCTTCTGTGATGGGGAGGGAAGAAGCTTTGCTGGGTGACATGCCTGGTGCTGACAGCAGGATTGTTTGCATGTGGGAATGGTACAGCTCTTCCAGCTTGCAAAGCCCACCAGAATATGCTTTTGTGCACTCACCACCCACCCACACTTGGCAGTTGGTTCTCAGAAGCCTGATGCCAGCATTGCTATGTGTGGGCAATGTTCTGGGCACAGTTATGCTGACAAGCACCTCCACCCAGTGCCCCATTTCCACTGATTTTTATTCTTAAAATGATTTTATAATAAGATGGAGCTGCCAGAGCCAACGCGGGCTGTCTTAAAAGGAAACAGCAGAGCTTGGCTCCTCTCTGTTACCAGTAAAGAATTCCACAGCACATTAGAGACAGCATTTTCTTGGAGGCTTCCCTTCCAGTTAAGTTGTAAGGGCTCCTTACATCTTCAAATGACAACAGGATCCAGATGAGTTGTCTGTCAGCGTCCCTGGTAGGGGAGGCACTGATGTGCAATTACAGAACACAATACATTGTACAAATGATACATACAGGAAAAAACTTATGTTCATGTCAGCTTTCATTAGGTTTTATTTGACTGATCTCCCATTTTATGAACAGAAAAAAGAATTTAAGGAA
Organism: Apus apus; assembly: GCF_020740795.1. Lineage (NCBI taxonomy): Eukaryota > Metazoa > Chordata > Aves > Apodiformes > Apodidae > Apus > Apus apus. The sequence goes on from NC_067289.1 coordinate 17,853,749, forward strand.
AGTCAGTGGCAGAACTGTGTTTAGGATGCACATTTCAGGACTTGTACAATCACTTAAAATTACTGTTAATTAACTATGATAGGTCAATTCCTACACTCTTGGCTTAACCACCAGCTCTGAGGACCAGTGTAAAATATATGTGTGTGTGAAGAGAAGCTGTGCTACAATTTGGGATAGGAAGTGAAGGATGGTACTGCATCCACTTGACTGTGTGAGAGGAATTTAGGTCAGCAGAATGGAATAACCCAAGCTGGCCCTTGTCCGAGGCCAATGGCTTAGCATCACAAGTCATAGAATCTGGTTTATGCTGCAAAGCCACAAATAATCTAATATGTCACAGCTGGATAAACTATTGCCATGTTTCTGATCTGTGTCTGTGAAAAGCAAGGACACTCAAACGAGATTTTTTTAAAGAAATTAGCTTTCAAGGTACCATATCATAATAGGCCTCCTGCTACTTCAGTGCAAAGGCTTAAATCAAGGCAATAGAAGTTTCCCTGTCTGCAATAGAAAATTCTTCCTTTTGTTTTAGATCACTCATGCATTTCTGGAACTCTTTTTGAACCCCTGATTCTTTGGCTCTGTCCTACTTTCAGTTTTCTGGTGAGCAGCTAGGGCTGACTAGTCTTTTCCACCACCCACAACACACCAGATTTCCTTACCTAAAAGTAAGATACAGGCATGGGATGTGCATCTATCACTGCATTCCCAGTGGAACAGGACAACAGAAAATGGCAGAAATGTATTTGCTAAATTTGCCTGGGATCTCACAATAGCAAGAAGTGGTAGTTTGGAGTTAATTTCCTCATTAACTGATTTCTATTTTAAAATTCACCTTCTGTGATAATGTTATCTACATATTTCTGTCTGTACCCCAATAAAGCTTTTGAACTGGTGACGAATTTTTACTAAATTTGCTGAAGTGACAAAGATCATAAAATATGTTCATGCAAAATATGGAAACAGTGATTGAACAGACAGATGCTATTAATGAAGAAAAGGCTAATAAGCTCCTTGTATTAGACCTCAGAGAACCCACATGGGAAAATGGAACAGAGGAAAGGAGAGGTAATAACAATTTGTCTATTTTAGTTTCACAGCTTAAAAAAGCTACTTGTTTACATATTTGTTCCTAGATTGTGGTTATTAGTTTTAACCCATTCTATATGGCTTATTCTCTGCAGCTGTTTCGCTGGGAACTATTTAATAAGGAACTATTTAAATGTGTTTTGCTAATGATGCAAAGTTTGTGTCTATAAAATCGGAAATCAAGCTTTCACAGAAATCCTTGAAAAATGTGCAGATGTGTCTAGTGCACCCTTCAGAATGTAGAATATTACAAGCAGCACATGTAGAATATTATAAGCCCACATTGTAATCTGGTTTGTCAACACATGATAAGAAAGAAAGATTGTAAGAAATTGTTGTGAGTTAGTGATCTAGAACAGTAGTTTGTCTTTGTCTCAATGTAAAATATTTATATGATAGTTTGGCCTTGTGTTTAGGGAAACAGAGGTGACCAAAGAGCTTCCCACTACCAGTACGAACACTGTTCTTCACTAGGGCTGCCTCTGTTTCAGGAAAGAACAGCTCGGATGTGTTTCTCCTCTACATTCTCTCTTTTACTTTATCGAGTTCTCTTTCTGATGGGATGGGACTCTGACTCTACCATCCTTAACAGAATTCAAGAGAAACTTAGAAAAATTGTGCAGTATCCAGGTGTGTTATCATTAATCATTTCTCTTACAGCAGGATGCAGTGAGCAGAGCCAGTCAGAGCTGAAAGGCTCCCACAAACTCTGTTAAACTCTGAGTTTTCATTCTCAAGCCAGAGACCAGGATGTAGAGAAGAAAAGGTAATAGGAGTAGACACCATCCACCATCTGCTTGCTGCAGAGTTTTCACACTTTCTAGTTAAGCATTTGTGATGACAACTGTTGGGGATAGGATACTAGGCTGGATGGAACTGAGGTGTGATCCAATCTGTCAATCTGCTTCTTTCAAAAGCCTCCACTTTGCTGCTGTTAAATCTAATGCTACGGAAGTCTCTCTCTGTCCTTTATTTTTCAGCCTACCTCAGTAATGGCTCGTAGGTGTTTGTTTCTTGGAGTGAATGCATGGAGGAGTGTTTAACATATGAGGATATTATTGAAGGAAAGTCAGGTGGCAGATTCAGAGTTTTGCTGTTTATACCGATAGTGCCCATGGTTCCTTCCACAGTTGTGCGTGCCAGGCACTGGGTCCTGTGCATCCATAGAAAGTTCTCTGAGGCTCTGTAGTTTGTCTGTTGATGCCTGGAAAGTAGTTGGGACAAATTATTCTAAGATGCGTGTTGCAGTTGCAACAAGTTGATATGTCTGCTGTTTGGGTCAGCTCTTCTGGTGGCTTTCCTGAACCCACCTCTGGCTCAGGACTGTATTTCATAAAACTATGGCAGTTTTAATAAAGCAGAAAGCAGGAGCTTCTGTCTTCCAGAACAGGTGTTTGCAAACACTTTGTGGTAGTTTTCTGTTGGGTTTTGTTGTTTGTTTTGTTTGGGGGGTTTTGAGTAGGGAAGGTTGGTTATTAAATAAGAATATTAGGTCACAAGCAGAGGAGAAATTACTTCTTGCAGCGTCATTAAATGAGCTACTCAGACTGTGCCACTTCCCCTCTGTCATAAACACTCCAGAGCAAGCCCAGGGCTACCTGGGAGGAGGAGGCAGGGAGACTCTCTAGGGGAAAGCAAGCACAGGAGGTTTCCTCCTGTGTGAGATCTCTGGGTCAGGCACAATGAAAGCAGCTGCTTCTGCTGACAGAAGTCATCACTTGCTAGCAGGGTAGGCAGTTGTGACCCTTCTGCACTGCTAAATCTGGCAATTAAAAATCAAATAGGACGAAAAGGAGGGAGAGAGGAGCTGCTGTCTGTTCCCATCTCTGTGACAGAGGGAAGCTCAGATGGCCTTGCTGGAAATTAAAATGAAGTGACATCTATCACAATTCCTGGCAGCTTGTTAAATACAACGTCCTTTTTTTCACCTCTCGCCTCATCTTTTATGTAATTCCTTTTTTCGCCTTCCACATGGTGCCTGAATCCAAGAGATCCCCTGAGAGGACACCTCCCTGGGGGAAAAAGGTTTAGCACTTGGGAAGGTACTTGCAGCACGAGACCATTCCAATGAGTAGAGAATAAGCTAAGCAATTTCATTGCTGTTACTCCTTTCTCCTTTCTTCTGCACCATGTTGAAACCTCTGTTGAATCCTGAGAAATGACTCAGCATTCAGTGTCAGACAAACCTTTCTGGACGAGGCTTGGTGACTGCTAAAATAATTTTCACAGCCCAGTGTCTGGTATGTTTTACTAGCCCAGTTTGTCTATTTTCTCCTGGTTTCCAGTCCTGGGCTTGTGTTCAAGCATTTGGGACAAGATAAACTTTAAGTGTTTTGTGCTAACGCTGATGTGTTTTAGCCCACTGACTGAGCCTCTTGTACCTCACTTTAGAGTTCAGCACAGTGACTTCAGCATTTCCCCAAGCGGTCAGTGACAGGGAGAAATCTGAGTTTTCTGCAAAGCTGCTTGCTTCTTGACAAAATGCTGGAGAATTATGTGAAGGGGATAACATAGATCATTATTAGTCAGTCAGCTTTGGTGACTCACACTAACCAGTGGAGCAGACACAGCCAGAATTGAAACTGAGGAACAGGAGGGAGACAGGGTAAAGAAACAGCCAACTCTTACATGCATAGATGGAAAAACATCACTTGTAAATACCTAAAGTGATCTGTAAATCATGGCATGGAGGGAGGTACTGCTCTGAGAGCAGAAACACTGTAAAAAAAGGTTGTGAGTTTAGCCAAGGAAAGGACAGCAGGCTCTACTTTGGCATAGGGAGAGAGGTGTAGGGGACAACTAGGTTGAGATCATAGTATCTTCAAGCTCCACTGTCGTGTAAGCACAACATAGATAACATCTGGGAGTCCAAAGACATAACACTCTCTGAGGGATGATTGAGCTCATGTACTGGAAGAGGGCCACGTCACCAGCATGTGAACTCAGGCTGGTATAAGTCTGAAGCAACAGCATTTATTCAAAGGCAAAATACGTTACCTTTGTATGCACCCACTTCTTGTCACTTGCAGTGCAGTATTACAGAAGAGTGATACTTTTCAGCAGGAAATAATTCAGCATTAATGAATAGTCCTTTATCCTGTTTTCTAATAGAAAATGCCTTGCAGTAGGGAAGGAGGCACTGATCTGAGACAGACAATCTCAAACTGCAGCAGACCCTAGGGTTTAGTTTGCACAGCTGCTGTTCTGTCTCCATCTTTTCTAGCCATTGGAGGGACCTGACAGTACAGAGCAATATCCCAAACAATATGGCCAAAGGAAAGACAGGCTACCAGGATCAATGATTGTTTTGTTTACTAGAAAAACATGCACACAATAGCTCAAAACCAGTTTTGCACCTGCTGTGTGTTGTATTTGTAGTGTTCTTGAAAATGCATTGCCCCAAAATTACTGCTGTCATAAAAATCTAAGTCCTGAATCTTTTAGACAGTCAAGAGCTAAACAAGAAGAGCCAAAGCACTGATTCTCTGTGCTTTCACAGAGATGCACTGCCACTCATTGCAGTATCACTACCCTGCCTGCCTCAAAGGTGAATGGTGCCTATAGTTTGGCTCTGATATAAGGTACTACCATCTAGTGCCCTCTTAATTTAAGGACGTAGAAGCTTGTTTGGCACCTCAAGGCAGCCAGCCCAGCCCTCTGTCACGTTGGCAGAGCTTTCCTATTCTAGAGCTATATGAATGCATCAGAGATTAAGTTGTCTGAGGATTCCATTGCAGTAGGTACAGGACTACTACAGGAAATGCAAACCTGACTAGCTGGAAGCTTAAACAAAGATACAAAGGTCCTTTTTGGGGTGTTAGTCCAGCTTTTGATTTTAAAAGTCACTGATTCCTCACCTGGATTACTGAAGCATTGGAATAAAGGTTAAATTGCTGCAGAAGCCAAAATCCTTTGAAACATTACAAAGAGGTGATGGGAAATTATCTCTCATCAATATTACATCAGAATCTCTCTGATCCAGAAAAGTGCAAAGAGCACTTTATTTTATGAATAAATGGGGAACTGCTGGCACTCAGCACTCTGCAGGACCAGTCTGAGTGTGCTGGAGTCACAGCTGTAGCTGACCCAGATATAGCCCCTGCTGCAAACAGGTTTAAGAGGCAGCACAGTGCAGGCACTGCCTTGGGAGCTCAGACTTATGACCTACTGTTAGAATTGCCCTGCATTCATTTGGGGATCTTGGGCCAGTTCCTGTAAGAGCTCAAGGAAAGCCAAGCGAGAGGATCTTGAGTAAGATGCCCCATAGTGCAGGCTATAATCTCTGTGCTTCCAGTTACCTGCATCTGTGTCTCAAAGATCTTGGATGGAAACCAGCAGTTCTTATCCTGAGACTGACCATGCACCCACCTGTATCACCTAATATGTGAGTACCCCGGTGGTACTACAGTGGGGCTTTCATAGTACCAATCCATATATTAACACCATATATTACAGACTTCATATGAGAAAGGCTGGATCTGCCACTTCTGCAGTGCAGGCTGTTGCCTGGGGCAACAAGATATGAGGGGCTGCAAACCATTGAGCTATTGCTTTCTCTGCATGACTGTGAGCTGTATGAGTTCCAGTTTCCCTTGGGCAATGAATTCTCTACAGCTGGCCCTGGATACAAGAGAAGTTATCTGCAGTTCCAAGACATAAATCCAAGCCAAACAATACTAATGTACAGCATTTTGGTCTGCCTGGCAACAGCTGCTGACTGGATCTGACTCTTCTTGTTCAATACATGCCTTGAGCTCCAGAGATTTTATAGAAGTTACTCCCAGTTAACACTGGAGAACCACTTCAATATACTGGAATGTGGAGAGGTGAAGAAAATCTAAAACCAGAGATGGTATCTTTCAGTACTTCAGGAGTGTGATTGTTGCCTTTAAATTCTGAGACATTTAAGGTGGCATCTGTATTTTAATTATACATGGGTAGAAGATTACCCCACAGTTACTGGCATCTCCTATTATTATTACTGCAATACCAGTAGTTTAGCTTGGACTTCTCAAAGATGTGGAAGTGCTGACAGACAGGTACTGAGGGAAAGAACTGCAGCAAACACATGCAGCTCTAGGAACAATGATGAGTAGAAATTAGATTATTCGGATGTCCTGTTTGGATATGTTGTCTGATTATCATGTATGTTACAACCTTAACACTTCAAAACCATTTTTTCCTGGTATAAACTTCATACTCTAATAGAATTACTGTGGCTAGAATTACTGTCAGGAGAGTTTGCCTCTTGTTATCAATCAATAATCCTTCACATACCAAAAGATAACTATAAATATTTCCCCTTTTTGAGTCTGAAGTTCACTGTTACCCATTACACTTTGGTTCAGGGGTCTCCGAAGCCCAGGCTGATTTTCTGAAGTGATCAGTATTGGTGTTTGGTGTATAAAAGCCTACGCTGATGACATATGCAGGAGCCATACTATTGATGTTGCAATATTCAGAGAAAAGGTTATTTCAAACAGAAATAGCTCTGGTCATACTATGACCCTGAGCTGTAATCAGGTGCATAACTAATCATAAAGCTCCCAGCAATGATATGCCATAGTTGGTGCCGGAAGGTTGCTGGGAAAATCTCATTAATCCTTGTTACGGTGATCAGCTTACTTTGTGAAAACAAAATTCCTGTGTTTTTAAAAAGAGAGATTCAAAGCTATTCTCACCATTTCACCTGTCTCAGACATTTGCCCTGTTATCAATGTCTAGTATCTTTTTCCTTCCACATTGCAGAAGCCAGGAGAGGCTTCACAACAGACTTTGAAGTCACAGTTAACCTGAGGTAAACTTTTTGGTCTTTTTTTTTTTTTTTTTTTTTTTTTTTAGCTCATATAAATCCTGCTTTCTGGCTTTGTTTTCAGCTGGGGGAGAATGTAGTTTCAACAATGTGCAGTTGTCATTTTGGATCATGTTGAATTACACTCGGGCTATACAGCAGAGCCTTGTGCGTAGTTGTGTTTCACACAGAAAAAGCAAGCTAACAGCCAAGCACACTTCGAGGAGCAGTGTTGTTTGGACAGAAGCAAAGAGGAGTTTGTCAGTGATATTCTGAGCCCATTCTACCCCAGTATCTGCAATAGCAGCTCTGTACAGGCCACGCTCCCACGCTCCGCTTCAGATCTGGAGTGCCACCGTCATGCAAGGTTTCCCCAGTCCGGCCATGTGATGCAGGAAGCGTGAAACAAAAGTAGTCACCCCCTGCTTCCTCCTCTGTCCAGCAGGACCCCAGAGCAGAATTAGATTATTAGCTGCCTGGGGAAGGGGGTGTGTATGTTGGTCTCAGGATGTCAGCGGTGCTGGAGCAGCCTTGTCAACGGCAGGAAAGGGGGTAGCAGAGGGCACATCAATACAGTTCTGTGCTACAACTTCTGTCAAAACTGCCTCAAGGACAGGGTCAAACCATTTTATCTTCCTTTCTCAGATCAGTTGAAAGATAGTGTGTTACCCAGTTGGGCAGAAGAGCCTCACTCCCTCAAGCACCATCTCCAAGAGATTTTCTGGCACTGCAGGATTTGGTACCCAGGAGTTGCTTTCTCTTGCTGCCCGTCCAGCGAGAATCACCTGGTCCCCATCGCTGCCTCTTTTGCTGAGGAGCCACTAGAGGGCACAGGAGCGTGTAACCGTTTCTGTGCACAAACCCTGCAGGGGCAAGGCCATCTCCCTGTTCACCAAAGTGCAAAACACACAGGCAGCACGAATTCCAAGTGTGGTCTCCAGAGATAAATAGCCTGTGAGATGGGTGTTGAACCCTTGAAAAATTGGGTAGAAAAGTTCTCTCTTCAAGACTTTAATTCAAACTAGGGTAGACCTTAGAAGGGTATCACTTGACTATACGGGAGTAATTCTTCATCTCTTTAGGAACCATAGTCTAAGTTTTACATAAAAGCCATTTTTCTATTTAGGAGTAAGCACATCCCTTCCTTTTAAACTCTGGAAACATAAGAAAGCACTCAATCTCATGGCAGCTTCTTTCACAGCAAGTGTGGGAATCTGGTGTCATTTTGATAACGTAATTGAACACCACAGAAGTTATTAAAAGTCTTAAAAAGCTGACAGAAAATACAAAGACTAGTAATGTACCTTACAGGAAAGTAAAGCTGGCATTAGTATGATAATCTTCACCCTCCAGAGAGCAGTTCCCAAATACCTGAGCAAAGATAGTGACAGATTCAAGAAACATATCAGGTCTAAGTTAATTTCACAAGTCTATTTTAATTTAGCAAGTCTAAACTGCAGGTCAGAGAAAGCAGCTGAAAACAGCACTACCCACCACATAAAGAAAAGAGGGACTGAGAACCCTCCTAAATGGAGGAGAGCTGGGTGGAGGGTGTGTTGGTGACAGCCTCAGGTGAGACTGCTCTGGCAGTTAAGGCTGATTAATGCACTCAGGACTCTGATGACATTCTGCTGCCAAATGCAAAGTATTTTCTCAGTACAACTCACATGCTCTGAAACACCTGCCATTTCCAGTACCAGTGCTGGTATTTGGGATCAACCACTGAACAAGGTTTTAACTCCTTGTTAGTGTGCTTTTTAATTGTTTGTTTGTTTTTAAATTGTTTGGTTTTTTGTTTTGTTTGTTTATTTATTTATTTCAATCAATTTGCTCATTCTTAGTAGTTTCAGTTCAGCAGTCTTCACTGTCAGATCTGTTACTTCTCAAAGTTACATGGAATTATGGTGAATTATGTGAATTTATGCTACAAAGGAGGAGCAAAGGAAGATTTGAAGGGTGGATGAAACTTATTTCTTCACCTGAAAGCGGGTACCAATTAGGAACAGGTGTTACCACTAAGTGGTGTGGAGAATGGCTGCAGGATCTGGTCTAAAGAAGCTGTGAAAGAGGTACTAGTTGGAAGAAATGTAAGAAGCAGGTAGCTTGTTTGGTGTAGAAAGAAATATAGAAGTTGGAAAGCTGCTGCATAGTGAATGGGAGGTAAGGTTGAAAAGCCGAATGGATGACCTAAAGACTGCTCTGAGGACTGAAGCTTGTGTGCTGGGTGGGAGGCTGTAAGGGTGTATGGGGGGCCTGAAGGCTGTTCAGAAGCTGGAAGAATGAGTGGGGTGCTGGAAGGCCATATGGGAGATGTGGAGGCCATATGGGTGACTGGAAATTTATGTGTTGCGTGGACAGGCTAGAAGCCTGATCTGAGTCCCATGTTATCAGCTCAAATGGCTCAGAGGCTTGAGGAAGGAAGCAGCATAATTATTGTAAGGAATCGTGTGGATATTCCAGAGACAGGAAGGCAAGCAACAATTATGGTTTATTTACCAATGCATTAAACAATTAGATTATCTTTCAGTCAGGGTGACTGTAGATATTAATTTTGTGGCTTTAGTTGCTAACCTTGAGCTCTTGGAGCTCAGGGCTACAGGCGGTGGGGGAAAATGTAGAGACAGCTCTGATATTATAGCATCTTAAGAGGAAGCAGCATTTAAGAAGGAAGAGAAGAGGATGTTTACTTTGGTTGTTTTTATATCACTGAAGAATTAATTAGGATGATAGGCTGAATGGAGTTTGGCTCTAATCTGTGTTCTTCTAGGTGCTACAGCTGTCTAGAAGCACTGGTTAGGTGAGCAGGATGGTGCTTGACATCTGCCTATGGTGCTGCTTTCTGCTGGGGTGTTGGGTCAGATGGCACAGAAGTCTTCACAGTAAGGGAGGTCTCTGCTAACTGACTGCACTGGTACAGCAGCAGATGCAGTGAGAGCTGGAATCCCTCTTAAATCAGTGCAGACTCCAGGAGATGTGTCACCTACTCACATCTGCTCCTTTTAGTAGTCTGGAGCTGCCAACACAGGAGAGACATGGTGCTCTTGGAGTGAGTCCAGAGGAGGACCACAAAGATGATCAGAGGGCTGGAGAACCTCTGCTATGAAGACAGGCTGAGAGAGTTGGAGCTGTTGAACATGGAGGAGAGAAGATCTTTATGCATTAGTGTAGTGTTGCAGAGAAACCCTTGCGCTGCCTCTCATGGGATAATTTATCTCAGATGCAGCTCTATACTGTTTCTGCAGCTGAAGCTGATTTACAACCTTTTTTACTGTTGGACCTACTTGCCTGTTAGTATATAGAGTCCCTGGATAATTTCAGGCTTGCTACAAGAGGAAATGAGGCTTTTAAGCTCATGCTTTGTCTGTTTGTCACAGCTGGCTCTTTTCTGTATAATTTTAGCAGCTCTTACCTGGTTTTGCCTAAGTTTTGCAACTCGGTTTCCTGTGAATCTCGTGAAAATAGGTAGTGAGACAGCCCATCATCGATCTACCCCACTATTAGACATCACAGAATCAAGACAGAGTAGGGTGATGAAAACCAGCAATTGTGCTGGTTGGGGAGGAGAGGAAGAGGGCTGGGAATGTAGTTGTGTGTGGTGTGACAACGTCTTGGCCTTGCTGCACTCTGGTGCTTGATGCAGTGCTCTGGATGGGGAGAGGCAGATAAGTGTACCCATGTTGTACGCTGATGCACATGCTGGCAGGTTATCCATCTCTTTATTTTTCTGCTGTATACCAGGCTTTAGTGTAACTTGAGAAATCAGCTTATAGATGGGTCGTTCTAGAACTTTAAACCCATTACAGCTGCTCACTTAGAGACAAAAATGGGGAGAATAAACTGGGAACAGCTCAGGTGTTCAGTTCAGGCTGTGGGTGGATGTGAGGAAGGAACTGCTCTGCAGCATCAGGCATCGAGCAGGACGAGTTCTTCCTGCCTGGGTGTAGGTGTGTGCAAGTGTCTGGCTGTGCTGTGTCATTGCACTTGTGTGTGCATAAAGAGGAGAGTGCTGCAGCCTCTCATTTGTAGGTGCCCAGCACAGAGGAAGTACCTTGTGGGCAGGTCCCTCAGGACAGACCTCTGGTTTATGACAGCAGCTCTGTCCTGGAGGGAAATAAGAACATGTGGTTCACCTCGCTGTAACCAGGCCAGAGGAAGTAACTCCTCTTTGATTGATTTTTATCCTCAGTTACCTAGCAGGATGTAAGCCTTACCCTAGGGAATGTGAAAGGAGTGTGTATGATGTGTATCTGCTAGCTGAGAGCCCAATTGGTCAAAGCCCTGATACTCAGATGAGCCTAGATAGGAGCTCCATTTCCTTGTGGATGGCTCAGAGTAACTGAGTGAGCCACAGTGCACAGACATGCAACCAGGAGAAAATCAATAGTCTCTAAAGCCCAATATCCCACCCTATGTAGTAACTGATGTTGAGTGTTGGAGAGATGGCAATAAAACACTGGAAATGCCTTACTGTACTTCGTAATGTAAGAAGCTGTGTCTTCCTGTTCAGCTAACATTTGGCATGTGTCCAATAGCCTTGAGTATCAGCAGCCCTTGTGATTCTTACAGATCCTATTTTTATCCCTGTGCCTTTCTGGTTCTCCTTTATCTGCTTTACGTTATGAATTGCAACAACAAAAAATTACTGCTTCCATCAGGGAATGTGCACAGCTGCTTCTCAGGGAAAGAAGCTGTCCTGGTGGTCTTGGCTGCATGGGTCCTGCAGCTGTTCCGCACTGCGGGTGCTCCAGGGGTTGGCTGCAGAGAGAAACAGTTGAAGAGGGAGAGAAAGAGGAACAGTGGAGTGCTTGGGAATTGTCACACTGGAGGTGACTCTGTCATTGGTGGAGTACAGAGAGGAGAAAAACATGTTCCCTTAATGTCCACAGTCTTTCTTTTCCAGCATTTGTGCTGCTGCTGGAGGGCAATGGCACAATGACCATAGCTGCACATCCACCTCTCATGGTGCATGCTGCATCAGGGTAAGGTGGGGATGTGTTTCGGAGTGGGGGAGAATGGTGGCCTGACACACCCAGTCTTATGGATTTACATCCTTCTCTGGGTTACACAGTGTTTTTCATATCTGTTCCTTATGCATTTACTTGTCTTTCATTTTATTCCCCCGAGTCTTTAAGCCAAGAGCTGTGTTTTGGGTTTGTGTTGCACAGAAAGGCTCTTAGCTTCTCTTAGGCCCTTAAGTGTTCTGATGATTGAGACTGGAATACCTAAATCCTGGATCTAGCTGCTCTTTACCTCTGTGTCAGTTACAGGTTGGTAACTTTGGGAATCTGTTTGTTCATCTTGCCAAGCAGGTGCCTAGCAGGACAGAAGTGCCTTCTGCTCTTGCTGATGTGTGCTTAGCTGCAGAGGTCAAGAGAACCAGATAAAGTAAACCCTGCAGGTGCAGCAGCAAGTCCTGCCCTCTGCTTGGCCTATGAAGATTTCACTCATATCCTGATCTCTTGGGCAGCTTCTTTAATCCAGCAGTGATAGCACTGGCCTGCTTTTATTTTTTTTTTCTTTTCTTTTTTTCTTTTTTTTCCCCTCTTATTAATAATCATGATAATACTTGCTTAGCCCCAGATGTCTACACAGCTTTGAGATGGCAACAAATGTTCTTTGGTTACGTTGTCTTCTGATCTTTGCTATACCCACTCCTGCTTTCAGCTGCTAGAGTAGGAGTAAGTGTGCACCAAGAGTGGCAGGGTTCTCGTTTCCTGCTGCCGAAGGTGACCAAAAATGTTTTGCTCGTCAGTTAGGAAATCACTTTAAGCAGATCAGTGTAATGGGATTCTGGAAGCCATATGGCACTGGAATTAGCGCCTTCTCATGCAGCAACTGCATGCTGTAATTGTAGCAGTGCTGTGTGCTAGGAGTGATTTTAAGAACAGAGATATTTTTTTCCTCTGCTCATTCCTTTAACTCCTTGGGGCTTAAAACAATGCCTGGGATGTAGCCCTTTATTAAAAAAAGGAGGGGTTGGGAATTCTGGTATGCTTTTTATTAGTTGGAAGAAAATAAATGGAAGTTAATAGAAAAGCCCAGTTCCAGTTTCCTAGCTGAATGATGGAATGGATGTTACCTGTAACAGCACTAAGCATGCTCTGAAAATAAACCTTCCCATCAAGCTGCTGAAATGCTTTGTGACTTAGCAGATTCATGATCTAGATGGCCAAAAGGCAGAAAGAAGGTCATGGAGGTATACGCAAAAAGAATGGTGTGCTTCAGCATAGATATCAAAGAACAGTTTGAACTTCAGATAAAATATCACAAAATATAGGGCAGTGTGAGGCTGGGGTTTCAGGGATGAAATATGCGTTTATTTTTTTCTTAGCTTCTATGTATATCAATCTTATGGCAGCACTGGATTTGGATAGCCTTGTAAAATGCTACACATAGATGAGGGGAGCTGCTGGACTTCATGAATAAGTAAGATATATCTTGCTGACCTCACTGTGTTTTTTTGTTTGGGTTTTGGTTTTTTGTTTGTTGTTGTTTTTGTTTGTTTTTAAATCATTGCTAGATCGGAGAGGCGGTTTTTGAGTCTCATCTACTAAGCTTTCTTGATAGCTCCTGCAAAGCTCTGTTGGAAAAGAGTTGTTTGTTCCCCTCAATCATTTTAATGATTATGTGGGGTAAGCTGCAAACAGGGAGTGCTTTACAGTATTATTTTAGCTGCCTCATTCATATCTGCAGCAGAAGCAGACTTCTCTCCACCATTCCTCTGGCCCATAAATGGTGTTCCCAAACTCAGTTCTTGACTCTTCACTGGAAATTTCATCCATTTTACCCAGCATCATCGAGTTCCAATGTGCTTGTTGCGTGTTTCATGCTTAACAGTGATATTAACTACTGGAGAACTGCTCTTTGTGGCAGAAGCATACTATTTCGTGAGATGAAAGAGATATGGGGCTTAAACTGATTGAACTGTCTTGGCCTTAAATTTGTGGCAGTCCTTTGACCATACAGGAATGACAGCAAGCACCTTCCAGCTAGCTCCAGTTCTGAGGTGAACTGCTATTTCTAATGAAATTAGAAACTAGTGCAGTTTCTCAGGCTGTTTTGGTTAATGGCATCTCAGGATATTTGGGTGTGATTTTTGGTGGTGTTGTGGGGTTTTTTGTTTGGATTTTTTAGTCAGTTGGTGGTTTGTGGGGTTTTTGTTTGTTTTTTTTCTGATGACCCTTCCTTACACATATTGCTTACTTATTCATTGACAGACCAAATCAGATGATGTTGCTATTCAATGCTGGCAATCCATGAGCAGAAAATGTCCTCTTCCTTAGCTTTTCCAAACATTTTGCTGTGGTGGTCTGGAGCAGCAGCAAAGTTAACTCCCTTCTATTCTGTATTATCTATGGAGAAACCCAAGGCAGCATGCTTGCCGTTTTCTGTACCTGCTCCCTCCATGATACTCTTCTGCATGCCAAGGAATAGTAAGTTGCTTTCAGACTCATAGTTTTTAACCGATGGAAGAAAATTGTGAAGTCTATTATCCACACTGAGTGCGTGTTTGATAACAAGCTACATAGAAGCATTCCTGCAAGCCAGCCCTTGCAGCAGCTCGTGTGCAGGTATATCCAGTGCAGTACAGGAAAGGTCATTTTTGTGGCAGGAAATGGCACAGATCACTTTTTGCTCCTGTGTCAGAGGTTTCTGATATATTCCAGGAGAAGCTAGCCCAGCTGCTTGTGAAATGTGAATGAAATGAAACTTACAGGAGAATAAACAGATCCTCTGGCAGCACAGCAACCAGTCCCTGAGCTAAGCTGTGTGTGCCCTGTTGCTAAATATGTAGCAGTTGCAGTCAGCTTTTTGCCTGGAGCTGGGTGATGGCAGTGGTACCCCAGCCATCAGAGATGTGTATTCAGCCTTGTAACAAATAGGTGTTTCCTGGGGAAAGACTGGAAAGTAGATGATTTTAGATAGTTTTCCTAATGGATTCTGTGGCTGTGTGTGCTTCAGAAGCTCGCACCTAGGGCAGATTTCTTCTTGCATCCTGCTTCCAGCATCAAGTCTCCCTGCCCAGAACCATGTGGCTCACAGATCCTCCTGCTGCTAAGCCTTGTGGATACTGGTGGGAACAGCACATGCAAGGGAGGATGACAGCCAGAAGTGTATTGTCACAATTGCTGGGTTCTCCCCACCGTATGTATATGACTGTCTATCTTGTCCCCCATTGTATATCTATATATCTGTGTGTATTTTTTTGGGACTGGACTAAACTACCTTTAAAGGTCCCTTCCAACTCCATACATTCTATGATTATATACATATATGCAAGATTGAAGTGTAATTATTCTGTGTATGTCAGACATACACAAGAACATATTGCCAGAAAAGCTTATTTTCCAAGGTACATCAAGTTTGTGTATGGAAGGAGACCTTGAGCCTGTGTCAAAATAGAAGAAAGGCTTTAAGATAAAGCTGCTGGGTTGTGTTTCTAGTGTTCTTATCTCATGATGAGTTTGCTGCAAATTAGTTCTGCCTTCTGTGCCACTGTTCTCCCTATCTGCAAAATATTGCAGTCCCCTGGGGATTTCTTTATAGAAGCTCTAATAAATATTTTACAAATGCTAATGAAACAGGTCACTAAGCAGCTCAGTGTGTTATTGTTCTCACTTTGCAGGCAGGATTTTGGCAAAGGCAAAGAGCAGGAGAGTGACCAGCAAATGTGGGGGGGAAGGGATCGCAAGTCTTTTACTTTAAGAGTGGAGATCCCCTTTATATCTTTCTTTCATCAAAAGGAGAGATCCTGAGACTCATTACTTCCCAGGTCTGGTAGCTGTTTTACTGCATGGCCAGTTCGTATATACTGGGTCGGGGAGCTGAAACAGATCACTGTGTGGCTAGGAAGCAGTGGAGCTGGAAGGGAAGAAGCTGCAGAAGTTTGTGGGCTGAGAAAGAAGTAGGTTTGAGTTGACTTCTGTATGCTTCAGCTTACAGGCATTTGTTCCTGTCCATCTAGTTATTCACCATTTTAGTAATGGCATCATGGGCGGCTTTTTTTTCTCCTGGGCCATCTAGTTCATTCTGTGATTTGTATTAATTGGGGTCCTCCTTTCCCACTCCATGGCTAAGGATCAGCTGAGAGGGCCATGAACAGCACAGCACTGGATGCAACTATGTGAAGTGCCAACTGGTGGTAGCAACTGAGGCAGAGGAGGGCAAGCATTCCCCTGGTCTGTGTGTAAGAACCTTACAGAAAGCTTGTTCTGTGCTCAGGTCCCTGCAGTTGAGGTCTGGTTGCAGCTTAGCCCTGATTCATTAGGTTCTCCCTGTATTCCCTGTCACCATCGCTGTTCTTGTGCCTGTTCATGCAACCCCTGTGCAGTCCCTCCCAGTCCCTCCCAACCTCAGGGAAGTCTCCTTTTCATTTCACCGCATCAGGATTGAGTGCTCTCTGCACTCAGTTCCCCAAGTACTAATTTCTTGACAAGGCTCTCTGATCAGTGATTTGTATTACAGTAATTGTTAAAAGGGGGAAAAAAAAATATATCCAGCACCTTCAAGGAGAGATTTCTAAATGCATGTTTCAGTTCTCTGACTTTGGTGTCAGACGGATGAATCCAACTTCTTCTTTAAAAATATTTGGGTCGGGGTTTGCACAGCTAACAGAGCGTGTCTGCCAGCAGTATTTCCCTTCTGTCCTCCATTTGCTACTCTGCTCATTTAGATTAGCAGATCTTCTGAGCAGGAGCCGTGCACAGCAGCAGAGGGCTTTTCTGTACAGTTGCAGTCTCCCAGTACCACTGCCAGGCGTATGAGTAATTGGTTGAGCAGCTCTGCAGAGCAGTCTCCTTGCACTGTCCAAGCTGAAATGCAGAAATCCATTCTCAGTGATGAAGAATCATAAAATTGTAAACCCAAAAGGGACCAAAAATCATGAAGAATAACCTTTTCTTAAAGAAAAATATCTTTGTGAACATATCTGGCATGCTTTTTAAGAGACATGCTGAGATCTTGCAACGTGCTTCTGGGATCTTCTCTCTTTGTTGTCTTTTATAAGAGCTTTAAATTAATGATAAGGAGGCCATTCAGGGCACAGGCTGTGCTGAGGTTCACGGCTTTCATTCTGAATGAGAGAATAAAATAAACTGATCTTGAAAGCAAGGAGGGAGAAACAAACACAGTCAGTAAGCCTATAAAGTCTTAACCAATTGCAATGGCGAACATCCTGCTGGCGAGAGTGACCTTGAATGAACTAAGTGGGATAAAGTCACCAGCCTGGACTGACGGCTGAAGAATCAGGCTGGATTCCAGCGAACTGAGAGAGCAGATTCCTGACAAGAGTCTCCTGAGCTGTGACAATGGCTTCTCGGTGTCGGAAATGTGGACAACAGGTGCCCAGGAATCCACCTTTCACTGCTGTCCGGATAACAGAAGGAGAAATGAAATCTTATCATGATTTTATAGGTGGATGCATTAGACTGGAGCACATGGTAAAGAAAGGTATGTGCAACATCTTTAAAAGAAATAGCATCTTCTCTTAGTGGTAGCTGCAT
This sequence comes from Apus apus, assembly GCF_020740795.1. Taxonomy (NCBI): domain Eukaryota; kingdom Metazoa; phylum Chordata; class Aves; order Apodiformes; family Apodidae; genus Apus; species Apus apus. The sequence goes on from NC_067289.1 coordinate 17,871,131, forward strand.
TCGTTCCTAGGAGATTAGCAAAAAGGATCATTTTTCTAATGCTTTCTCTGGGATTTGGTGGTAAATACAACTGGCTGGCTTTGCATATTAACTCAGGTATCAGTGCATCACTTGGCATAGCTGTATATTTGCAGTGACTTGACCTAGAGGAGGCTAAAATGAATGTTAGACTCATTCTGAACAAATGTTTATTTCAGTCAGGTATGAGACATTGAGGTTTCTGTATGTGTCTGGAGCAGGTATTTGCTGTGCGTATAAAATACCTTTTTGAAAAAAACGTAAGGAGATGGAGCAGTGGGTTTTGTGACCCAGTTGACCCTGACACCCTCTGCTCCTGAATTACTACAAAGAAGTTCAATATCTTTCTCACTTTAAAGATTCTGATTTCACTGTACTCATAACAGAAACTTGAACTATCAAGCATTTTGTGCTGCGTGAGAGTCAGTCTGGCTACAGGGTAGTGTTCCACTCTGAGCTGTGTTGCTTGTATAAATCCTGATGACCTGGCAATTTGTGCTAACTGCATGTTAACTCTGAAGTGGAGTGATGGTAGTTGAAATTTATGTTGTTGACTCTAGTCAAGATTGCTGAGTCATAGAACATTTTTTTTTTTTTTCCCCGTGTTGAGAGAAAGATTAACCAAGGAGCCCTTTGGTTTCATTTGCTCTGTTACCTTGAATAAATTCTTAGCAAACCTCAAACCCAGATATTTATAACATGTTCAATAGTACGTGAGAAGAAGATCCCCAAAAGCATGCAACTTTCAAGTTGAATTCTTTATTGTGATATAATTAGCTCTTCAGCAAAAAGAGTTCCATTCAATCTGGTAAATAGAGAACATTCTGCAGAAAGAGGTAGACCAGAAGCAGGTCATCTGCTGGCAGCTACTGCTTACAAACTGGGGCTTGCAGATGCTTTCTTTCATAGGGCTCTAATGCACAATGCCAGGGTTTGAAAACTGCAAAGCCAGTCCATTGTACCTCTGCTTCTGTTGGCCATCTACCCGTGCTGATTTTTGGGCTCAGTGCCTACCTATGCGTTGTTGTGTTTGACTGACCTTTTGGTAACACTGATGTTTCCAGTTGCACTCTTTGTAATGAGGCACTCTGAGTTCAGCATAGCAAAGCAGAAATGTCTGGGATCTTAGTAAAAGACAACAGAATTAATTGAAGTTCTTTCCCGAATCTTTGATCAGGTCCTTCCAGGTTGCTTATGGCTCTGGGGGTCCATGGGCCTGCTGGAGGCAGAGCTTGGGCATCTGCTGTTGTTTTTCTTCTGTAGGTAGAGAGGGAAAGGCACTGGTTAGAGCTTTGCCATGGTTACTGTTCCCAGGGAAACACCTTCCCTGCCTCTCATGTTGAGAGATGACCTGTCATAGTATTATGGGCGGAAATCCCTTGGAAAACAATTTTCTCCTAGAGAAGAGATAATGTGTCAACTAGTCTAAGCCTGTTTTGTGAGGCAGAAAGCATCTTTGCTGCTTTTGTTTTAAGTTCTGCCAATGAGGCCACAGGAAGGGCAGTTATTGTTATGGACAAGGTGCCTTCAGGTGCATGCATTAAAGCTGTGTGAGCTGTGAGAATACAGTAGTGACAGCTCTGCATGTGGTGATCATGTTAGAAGGGGGCTAACGAGCTGGCATGGTGGCACAGGGATTCATAGTAACAAGACTGCCTGGGCTCCTTTCTCCTGCTCTGAAATGAGTCTGACCCTGTACTCCTCTCTTGTCTTGTTTTGGCCTTGGTTTTCTAATCCATAAAGCAGAAGCAGTGGGAATTGCCTGCCTCCATAAGCAGTGGATCTGGATGATGTAGCTATGACTATCCTTTCAAGATGAGATTGGTTTCCTTTTACAGTAAGTGCTGCATGAACACAGGGAAAGAAAGATCATCTGTCCCAGAGAACTTGGGTTCTGCTTGCCCCACCTTGCTAGCCCTTTGCTACTAGCAAAGACTCATTGACAAACTCTAGGTGTGGATGTGTGCCTCTTTCTCAGGCTGGCTCTGTCTAACATAGTGGCAATGCAGGATTGTGGATCTCTGTGCCATGGTCTGACTTGATCTCACTTAAGGGTACCATTTCTGCAATGTTCTGCTGGAGCATTGTTGAGTGCTAATTGGCTAGTGCTCACTGAGTACTTCAGTCATGCCAAAATATGAAGCATTTTTCACATACAGACTACATCTGTAGAGCCCATTGAATATCCTGTGGCAATTTTCTCTTGTACTAAGTATCATAACTAGAACAGATGGAAGATACACAGGAGACTACAGCAGAAATAGAGGCCATGTGGTTGCAGTCAGACCTGCAGGTAACCTACCTTTCATCAGCAGTACCCCATAGCAAGCAGTTCTGTGCCAAGCTAATCCAGTTCCTGGATCATGCAAGTTCAAGGCTTCCTCTGAGTCAGTGTGGATCCTTGAGATCTCTTCCAACCTGGTATTCTATAATATGTTTTAATGAGTGGTTAAAAATGTGGTTGTAGTCTCCTGTTCAGGTAAAGAGATTAAAATAGTGAATGCTTACGAAAAGGAAGTGCCACTGTACAAGGGCAGCTGAAGGGCAGTGTGGTAACTGCTCAGAGTTTCACGGCCCTGGCCTCCTGCTACAGATACAGGAAGGATCTTGCTGTATGAGCTGGCCTACAGGTGCTGAAATCACCTCTGGAATCTCATATGCAAATGATGCTATTTTGAATACCAGTATGTGATCTTGGGACTCTTTGGGAGCTGCAGCTCCAAGGTGCTATAACTGACAACCAAAGGGAAGGAGCCCTTAGAAAGCCAGGCAAGAAATGTGGCAGGGACTGCAGTCCAGAGCTGATCCTCCTTGTAGTGCTCTCAGTTGCTCACAAAAGACATAACGAAGCTGAAAGCAAAGCACAGCCTCTAGTCATTAAATGCATCATCCTTGGACAGTGGCTCACATGCCTTTTCAGCACTGACATGACTGCTCATGTCAGCCAGCTGCTGGTTCACATCTATCCTTGAGGATACCTCCTGCCAAAATGGCCTCCTCTGTCCCCAGATGCTCTTAATTAGCCTGGCTTCCAATGGGACCAACAGCTACTGGGGCTTAACATGGATGGGTGAGCATTGGCTGGTTATATTAAGTTTCTGCATGCTGCAGAGCCTGAGGCTTCATGCAGATGATATATTTTTTTAAGTGAATAAATGTGTGTTTTTTTATCTGAGCTCAAGGCTGGTGACTGTGTAAAACAGGGTAATGAATCTGCAAACACTAAGGAATATGCAGCTCATTACTGAGGCTATTCAGGATTTTGCTATTTCTGCAAAACCAGGCAACATCCTCCTTGCCAGTAGGATGGGGACCTGTCTCTTGTGCTGACAGAGTATTTCTGGTTTTGCCCTTTTGTAGGACAGAGGAATGCCACAGTTATTCCTATCCAGCAATTATGGGCACTTGTTCTTGGTCCTACTGCTGGAAATAAAAAGCAGCTCTTCAGATCTGCCCTTCAGGGAGGAAAAGGGACTCAAGTATTGGAAATTATTTTAGAGCAGTTAAGGATAGAAAGACAGAGAAAATGGCTTCTATGGTGCTATCTCCAGAAGGAAATCCCATCTAAGTGAGATCAGCCTGAAATTCTTCAATCTTTTGGAGTTTCTGCATCTTCAATAGTGAAATAAATGATGAATGTTTGCTTTTGCCACATGGCTGACCTTTCTACAGAGGTGTTGGTTACTGGGGAAAGTGACTCTTTCCTGTGAAGCCTGAAATCTGCAGTGTAAGTGGAAGGTATTTCTAAATCCCTTAAGATTTGTCAGTGTCTTCTTGTTCATTACTTGGAATTTTTCTTGGTTTATTTGCATTCAATATCAGTTCTCTTTAAAACACGACCCAGGAAGCCTGGGATAAATTTTTTTCAGCTGGCTCTCACTGCAAAGAAAATAGCTAAAAAAAAAAAATATTCTGTTTTCCACGGAGGAAAACATTCTTATCTTAGATGCTTGTGTCTCTCTTCACCAGTTCCCATTGATATGCAGCCTGCACTGCTGCTATTGAACAGTACTGAACCCTGTTTACCTAATCAAAGAAGTCCAGAGAATGGTGATGAAAATAGGGAAGACATAACTTGATTTTGATTTTAAAAGAGTTTTGAGAGATAAATAGTACTGAGAAGATAGAGAACAAATTCTCAGAGGGATAGTTATAGTAGAGGCTCTCTATGTTATGTGTTATGCGTTTATGTTATGTGTAGTTATGTGTTCTCCTTCCTCCCGTGGTACCAGACCAAGAAACAACTCAGTGAAATGGAAAAGCATTAAACAGAGATAGACAGATTGCTGTAATTGGTAATGCTTTGTTAACTTGTGGGACTTATTACCACAAGATAATAGCTCAGTTTGCTTGGTTTTGTATTGCCTAAGTTGTAGTGTAAACTGGGGAGAAGATTTCAGGGGAAAATGTTGCTGAATGTACTGGAAGGTAGTTGAGCAACCTGTGCTTTCACCCTGCTAATGCCCACAGAGCTTATTCCCCAATTTCCACCATTTCTGATGCTCCAAGCCCCGCTTAAAGATCCAGTTCTGCTGTGCTCATATGTTCATCTTGTGTTCAAATTCTGCTGAATATTTTCTGAATCTTGCTGTGGATTAGTCTGTCCAGTGGGGTTTCTAAGTCATGGACTCTCCTCCTTCACCACCTGGACATAATCTAGTAGAATTACTAGTGCTCAAGTATAAAAGTATGATAAATAAAGCTTGGTTGTACCAGCCCAGCTTTCTATATATGAGTATTTGGATTATGCCAAGTGTCTTGTTGCATACATTTTTGATCCTGTTAGTTCATTTCATTTCTCAAGGGGAAAAAAATAATCCAGTCTTTTACAACAAACAGGAATTATAAACCAACACTATTTTTTTTTTCCACCTTCTCTAATCTAGGATGTCTTGGCAACTTTGTTCTGTGCAGAGACAGCAATTTATTAATGCCCAGAACTTGTTCCTGTGAGTCATTAAATTGGAAATTGCTGAGTTCAGGATGTTTGTCTAAACTCTTGAATCACCACCTTGATGCTGTATGCTGCTGTGGGAGCCTCTAAGGAGCAAGGGTCTACATGACTGAAGATCTGATTATGAAATTGGGATACTGTTAACTAGTAAGGTCATCCTGTGCTAGCATTGGGAAAAGCTGAGGTGAGATTAGAAGAGGTAAAGGAATACTCTGTCCCATTTTTCCCTTGATTTCTGCCACTAGACTCAAGAAGGGACATTTGCCAAAGGAAAGATAAAACTGGGGACAACTATCAAATTTTGAAGTAAAAGCCACAGAAGCAATCACTGGGCTGGACATTAAAGTGAGAGTTTTGAAACACAAGCTGGTTTCTTTGTGTTAGGACAGCTCTGGGGGAAGCAGTGGATTTGCAGTTGCCTGGTATCTTTAACATAAGATTAAAGAGCTTTCTAAAATGCTGGTTTAATCCTATTTCTGTGAACTTCTTGTGTCAAACACAATGAACCTAGTGGTCCCCCCTTGTCCTGCAGTGAAAGAATCTGGGAAGATGATCTCTGAGATAGGGGCACTCGTGCATCCCTATGGGACAACTGCTCTGCTGCACCCTAGGTCAAGAGTGTCAAGAGTGAAGTTACTGAGCTGCTGGGCTTTATGATAGGAAAGAGACATTATCAATAAATCTAATGTTGAAGTAATGAGACAGTACAATGCTTTGAGTGGGTGTGCCTTCAGGATAGTGCTGCAAGACTGCTATTCATAGCAGCTCTTGGTTTTCCTTGGCCCTGAATACTCTACTATTAAAAGTTATTTGAGTAAGAGCCCTTTCCATGTCTCAGTCTGAGCAAGTGAATCTGTTTTGTCTCTTGTCAGCATGTACCTTTATTTGTTCGTGCTAAGCTGTGAATGCCTCCAAAGTGTCTGAAGGTCTGAGTGGAGAGCTCTCGGGGACACAGAGACTAGCAGTACCTTGGGGAGGGTTCAAGCCTGCAGATGGTGCTTATCAGAGACCTCTGCTGTGGTTTGCAGTGAAGCAGTTACTAAGCAATTTGTGCAGACTCCTCCAGGGGAGCGTCAGTTCTTTGGTAAACCGTTGGTTAGACCCAAGACTGCTTCCACAGAAAGCTGCCACCCTCCATCCCTCCCCTCTGCCTTGTGTGTGCTCCTTCCCACAGCAGGACTGCAGAGAAGCCAGCCTGAGACACAGGGGAGGGCACATGCTTGTGAGTGTGAGTGGGTCTGAGGGGAGGCATTGCTCTTTGCAGTTTGTTTATCTTGCTTTTTCTAATGGGCATCTGAACTGAGATGGTGGTGACAGTTTGAGGAAGGCTGCTGCAGGGGTGGCCGGGCTGGGAGGTTGGCTGTGAGCAGGACTTTTCCTGTTACTGAGGTATATATTGAGTGCTGCTGGCAGCAGTGGTGGCTGCTATGGCTCACTGTTTGTCTCCAATGGCAGCAACCAGGGAAATATTTTTGAGCTCACTGGCCTCGGTTCAGGCATGAGCAAGAAAACAATTCTTCAGCTCCCCAGCTGACTGGTCCCTCAAAAATGATGTCAACTTTTTTGAAATTATTTTTCTGGATGCAGTAGTTCAGGGCAAAGCCAGTGTTGGAATTTTTCTAAGATACCATTTCAGCCATGCAACAACTGTCTGCTGGCAAGCTCCAAGGAGGAATGAATTCTGCTATACAGTCTGCCATGTCTCTTGATCAGCTTAATGAATTATTGCACTGAATGTATTTTAGCTTTGCAGATTGCCACGTGCAGGTTTTTTTAATTTATGATGGATTTCAACATGACAGTGTGGAAATGTGAAGCCTTCTTTTGTTGCATTCTATTCTTTGAGCAGGAATTTTTGTTCTAGCAATCCAGCATCACTGTGAAGCACAGATTTTTGGGAAGATGACAAATTAGCTTTGGCAAAAATTGGAAACCTTAAAGAAATCTTTACTACTGAGGGACTAGGCAAGGGGCTGCATCATGCTACTGTAAATGTTGTTTAATTTATTGAAGCTGTTTGTTTTGTGGAGGAGAGCAGGTTATAACATGTCCCCTCTAATATCCCAGAGTGTGCTCTGTGAAATCAAGCAATGTCTGTCTGAAAAAAAAAAAATAATAATTTTGCTGAGCAAATTGTGGAATTGTCTGTTTCTTTAGCTCTCTGCTAATTATGGATAATTCATAAAGTATAACAGAGATTTGTTGTTAATTACTTGTCTACCTACTATGATTTCACAAAAATATTCTAAGAAGTGTCTTCATAACATGATGGGATACAAAGTCACCTAAACTGGACAGTGGGAGTAAATACTTTAAGAATTTTGTATTAGTTTGTGCAATTTAGCTTTTATGGGCACTATTAATCAAGAATTCTTAGATGGCCATAAATATATTTGGGCATTCTGACTGTAAAGTAGTTGATTAAATTCTTGAAGTGTGTGACTATAGATATAACTTGGCACACACAATGTATATTTTTTAGAATTTACCAACACTAAATGAAAATACTGGCTTATATTAATTTTCCATTTTACTTATGTAGGAGAAAATCATTTTTCTTGGTTCACCAAACAATTTTACCATATTTTCTTTAAAAACAAACAAAAAAACCCAACCTAGACAAATTAGAAGATCAAAAGACTGTTTTTCAAGAAGTGATAAAATGGAAAAGTGGCAAAATTTGTTTCTTCACCCAAGGAATTCTATAGCAAAAACTTTTGAAGTTGGCTTAGAAAGCTGAAATAAACCCTAAAAGGTGCACGTTAGCAATAGCAGCAGTGCATATACTAGCAGGGTCCCATCCTGCCTGGCCTGGTGACAGCTTGCTCACCAATTTGATACAGAAGTGAGTAATTAATAATTTAACTTAATATTATATTGATATTAATTATTATTAATATTATTATTGATACTTTAAACTATAGACGGGCCTCACTGAGAATTGAACTTCACTACTTCTGGGCCTTGGGGATTCCCAGGCTCAGACTTTAATTCTGTATCTGAACTTCCTGGTCATCCACTATCCTTTTAGATTAATATATATTTAAATGTTCAATGAAACATGACTCCAAGCATCTGTACCTTTCTTCTAGTTTCAGTGCAGCTGCACGTGAACTTAAATTTGCCTTAAGCGGATGCCTGAGAGGTCTGCTGAATAGTAGCCACCTGAAAGCAGGGATCTAGGGCCTGGGGGAAGTTCAGATTGGAACCAAAATAACCATGGCTCACTTGCATTTCCAATGTAAAGAAAGAGCATGCTGGTCTCTCTGATTTGAAAGTCACTGAAGCAAGTCCTTGAAAAGTCCTTGCAGTTTGCTAATGGCTGCTGGGATCTTGAGGGTAAGCTAGAAATTTCCCTTCTATGTAGTGGCTATATTGACCTGCAGATAACCTGGAAATTCTAATTCTCCCCAGTGTTCCTGCTTCCTTGAGGCTTGCCTGTCTGGAGTCCTTACCTTCTTAACTGGACGATATTAAAATGTCTCCTTTGGAAGTTGCCACTAATGACTGCTTTGAGCCTGTCTTGCATCTTTCATACAGTGATCTTCAAGCACAGGTGTGTGCTAATTGGTTTGCATCTTTAAGGTGGTAAGATTTGCCCACTACTGCACTGGCCCAGTGTACCTAGTCAAGAAACTGAAAGTGAGAGGCTTTCCAGTTGGGAAGACACAATTTCCGTTCTTTGATATAAACAGTTCTCCTTTCACCCCCTTCCAAGTCAGCCATAATACAGTCCTTGTATGTTCTCTGCCTGTAAAAACAACTTGTTTAACGAAGTCCATAACCACTCCTGGAGCATGGGAAAACATGACCACTAAACAGGTCTTTTCAATCTGTGACCGCTCCACTCCTGTAATTTTATGTTAGAAATGCACATCAAATCTTGTCTATGAGATGAACTGAAAAATGCAGTGATCCAAAGTAATTTTAGCAATTCTTGCTGAAAGAATTAGAATTGGTAGAAATGTTTAATGTGCTTGCAGAGCAAAGCTCAGGTAAAGCTGTAAGTCCTTTGTTAGGCTGTAGAAATGCTGTTGTGCTTGGTCAGCAAATGATCTGCAAGAAAGAAGGACACCAGTCACTTACATGTGCTGCATTTGGCTTTTGTTTTAAGCTGATCTAAGTGTAATTCTTTGCTGGAAGAGGTAGTTCTGATCTTACTATTTCCTACCCTTTGTCTCAGTAGCACTGGTACCCTCCAAGCCCCTTTGCAGAGAACTAAACCACATGATAAGAAACAATCCACTGAGAAAAATATTGCATTGTTTTATTTACAATAACTTTTTCCTGGCTTAGTTTTCAGCTGGCTCAACATGGGTTAGCAAAAAAAAACATGGTGGGAATGTGCAGAAGAACAAGAGAAAGGATGGGATTTCCTTTCTGTTTATAGTTTCTCTTTAAAGTAAACAATCTGTAGCACAGCCAGTCTGTATCAGTAACTGAACTTGCTGTTTCTCTGTATGGACTGAAAGAATAAATGAACTTTTTCAAAAAGTAAACAAAGGCCTCAAATGGTGAGAAAGAGAAATAAATAGAAAAAAAAATCCTAACCAAGAGCTTCTCTCCTTTCTCTGATACAACAACTTTAAAGTTCTTCTTGGCGCTCAGGAAGGGAAATGTTTTGCTTAAGGATTTGAGTTGGGAATTCTAGTGGGACAGAATATTTTCAAATCCTGATTAAATTTTATCAGTGAAGACATGCAAATTTGTCTACTTAGTGTGTTTAATTCTTGAAACCTAATGTAGCTCTGCTAGACTCTTAGCTAACTGCTGTTGTTCATGGGCAGCAGACACAGGACTTTGGACAACTTTTGGACTGTAGGTACTTCGCAACTTTTGAACTCTAGTTTTGTGCTTAACTCTGATTCTTTTCCATCTCATCAGCAATCTGATTTTTCCAAAAATCCACAATTTTGATTTGAATGCTGTGAGTTGTGCTGAGTAGAAGTAGGCTAATGTACTTTATTATTTTAGCAAAGGTTTTATTTCACTCCCATTGTCTTCCTTCCCTGGGAATTACATATCAGGCTGTCATTAAGAAGAGGAGAACTTTGCTCTGAAAACTTATAACCCATTATTCAAAGATGAGTGACTTAAGATGGTGGATTGAAGGAACCCCCTCCTCTAGTCAACAGAAGGTCAGGCAGTTGTAGCACTCAATCACTAAAAATCAAAGAAGCTCCAGTGTCCAGTTGTGGCTGGTTGCCTTTGGTTGTCTTTCATGGAGCAACAGGCATTGCTGTGTCAGTCTGCTCAGCACAGGCAAATTTTGCTCTCCAGCAGGTCATCTTTCCAACACTGTTGGAAACCATTAGTTGGCATTAGCGTGTAAACTAGTTCTTCTCTGTTCAGGCAAGAGAGGAAGGGACGAGATTGTATTAATTGTTGTTTTTAATCAGCTGCTGTTGGTGTAGCTCTGAAGGTGGCAGCCTCTGGGCTGTGCTCCAGACCTGCTGTAGGAATCATACAGCTGTGGTGAGAAATAAAATAGGCAAGTGTGTGTGTGGGGAAGTCTGAGCATGTTTCATTTTTGAGGGAGATGAAGCATTATTGAATGGCTTTCCCCTTAAAGATTAGATAGCACAGTTGCAGTTAGCCTCCCTAGAGATCTGGGAGGGAGGAGAAGCTGTGTCAGACAGATGGCTTTAGTAATTGCTTTTCTTTTTCTCCCCTTTGGTAGAAAACCTTGGGAAGCAAAACTGTAAAGCCTAATTTTTCTGTAGTGAAACTGGTCTCTGCTAGGAATTGAATTTATAGTGGTTTAAGAGGAGAACCAAGAGTAGATGAACTGACTTGTTTCATTTTTTCCCCCCCTCTAGTATCACATCCTTACTCACATTTAAATTGTCCTGGCAAATTAATTTAGCTCAAGTAATGAAGAAATGCATGGTATGTGTAAAGGTTAAGCTTTGGTGATGTAGGTAGGGGAGGCTGGTGTTGTTTCACATAATACTGTTTGATCAAATAAGCTTTCTTCTTTTTTTAAATTTGAAAAGCTATGTGTAACTGCCTCTTCAATTTAAAAAAAAAAAAAGCTAAGACACAAAAAAAATCACACAAACTAAGAAATGTCTGACTTAAAGTTGCCAAAATAACAATGTTCCAGGCACTTGGCTGGTGTGGGCTTTGATATTATCTTTAGTTGCACAGCTATACAGACGTTTTATCAGAGGACAGGACTGCTTTGAAGTGGCCATGGATTGTCCACTGTCTTCTGCAGATATTAGCAAGGTGTAAGGAAGCAAGACAGTTGTTGTCTCTCGTGTGGCTTGTCAGCTCCCATTGACTTTTAGGTCCCCATGTGGTAAACTAAAACATGCCTATCATCAAGAAGCTCTTCTGAAGTTGTCTGTGAACCTGCAGCTGTTAGCTTGCTATCAACTCGTGTCAGCCTAGAGTGAGGTTTTCTCAGCTGTGGTGTCTGTCCCACAAGAAAACGGTACGTTGCTTCTGCCCACTTCCTGCAGGCTTGTGGCTTGCAGTGCACAGACCAAGAAGGCTACAGAGCCTCCTGGGATAAACTCAGTGGAAGATATGAACAGATAGATGAATGCTCACTAATGCTAGGCAAAATGTCATGGCTTTAAAATAAACCCTGACCTGTGTCTTTTAGGTTGCTTTTAAGTTTTGTTTTATTTCAAACTTTAGGAAAAAAAAATAAAAAACATCCTGTAGCAGCCCTAGGTAATCATGTGTTTCCAAGGTTTAGGACTTCTGTTGCAGGCTCTGTGCTGTGATGGGTTACAAATTCATCAACGTTGGAGAGTAACTACCTTTAAGCACTGTCCTAGAGGAAGATGTAGGAGGGCAAATGTGACACTGTGTGCTGTGGCTGCAGCTATTCATAGTTTGTAGCCACTTTATCTGGTTTGCCATTTGGGCTTGTGAGGTACTTTCTTCTTTCCTGAGATGTTCTGTGTCTCCTGTGAGTTTCTTCTAATTTCTTCTTCTACAATTTCTTTTCTCGCACGTCAGTGTGTGTGAGCTGTACCCACTTACTTGAATGTGTGATTCATAGTCACCAAATGTATTTTGTACCACCTTTCTCATCATCTTAATGTCTCCTGCTGAGTGTGGGTTTTACAGCATAAGCCATGTGTCTCGCTAGAGAGAGTCTTGTCCAGGCAGGGGATTGGATGAGAACTAACTGGCAGTCCACAGTTCTTGTTTCTATTACTTCATCTTATCCTTATACCACAAAATCCTCTTGGTAAAAAAAAAAGATTTTTAGAAACCAGAGACCAAGCTATTTTTAGAGTGAGCTAATAAAACAAACAGATGAAGGGGAAAGGGAGGATTTTCTCTTTTGCTTACGACTCATTGGTATTAATGATGCCTAACATTTAAAGCAAGCTATTGTGCTGGCAAGTTTGTTACCTTGGAGGGATAAGGAAGTCTCTGAGAGGACAGAGATGGTGGCACGTTTTCTAGTTAACTTTCTTTCGAGCCCCCTTGTGATTGTCCCATCCATTGTAGAAAACTTTGCTCCATTTTTGCAGCTGTTCAGTGCAAGTTCAGTCCTGGTCACCCAAACCTGACTCCACCTGTCTACCTGGGACTGCAGAGTTGTCACAATATCTTCACATCTTCCAGTTGATGAAATCAACAGTATTTTCTCAAATGGATGCTCCAAGATGTCTGTGTTCTGAGAGTCTAAGCTCTGTTTTAATTATTATTTTTATTTTTCCCCCGTAGTTCTGGGTTGAGGGGTTCTTGCTATTATTTGATTTAGCTATAGTCTCTAAACATTCCTCTTCTACCTCTATCTTGCTGCCAATCTGTGGCTTGAAAAGAGCATATCTATTATTATTATGGTGATTCACAAACACTTCAAGAAGACCATCTGAAGGATGCTAGAAGTCTTTGGTCAAAGATCTAGAGACACTTGTCAAAACCTGCAGTACCATTTGGCTGTTAGGATTTCAGTGCTGCCACCATACAGATAACTAATTGGCATAAAACTCACTTTAGGTGGGCTCAGGGAGGAGATAAACACAGCAACCTACTTGGTGAGTCCTCTGAATTCTCTACTCTGTGACGAATGTGCCACAGATGACTGTTACACTGTAACAACGTGACCACAGCAGCAGGCTGAAATTACAGCATCACTGAAACCAAGCTCTTTAGCTGTGATTCATTACTCTGCCCTCCTGGTAGCTCTTGGCCACCTGCAAGCCAAGAATCAGAGAAGCTGACAGTGGGCTGCATAAACAGGATGGAAATTAAGGTCCCACATCAGAAACATAGAATCATAGAACTATTCAAGTTGAAAAAGACTCTTGGGATCACCGAGTCCAACCATCATCCCTACTCTACAAAGCTCTCCCCTAAACCATACCCACTGACACCACATACAAATGACGCTTAAACACATCCAGGGATGGTGACTCAACCACCTCCCTGGGCAGCCTATTCCAGTGTCTGACCACTCTTTATGTGAATAATATTTCCTAATGTTCCATCACTCATTCTAGTTTTATTTTTCCCTCTTTTTTTGTGTTACTGTCTGCCTAGGAGAGGGCAAGGACACAAACTCTTCCATTACTTTGTCTCTAGGCATTAGTGAAGTGTTTGAAAATGAACTGAAAAGTTTCCAAGTGACATTGTGTCGTTTAAAAGCAGTTCTAGAAAGGATCAGAGTGGAAGACTCAAAGCAAGACAGAGATGGTATTTTGGGCAGCAGACTAGGATGCAGGAGAAAGATGATAATTTCTAACCTCTCTGACCTCCCTCTCTATTTCTGGACAGTTTGTTTAAAACCAGGTGCACTCAAGCATTTCAGTGTCTGCATTGTATTGACATCAATGAGGATTTTGGTGCTTAAATAGGGCAACTATCTGCCTTTACCCTGATCTGTGGTCTCTCTGGACCCAACTTCCTCCTTTTCACCTGTTGTCTGGCAGGTAGAGGTGAGCTGTACAAAGCAAGGACTGATTGTAGTAGCTGGTTACTACTGGTTGTAGTTCTGTAGCTGTACAGTGGCTAAAGGCCTAGTTGCAATAAGTGCTATTGTAACATAAATGTTGATCCTGCCTGTTGAGTTAGCAGATGTTCCTCAGTAAATGTTGCTGGTGTAGACTGGGATGAGGAATAGGGAGAACAATTGGGTGCACCTGTTACAGAAAAATATCAAATTAGCTCAATGTGAGATTGTAGTTGTTGGTCACTGAACAGATCTCACACACAAATTGTGGTGATTTTTTTCCCAGCTACTTGCCAAGTTATTTTTTAACTTTTCAGTGTTTACTTCAAAAGAACAGGCTTTGTTTTCACGAGAAGAAAGCCTCAGAGCCTCTTATTTCCTCCTTTTACTATGAGTTTTTTTGTAGCGGAAAAAGCATCAGCAAAGGAAACTGTTCTGGATTAGCTATTTACTTACACAAAGTCTTCAAGCAGAGACCAGGGAGCTGAGGGTGGAACATGGCACGGTATCTGAAGTAGTCTTTACTGTTTCAAAGACTGAAAAGCTGCTTTATGTGGGAGGCCAAATGCAGAGTCTTAATATGGAACATGAAGTGGTAAGGAGCAGGCTGTCGGCTTGAGCAAACCTGTGACACGCTCTGGCAGATCTGCTGGAGCTGGTTTATGAGAAGCTGTCCCTGAAATCGCAAGACGATAGATGAAGTAAGAAGGCTGAAGATGAGACTGTAAGTATCATAAGTTTCTGTGACTGTCATATAACATCTGAGCCAGTAGTTAAGCCAGTCTTTTTTTCCCTTGAGTGTCATCTTTGTTTTGCTAGGTAGTTAAAAGTTGGAAAAATTGTCATTAACCTTTTATTAACTCATTGAAAATTTCTGTTTTCACTTGCACAGATGAAATCATGCAGCAGGAGATACGGCCACTGGTTGCAGTAGACATAATAGAGCAGCTCCACAGACAATTTGCTATCTTGTCAGGTAAGAAGCTGCTGATAATCACACTGTGGGGTTCTCTTGGAAACATATTGGAATCTGTCATGCTGTCACCCTTCAGTTCTGCACATCAGTTTTAATAGTATTTTTATACTGCTAATGGAAAGTGCTGTTACAATTAGACATTCACAGTGCATGGAACTGGTAAATGCCAACTTTGCTGTGCTTGTTTTTCTTAAGGCAAGTTCATTTTCTGTGCTTTCCACAATGGGGTGGAACAGATTTAGAGAGTAAGAAATTCAACAAATCTTTCTGTGTGTATCTTTGCACAATGTCCAAGCATCTTGTTTGTGGGAAAGTATTCCTGTCTATCAGTGAGCTGTTCATGACCTTCCTCCTCTTCCTCATTTGCTTTTGTTTTAGGAATGATTAATTTCTAAAGAATAAGGTTCTAATCTTTTAAAGATTTTATTATTATGTATTCCTTTGTTTGTCTGAAGTTTGCAGTCACACAAAGTGACGCATGTCCTGCTCCAAATAAATAGCTGATACGAAATATTTGCCAAATTATTTAATACACTTATTCTGGATGCTGTAGTAGAGAAATCCTTATCTGGATCCTAAAATGGCCTCTGCTGTTGACTGTATGGCCTCTGGCAGCTCCTTTTGTCTCTGTTTCCGCCTATTTTGCAAATGAGGAAAATGAGGATTTTACCTTCCTTCTTCCCCATAGACACAGTGAAGTAGCATGAATTTGCACAAAATATTGAGATGGTCATAGTAAGATACTCTTGGACAGCCTGTCCCTCTCTGCTTGGTGAAGAGGAACAGTGGGCAGGTGCAGGGAGTACAGAGACCCAGCTCTGCAAATTATCAACTCAGCAGGCCCAGTCCTTGCTGCAACTTCACATTTTTCAGCACACTTCAAACTGTTAAATGATATCCAAATCTTAAGTTACTTGCAGGACTCCAACTATTAAAACTTAGTTTTGCAGTTTTCTGGGTAGCATCTTGTGGCAGTTTCATAAGCTCAATAACTTCCTGGTTTGCATTTGGCAGAAGGTATTGACTGAGCAGAGGTGGAACTAATTGCCTTCTCATCTGCACTAAAGCATCTCAGCATCACCTCTTACTAGAATTCCAAATGAACACAAACCTCTGTGCAGAACAGTGTCAGCAACTGCAGAATATTTCTCAAACCATTTGCATTCCACTGTTGTGCTTAGTGCAGGATGATCCATCCTAAGACAATGTTTGTGGGGCAGTGTTGCAGTATTCTTCTTTGACTGTCCAGGCATTCACCTGCATACCATGTGCTTACTGGAGCTCTACTGTGACAAACTGGAGAGGATAGTGAGTAACTTGGTGTTGTTGTTAAGTGTTCCACACCTGGCTGCTGGGGATTTCAATGCACAGATGCCATAATAAGGTCTCAGAAGCATCAGGTGTTCAGGGAAATCTGGGCACCCCTTTCCCTTTTTACTACCTGCTTGGCAGAAAAATAATGACTGATGGGTGGGAGATGACGGTACCTTAATCTGGGGGCTGTTGCCATGTTTGAATCCAAACTGCACTTAGTAGCACTCCTGAAGCAGTTCTTTAAGATCCCTTTTATTAGTGCTAAGCTGATTTAAAAATATTCTAATTGAAAGGAAGGGAACAAGGAATCTATCAGTTGTTTCATTCCTTTTGGGTCTTGATGTTAACTTTGGTCAGACCACAGCTGGGATGCTTGTGTGCTCTTTGTAAGCAAGAAAACACTTAGCTGGACTCTCTAGGATGCTCTGCTTGCTTTTTCTGCTCACCAGGCATGCAACACTGCTAAAACCATTGTTGTTTTCAAGGCCTTTGATTTAGCTGATAGACAAATGCCTAAAAACACTTATATCAGTGTAAAGGATATAATGCATGTGGAGAATTCAGTGCCTGCAGTGAAACATGGAGGACTGCTTTTCTTAAAACCCATTACCTTGCAACATTTGAGACCATTAATAAAAGCTATATATGGCATCTAACGAGCAATTTGTGGAAAATGGTTTACTAAACAAGAAGAAAAAAAAAGCATTTTCAGCAAGAACATTAAACATGGCACATGAAGGTAAAGGGTAAATATAAAAGAAGCATTTTAGTATTTCTTTATGGACTTATCATTTCAGCCTGTATTCCCACCTGCTATTTTAGCAAATTCAAGTCTTCACGTTTGATCTAATTATTTTATTCTTGGAAGCAATGAGGAAGATATTTAATAAGACTGTTTAAACCTAAGGTGCTTAGAGACTTTGGAAATAATTTTTTATAGAAGGCAGGGCTAAGAGGCTTGTTAGTGATTGGCAAATAACTGGTTCAATAGCATACAAGTACTAATAATAAATACCAGAAGTGAGTGAAAGTGTCTTTCATGACCCTATCTCCATATATAACAAATCCTATTTGAAGAATTTTCAGGCTTGCATGAAGTCTTCTTGGTACAGTTCAGAAATAATCTCCTAATAAGAAATAGGGCAGTATAGTTCATAGTTTCTAAGTTGATTTTAGTCTGAATTTTACAGCTAAATTAAGAATCCTGGTTGCCTCCACTCCAAAATTCTTACGGCAGCTTTGGAAGAAGATCATAAACATAAAATGGTCTACTCAAAGGTCCCTTTATCCTAGTACCCTACTCTGTTGGTGACCACTGGTGGATCATAGGTAAGATTTAGCAACAGCAGTCATCCTTACTGGCCCATTATTGCCTCATGCAAACAGACTTTGGTACAAGCTAGAAATTACTGCACTTTTCAAAAATGCATTTCTCTAAATAAGTGTAGCTTTCTTTTTCCTCTGGGATTGATTTTTTTTTTTTCCTCTTTCATCCAACAAAAATAGATCTTGATACTTCTCTGCCTCATTTCATTTACTAAAGTAATTCACACATAAATTACCTCATTTGATTATGATTTCCCTGCCCGCCGCCCCCACCCCCAGACAGCTCTGCAGCCTTTCCTTAAAGCATGCTGCTTTCCATTAGGCACAAGCAACAACAAATATTTTGGTGCTTCAGTGCTTGCCTACATGGAGACTGAAATATCTCCTGACACTTTGCCTGTTTCCTGGATTGCCATGCTGATATATTTGATAGCCACTATCTGAAAAAAAACAATAAAATAACACCCTCTACTCTTCGGCCCCACCACTGTGAGCAGTAAAAGATGCTCCCTACTTATTTGTGGAATGTTTTGGGCATATGATATGTTTTTCTGAACAAATTCATAAGAATCACAGAATCATTGTGGTTGAAAAACACCTTTAAGATCAAGTCCAACCATAACCTAACTCTACCAAGTCCAAAATGGTTTATGCTGACTTAAACTAGTTGGGATTATTTCTTTCACTCTGGAAGCTGTAGCCTCTGGAGGGCAGGTCACCACCTCTTCCATGCATGCACATGCAGAGCTCAGAGGATGTTAGTGATTCTCATTTGTTCTACTGCACAGCCTTTGGCTTTGTCAGGCTCTCCTGTTCAGTCTTGTGGACTCCAACTCCATTTATCCAGTGGTAATGAAAGTAACTGGTTGATTGTTGCAGAGTTTGTTATAAATTAATTTGGTTAATATCAGCTTTTTATTAACAGCTGGCAGCTGAGGCACATGTAGTGAAACAGTTACATTCCCTTGCAGAAAAAGAAAGAGCAGAACAATTGAAGTCAAAGGCTCTTTGTTTTCTCTGGACATGACTCATTAGAAATACTTTCCTTTACTACTGCTGGGTACAAACTTCTAAGAAGAGGATGTGACTGTCTTGCAGTCTCTGAGCAGATGGTAGTAATTATCTAACCAGCCTACTGAGTTTGGTGTTGGATTGTGAATGGCCTAGTTATAATGAATGTATTAGATACTGACAGCCTCCTGTTTGTCCTGGCTGTCTAGCTACCAGACTAACCAAGACTGTACTCTCCATGCCAGCAACAGGGAAACTCTCCAAAGCCTTCCCTGGTTTGCTGTGGTCATGGAAAAGGCTGCAGTGTAATGTGACAATATCCTTAATCACATAATTCTACTTTGGTCATCTTTTTTTCCATGTACTGATCTAGCCCTGCTTAGCTTGTGACATCTGTTGGAAGTGCTGGTTCTTGTGGTAAATTCTAGTTTTGAAACCACTACCATTTCCTTTCCTGGAAAACTGCACTTCCAATTACAGGTCTACAGCTGTGACAACACAGCTGTGTATAGCTATGTTAATGTGTTTCCTGTAGCTGTTAAAGGTACTAGATCACAAAGTTGGATAGTACTGAAAACCTGACTATTCTAGCACACACCAATGTTTACTGAAGAATGGAAAACAACTGGTAAAATACTATTTCTGTCCTACCAACAGACTAATAAGCTGCTGCAGCAATCTACTCTTGGAACTACTACTACCTGTCTCCCTTTTTATGCTTAACTTCACAACCTGTTCTTATCCGTAATTACTCTGTCCAAGAGCCCAACGTGCCATTTGCAGCAATAATGGATCCTGTTACTAAATCACAAATTTATTAGATAAACTGTCATGAAGTGTGTTAGCAGAGGTTCATTTTCTTTGTGTTCTGCTCCTGTTAAGTCAATAGACTTCAGTGGATGGGAGACTGTGTATCTGAAAGTGGTAACTGAGTCTGAAGCCAGTTTATTTAATTTCCAAAGCCTGGAGGGGGTTTGGCCATCTGCTTCCTGTTTAAGCTGGGCCTTTTGGAAAACCTGGCCTGACCTTGCCAAAAGGAGTTTGGCATTGGTGTAAAAATCTAGACCCAGAAACCATGATTTCACTTTGAGAAATTCAGCATTCACAACCCTTAATCAACATAGAAAAACAAAATGAGAGCAGGGAAAAAGTAACACCTGACGAAGAAAGGGAAACTTCAGCCAAGACATGACTGAACCCCTCAACAGTCTGATCCAGGAGACGAATTGTAGTCAGGTCTGCTATGATTAAGGGAGCTCTCTGCATGTGGGCAGACCCAAGCAGCTGGCCTGCACGTGTCAGCAAAATTGGAAAGAAAACTTTCCAAAACTAACTGGTGAGTTGGTGTCTGGCAGGCTGGGGAGGTGTGCACAGACAAACTTGTTCAACTTCTGCCCATAGCCTGTTTGTGGGTTTGTTGGTGTTTGGTTTTTTTGGTTGTTTTGTTTTTTTATTTGGTTTGTTTGTTTTGGTTTTGTTGGGGGTTTTTTTGTTGTTGTTGTTTGGGGTTTGTTTGTTTTCCCCAAGGGGTTCAGTATATTTGGTAAACTCTTGCTAGATGTTACTTTATGGATCTAGCCATTTGTGTTATAAGAAGAGCTGCTGGCTATGCAATAGGACTTAAATGTAGCTCCTGAATGTCTAAACCGTGGATATTTTTGGTCCATGATCAGGAGGCATAGGTGGGCTAGAACTAGGGAGTGGGAGACTTCCTAGGATTCCTATCAAGTTCAGGAACTTGGCCTGCAGTTGTGATTGTCTGCTGCTTTTATATCAGTCATACCAATATACAACTCTAGCTGTGAGAGCTCTCAGAATTTAGCACTCACACCTCATTTGTCAATCACACCCAGCAAAATTAAACTTTCTCTGCTGCCACATCCCATTCTCCTCTATGTATATTCCTCCCTCCAATACTTCAGCTGTTTTGTTGCCACTGCTGAATTCTGGCCCCATCTTCACTTCAACAGCTGGCCAGGCTGCACTGGCAGCTGGAAAGTCTAATAGGCACAACCATGAATGCTGCTTTGTGTCCTGGACTTGAGGAATTGACACACAGAAGAGTGAGCAATGGTCCCATTACCACGCTTTGTACTACCCTGATGCAGCTTGTGCACCATCTCTTCTACTTTTCCTTCCACAGTACTTCTGTCCTGCTACTTAGGTTCTTCCTATCCCTTTGCCTTTGGGCCACAAGAGAAGAGGAAAACTTCAGAAAGAAGTTCAGGTGAAAAATGAGGGAAGTGCCCAGGAGAGAAGGAAAGTGATCGCAGAATTATTGAGGCTGGAAAAGATCTCTGGGATTATCAAGTCCAGCCTATATGATGTTATGCTGTCATTCTGAGTGGCAAAGAAGGTCAAGCTGATTGTATTATTTTCCTCTTAAATCTTATCACTTTCCAGGCAGTTCAGCATTTTGCTCCTCCATCTCCTGCTGATGCTCTCTGCCTTACTTGTGCTTGCAATTGTTGAGTTTGACACACCTCTCTGTGTGACCCTCAATGAAAGTGATTTAACTGCTTGCTGATAATTAACCTCTGATCATACATCAAGATCTTTAATCAGAATGCCCTTCTCCAAAGCACCAGTGGGTCCATATCTTGGACACAACAAGTTTGGGTTGGATGCAAGGCAGGTTGCTATCTGCAAGAGGTAGAGAGCATGGAGGAGATGGTTCTTTCGAATGGAAATTGGTGGAGCTGAATCAGGGTGGCAGCATGTGTTGCATCTGCAGGTGTTATCTGGGAGAGGAGCTCAGGTCTGCATCAGGAGATGGTAGACAAAATCTGGTTAAGTTCCCTCTGCAGGCAAAATCCTGGGATTAGCTGTGACAGAGCAGCCTGGGGTCTGACTGAGGAGCAGTGACCCACAGGAGATGGTCTGGCTCCTCTAAGGCAGGGTCAGGATTGAGCCTTCGGTTAGTTCTGCCCTAAGATGGCCATGAGCCTCCCCTCATGCCAGCTGAACCTCCAGCTCCCGTGGCTGCTTCTTGCAGCATCCATTGCCACCAGCAGCTCTTTCCCTGGCCTGGCACCAGCATTTGGATCTGCCAGAAGGTGTTGGAGCTGACTGCAGGGTTGGTTGTAGAGTGCTGCAGAGTGGCATCTGATGGTGCCCGGAGGAGCTACAGTCAATGGGAGGCTTGTGCACAGCATGAAGACACCTGCCAGGCATGGCCGTGCTACTGATGCCTGTTTTCAGTGTATCTTTGTTTCTCTTTCTGACTGCACTAAACTCAAGTTATTCCTTGCTTCTCCCTCGTGGCTTTTTAGCTCAGGTCGTGCCTCATGTAGCTCTGGGTTTTCATCAAGCTCCTGGCAGTTCTTGGGCCCCTTTATCTCCCTGTACAGACACTGCTGAATACAGCAGACTTGCTGTAGCTTTGTGCTGTGTTCATGTGGCTCTCTTTCTTCAGCGCTTCTGTCTCCCTCCTCTGTCCTCCCTTTCTCCTTAAAATGCAGTTTGTTTTTGGTTTTTGTTTGTTTTTCTTGAGGACCACTCTCTTTTTGGCCTTCTGTCTTGCTGCTGGAGCTTGCTCTGTTCCTGTCTGCCTTACTTAGGATGGATGGTAGTATTTTCCGTATGCCAGTTAGGCTCTTTTCACAGGTGGTGCCCAGGAGCATGGGGGTTTTGTGTAGTCTCAGCAAGTGCAATAATCTCATATAGAGTCCTTGGGGGCAAATTCCATGCACTTAGTCCTTATGGCTGTGGAACTGAATGAAGACATTGAGTAGCCAGTTAATGTATTTCAAGCACTGGAAGAAATCTAGAGGCTACTGTCTGGAAGGCAAGGTTGATGACCCAGAAAAAAAGGGCTGCAGCTTTGTCAACTCCCATTCTGCAGGAATTTGCATACTGCAGCAAATCTGGGTTTAGTGCCAGGAAAAAAAAATTGCATTAACATTTAGATATATGGAACTGCTCTCTCACCCAGAGGAGTTTTGCAGGCACCTTTGGTATATAAGTAGCTTCCTTTATATCCCTTAATATCCACTCTTGTTACCTTGATAGATAAATGTGTATGGAATCTTTTCCCTTGTAACCCAAATACTGTTTAGGGTTCAGATATGGGCAGGAACAACCCATTCTTATTTATGCTACCTGCCACCCAACCCTTCAAATATTCCTGCTTTCTCCTGGTCGTATTACTTAACAGTTTCTGGTCACAAAATTCCTCAAGCTTCACCCTGATTTCATGATACAGCAGGAACTGAGGATTTCCTTCTTTTTTTATTTTCCTTCTCTGAAATACAGCTCTATTCAAGAACCTCTTGAGTGTTCTGTTTTGGTTGCAGCAGGAAGTGCTAGTTTCACCTTGGAGCATGAGATGGAGCCCAAGAGCTGTTAAGAAGATGTGGCCTAGTCAAAGACAAGAAGCTCTTAGTTGAAAGTTTAAGTCTGAGTCTTCTCCTAAGAGTCCTGGATTTATTGCCAGTGGACATTGATTTCTTGGGTGGCTTTTTATAGGAAAACAACCTGTGACAAAAAATACACACCCACATACATACAATGTGTCCCCAGCCTGCCTTATGTAACTCCAGAAAAAGAGGCCCTGGGAAGAAGAGCATGTGTGTGAATGTGGATGCAAGAGAAGATAAAAGGAACACAAAGAGACCCCGGTCAGCAGGACCACTAGAAGTGCCATGTGAAACTCATAGTTTGAAGAAAACTTGAGTGTAACTGCAGGTGAACTATTAGGTGTTGAAGAAGGGGAACCAGAGAAATCCTTATCCTTTAGGGGCAAATATTGAGCACGCGGCAGCAGAGAGCGGCAGCGGCACCAGCAGCGGTGAGAGCTGCTCCTTTAATTACTGAGGATTAGAGAAGGGGCCGGGCTTCCCGGAGACGGCGAAGCCGGAGCAGAGCGAGGAGACCCGAGTCTGAGCGGGAATCCTGAGAGGAACAGGAAGGCTGATGTGTGTGGCTGAGAACGGCGGCGGGTTTAACAGCGGCCACCTCGGCAGCTCCTCAGAGCGCGCGGCAGCGGCAGGAGCGGGGAGAGGCGCGAGGGCAGGGAGCGCGAGGGCAGGCAGGAGCAGAGACACCGGTAAGTTTCTCTAGCATGGTGACAACACGCCCTAAAACCGTATTGAAAAAAGATATGGAAACTCAGACGGAGGTTCTGAGCAGGCACGCAGCCGTGCAGGTCTCTGGCTGCAGCGAGTGCCTGAGCCTGGCACTGGTACCAGAGGGAGCCAGTGGCACCGCGTGTGTGCGGTGCGAGCAAATCAGTGATCTCCTCAGGCAGGTGGTTAGACTGACAGAGGAGGTTGAAAGACTTAGAATCATCAGAGATTGTGAGAGCGAAATAGATTGGTGGAGCCAAACCCTGAGGCAAGGGCAGAAGGAAGAGGTGCTAGAAGAAGTGACGGATCCCCTCCCCTCCTGTCCTCAGACAGAAGGAGAGAATGTTAGGGACATGGAGGAATGGAGGGAGGTCCGTCCTCGGAGAGGCAAGAAAAAACCCAACTCCCTCCACCCTCTGAATTGCCCCTGAAGAATAGGTATGAGGCCTTGGAACTTCAGGGAGAGGAAAATGAGGCTGGAGTGACAGATTTGTCTAGTGAACCGCCTAGGACTTGTCGCTCAGCTCCACGACTTAGGACTTCTTCAACTAAGAAGGAAAGGAGGGTAATTGTGGTGGGTGACTCCCTTCTGAGGGGAACAGAAGGGCCCATCTGTCGAGCAGACCCATCCCACAGGGAGGTCTGCTGCCTCCCTGGGGCTCGCATTAGAGATGTTAAAAGGAAACTCTCTAGTATGGTAAATCCATCTGATTACTACCCACTCCTGATTTTTCAGGTTGGTAGTGATGAAATTATTACAAGAAATGTAAGGGCAATGAAGAGAGACTTCAGGGCCCTGGGACGGCTAGTTAGGGGGTCTGGAGCACAAGTCGTGTTTGCCTCCATACCTCCTGTAAGAATGGGTGGACAGATAAACAGGAAGAGTTTACTTATCAATGAATGGCGACAAGACTGGTGCCAAAGGCAGGGCTTTGGTTTTTTTGACCATGGGCTGCTCTACGAGACACCTGGCCTGATGGTGGCAGGTGGGATGCACCTGTCCCAGAGGGGGAAAAGGCTTTTGGGGCAGGACTTAGCTGGGCTCATTGAGAGAGCTTTAAACTAGATGTGAAGGGGGAAGGGGAGAAAACTGGGTCTGTTAGGGACAAGCCCAAGAGAAACATACCAGGGCCTGAAGGGGGGTGGTCTAAGGAGGATTTGGTCCTACCAGTGTGCTCTGCTTGCTTCCTGAAATGCCTGCACACCAATGCACGCAGCATGGGCAATAAACAGGAAGAGTTAGAGGTCTGTGTGTGGTCTAAGGGTTATGATCTGGTAGCAATAACAGAGACATGGTGGGACAGCTCACACGACTGGAATGTGGCCATGGATGGCTATGTGCTTTTTAGGAAAGATCGGTCGGTGAAGCGAGGTGGTGGAGTTGTTCTTTATGTGAGAGAGCAGCTAGAATGTATCGAGTTTTGGCAGGGGCTGATGAGGGGCAAGTTGAAAGTCTGTGGGTAAGAATTAAAGGGCAGGGTGGTATGGGTGATGCAGTTGTGGGGGTCTACTACAGACCTCCTGATCAAGATGAGGAAGTTGATGAGGCTTTCTACAGGCAGCTGAAAGCAGCCTCACAATTACAGTCCTTGGTCCTCATGGGAGATTTTAACTACCCCAATATCTGCTGGAAGACTTACACAGCCAGCCTTTCACAGTCTAGGAGGTTCCTCCAGTGCATTGATGACAGTTTCTTAATGCAAATGGTGGACATCCATAAATCGATGGGTCTGGATGAAATGCATCCAAGGGTGCTGAGGGAGCTGGCGGAGGTCATTGCTAGTCCACTCTCCATCATCTTTGGTAAGTCATGGGTAACAGGAGAGGTGCCTCAGGACTGGAGGATAGCAAATGTCACTTCAGTCTACAAGAAGGGCAAGAAGGAGGACCCGGGTAACTATAGACTGGTCAGCCTCACCTCCATCCCTGGAAAGGTGATGGAACAACTTGTCCTTGGCACTATTTCTAGACATATCAAGGAGATGGGGGTCATCAAGAGCAGTCAACATGGTTTTACCAAGGGTAAGTCATGTTTGACTAACCTCATAGCCTTCTATGAGGAAATTACTAGGTGGATAGATGATGGTAGAGTGGTAGATGTGGTTTATCTTGATTTCAGTAAAGCATTTGACACCGTCTCCCACAGCATCCTTGTAGATAAGTTGATCAAGTATGGGTTTGATGATCAGGCAGTGAGGTGGATCAAGAACTGGTTGAAAGGAAGAAGTCAGAGAGTTGTAGTCAATGGGGCAAAATCTAGTTGGAGGCCTGTGACTAGTGGAGTCCCTCAGGGGTCAGTACTGGGACCGGTGTTGTTCAACATCTTCATCAACGACCTGGATGAGGGTACAGAATGTACCCTCAGCAGGTTTGCTGATGACACCAAGCTGGGAGGAGTGGCTGACACACCAGAAGGCTGTGCTGCCATTCAGAGAGACTTAGACAGGCTGGAGACTTGGGCGGGGAAAAACCTGATGAAGTTTAACAAGGGCAAGTGTAGAGTTTTGCATTTGGGGAAGAAAAATGTCATGCACCAGTACAGGTTGGGGGCTGACCTGCTGGAGAGCAGTGTAGGTGAAAGGGATCTGGGGGTCCTGGTAGACAGGAGGATGACCATGAGCCAGCAGTGTGCCCTTGTGGCTAAGAAGGCCAATGGCATCCTGGGGTGTATTAGAAAGGGTGTGGTTAGTAGGTCAAGAGAGGTTCTCCTCCCCCTCTATTCTGCATTGGTGAGGCCGCATCTGGAGTATTGTGTCCAGTTCTGGGCCCCTCAGTTCAAGAAGGACAGGGAAGTGCTTGAAAGAGTCCAGCGCAGAGCCACGGAGATGATGAAGGGAGTGGAACATCTCCCTTATGAGGAAAGGTTGAGGGAGCTGGGTCTCTTTAGTTTGGAGAAAAGGAGACTGAGGGGTGACCTCATCAATGTTTACAAATATGTAAAGGGTGAGTGTCAAGAAGATGGAGTTAAGCTTTTTTCAGTGATGACCAGTGATAGGACAAGGAGTAATGGATACAAATTGGAGCATAGGAGGTTTAAGGTGAATATCAGAAAAAATTTTTTTACTGTGAGAGTGACAGAGCACTGGAATAGGCTGCCCAGAGAGGTTGTGGAGTCTCCTTCTCTGGAGACATTCAAAACCTGCCTGGACGCCTTTCTGTGTGATGTACTCTGGGTGACCCTGCTCTGGCAGGAGGGTTGGACTAGATGATCTTTCGAGGTCCCTTCCAACCCCTATGATTCTATGATTCTGTGATTGCTGCTTTAAACCAAAGTATCCCAGGTTATTCTGTCTCCCTTGTTTAAGGTATTTTCACGTAGCTGAAATAGGTGACAGGGAGAGTGTAGTGCCCAGGCGTCCTGTGAATGTGTACATGTTATTGTCTATGAAATACCTTGACATGCACTGGACTCTACAAGAAGAGAGAGAGCAGACA
This sequence comes from Apus apus, assembly GCF_020740795.1. Taxonomy (NCBI): domain Eukaryota; kingdom Metazoa; phylum Chordata; class Aves; order Apodiformes; family Apodidae; genus Apus; species Apus apus. The sequence continues at coordinate 17,898,154 of NC_067289.1, forward strand.
GGCTTTTTATTTCATTTTCCTGGCCATTACTGTTTGCACCCAGAAGATGTCACTAAGAATCTGTAACAAACTATCCTAACTGGATACCCACTGGTTGAAGTTCCTGGTTTTTAGAGTGCAGCAGTCTGGTCAAAGTCTGACTAAATACACATGTCAGCATATTCTGTGTCACTGCTGACTGCAGATCATGTGGCCAGAGTGCCCTGAGATCAAGCTGCTGTGCATCAGCACTTGGCCTTATCCTGAGGTCAGTGTGGAGGCAGTGACTCTGCTCAGCATTTAAAATTCAATTCAGTGCAGTGTGAATGATAGGATTCCTTCTTTGCATCTTGGCTGGAAGCCTTTTGAATCTCAGTAGGCCTTTCCCCCCTTGCCCCAAACAGGGTGAGTTTAGTCAGTGGATGAGCTAACATAACTGAGTCATTTTCAGATGCAATTAAAGTAATGATCGACCTTCAGAAAGGAAAATAGGGGCTAAAGATAAAGTCCTGACAAAGCCACATGTCACTAGATGTCAAGAAGAAAAATTATTTCCTTGTTTAAAGTTCCAGTTTTCTAGAGCTCCCACTTCTACTTCATGCAAACATTGTGTTCCTCAGCATCCCAGATCTCTGTGGACGGGGCCTTAAATAATACACCTGAGTCTGGAAGAGCTGGGCAGAGTCACAGTCAAGACTAGCAAGGGACTGACCACTCTAGACAGAAATAGTTAGGAATTACTGGAGCACCTCTGTGCAATGATTACCAAAACAATAGCAGAAGCAAATGGCATGTGGCATCAGCTGTGGTTATCAGCAGGGAAAGGCAATGGTCTATGGGAGCAGCCTTGAAACAAGATTAATTTATGAGGATTTAGGGGGTACTTTTGAGGAAAGAGGTCTCTTTTTTTTTTTCCCTTCCCCCTGAAACTGTTTCCTCCCATGCTCTTATCGGAATAGTTTATTGGATATTTTCCTTAAGAAGGTGTGGGAATTTTTGTCTCTCTCTCAGAGCTTCCCCTTCACTAAGGGGGACCTATTCCTTGAACAAGAATTTTCTGTGGGTTATAAATAGCTAGGAAACCTGTTATGAATGGCTAGGAAAACTGTCCATGCTGCAGGACTAGACTCTGTATTGGAATTAGAGAGAATTGTTCAGCCTGGTGCAAAAAATAGGCTTGTATGGAGATTGCAGAGGGTGGAGAGAGACTCGGGGAAAATCATGACTTTAGTACCCTAGGCAGCACTAGGCAATAAGGTACCTGTAACAAAAGCTTTGTTTCATTGTATTCCTTTATGTGCTGCTGCCTCATTAGTCTGCTCTTGGCTTTTAGTCAAAACTGGTGAGAAAACTCCTCTTAACTTCTGTGTGGTTTGAGTGACACCCAGATTTATTAGCAGAATCAAGTTAGGATTGGTCCTGCAAGTAAACAGGGTTTGTACTGTCTACTACAACATCTTCTAGAGCTGAGCATTGTGCCAGGATAACTGTAAAGGCTGCTGGGTTGTAAGAGTTTTGGCTCTGTGTTTCCCATAGCTCTGACCGTGTTTTAATACTGCTATTTGGATCAGAGTGTCCCTCAGACAAGAACTTTTGTTGACCTTGCTGCTTATGACCTTCCTGTCATATTCAACAGAAATACAATGCAAATAAATAAGATGAGCAAACTCACTGATTCAATACTCCATGCATTTTGAGTGGGTTTTTTATTTAGGAAAGGCCGAAGACTGGGTCTGTCCTAGGCTTGTGTGATGGATTACATGTGTTTATTCAATGACTGTATGCTGTATTCATTTCCTTTAATGTCTAGAGGGAACGGCAGAGTGCTGTACCTGTACGTAGGGAAAATGCTGTCACATTATCACAAGGAGTTATTTGGAAATGAAACAAAGAACCAAATGAACAGGAGTTTCATGAAAAAGCTGAGAATAAACAACAGAGGCTAGAATCTCAGCTTGATTAAACCAAGATAATTAAACTACAGTGAGTTATAATATCAAATGGGAAGCTGATCACATAAATATTGGATCTGGGTGCTTTTCAATGAGAGATGTGCCAGTGTTTCCCATCTGAGTGCTGACTAGTCTGCCCAGAGGATGTCATCACCCTCTAATCATTACAAACTCTCTTTTGCAGGAGGAAGAGGCAAGGATGGGGCACCCATTATAACCTTTCCAGAATTTGCAGGATTCAGTGACATACCTGATGAAGATTTTCTGAATGTGGTTACATACCTAACCAGCATTCCCAGGTGAGGCTAAGCACAAATGTCTGCTGGTTTCCTGAAGAGCTCTGCCTCCCCAGTGGCTCACTGCTTTTAGTGGTGCTACCAGGATGTACCAGTGACTCCACATCCATCCAGTCAGTATGAAGCTTTTGTATGTACAGGAGGCCTTAGAAACCACTCACAAAATTTTTATGGGGAAAAAAAGCTTCACGCTGGACAGGTTTTCTGTTCAGGTCATGAACTGGGTGTGGGGATGTCTAGACCTGAAGAGCAACAGTGAAGAAGCAGGTCAAAAGGGAGCTATGCGTGGCCACTTGTGAAAACTCTCGGAGGCACTGGATGTAACAAGGGAAGGGTTGCTGCTGGAAGGAGCCAATTTTACATAGGCCCTTTTGCTGCTTATTCTCAGTGCATCTTTCTGTGCAAGTTTTCTCTTTTTCAAAAAAGGCAATCTAGGTACCCTGACAGGATTCTGGCAAGCAACGTGTGCTTTCTGATGCTTCATTTACTGGGAGATTGCTCCACAGCCAGGATGTTTTCCTTTCTGTTTGCCTGCAAGGAGAATTAAACAAACTCACTTCCACTGCTCTGAGGAAATGCACTAAGGCATGGCTGCTGAATTACTTTTTGTTTATCCAAAAAGAGCTTAATATTTTTTCAGTCCCCTGATCCTGTCTCTGGACCATGGCTGTTTGTGCTAGTCAGAAGCACAGCAGGGATTTATTATTTCCTGTGGTTTTGTGTTATAAAGGTGCTTAGAGGATGATGAGGGAAAAAACGTGCCTCCTTCAAGTCTGAGTAAGAAGTTTTCCAGCTTCACCTACATGTATTCCCCGTAACAAGTTGCCAAAGCAAGCTGAGAGAAACCACACACTGTGAACTTAACAGCTTCATTGTTTCACCCTGCTCTGTAGGGCCTTTGTTCTGCCAGAAGAAACTCTGTTTTACCTATTTCTTCGCTAGCTTCCGGACTGGGAGGATGACCAGCTTTGGGGTTAATAAAACAGCAATAGTAGCTGAGAAAAACACACAGCTAGTTTGCCAGTTCTTTGTATTTGGTATTGTATTGGGGAACTAGCATGTTACATTGTCAACATGATGGGCAGAAATGCTTTATACTTCTTTGGCCTGTGTGAAAGCCAAAAGTACAGCTGTGTTCAAAATAATTTAGTCAAATTCTGAAGGATAGCTCCCTCAAAGGCAGCTGAACACAATGGCTCAGATGCAAACTCTAGCTGAAGATGTATG